>NW_006400047.1:537821-550716 GCF_000299155.1 Elephantulus edwardii | reverse complement strand
ATTTACAGAGATTTTGGGCCTCCACTCATTCATTGTTGCACTATTCTCTCTACCCTCCTCCCAGTTTGTTCTTGTCCAAATGCCACAGTGCTTGTCAAAGTTTTAATTTTTCCCCATTGTTGCACATTTTCTCCCCCCACCAAATTTTTGTTTTTAAATTATCATATATTGTCCTTAACACTCTTGAGATACATCTAGGCTGACATGGGGTAGGAATAGACTGTCAGTGTCAGTAAATTAAATTCTCTGTTGAGAAACAAGTCAAATGTTTTATGCTTATAAGACCAGTTGTCTTTTGTTTTAGTCTTAATTCTTTAGTTAAATGTTTATGGTTAATATTGATGGCATTTAGTTTTATATGTGCTCCATATCGATGCTATGGTCTTATATATTTGCCTTTAGCAGAGTCAGACTTAGGTGAGCATGATTCTAGATCCCACAAAGTATAGTTGTTAAATACCGTGATGTCAGAAACGACTCAGTTGACCCTCCAGTGTGTTCTCAAAGGCAGTAATTCACGTGGTAAGAGATTGCCCATCTTTCCCCCTTAGAGCAGATAGTAGATTTGAACCACATGCCTTTGGGTTGGGAGCACAACTCCTTAACACTTGGTCACAGGAGCTCCCCAAAGTATAGAGACCGTGTACTTGAGAGAGCACGTGGTGAGACTTAGATAGCACCACGTTAAGAGAACACAGTGGTTGTGGCCAACTATGCAGTCAGCCTCTTTTCTTCTGATCACCTCAGGAGTCAGTTATCTTCAATTCTTCTCTCGTCTTGTCAAAACATCTTTTTTCTCTGGGCCACTTGGGGATCAGAACCATGTTTTATATTTTCCTTTAGGCTTCTATAGCAAATACAGTTCTTTTAAGTAAGATAAGGAAAAACATGCATCCAGTGGGGAAACGGTGCTTCTACAAAGATTTTCGTACTGTGTGTAAAGACTTATTGAATCTTAAGATCAGTTTAGTGTAGGGACATAGTGGTTCAATAAGTAATAGAGCTTTTGTTTTGTTTCTAATACAGTAGAACAGAAGAAATGTGAAGATGGCACTGGATAGGACAGGGCTCAGATCATTCATTGGGTCACGATGAGTCATGCGTGACTTGCCAGTACCTACACCAACTTCTCCTTCACATCATTTACTCCATTTGTAGTTAAGCAATTGATTTATGATTGTTAGTGTTTAGGGCCTCTCTCTCTGCTGGAACAAATGCTGCTTGAGGATAAAGTCTGTATTTGCTTTCTTCATTTTACTGTGGTCATTGTAGACATTCAATAAATGATGACGGGTGAGTGACTGACTGAATAAATGTGCAGTGAGATTACCTCCCGCCTAGTTCCATACTCATGCTCTAAATAAAGCTTATAGAAGAAAAAGGGAGAATATTGTGTGACAAGGAATGTAGAGGGTAGTATTAGGTTATCCAGGAGAAGACAACTCATTTTAAGATATTTGCCTTAGCTTTGAGATGTTGAACTTAAAAATGATCCTAGTCTAGTCTAGGTCCTAGACTAGAAGACAGACATAGTAAAGCAAATTTACAGTCCAGTGTTACCTGGGAATACATGGCATGGAAAAACTAAAAAACCCCTCAAGCTCATTGCTGTTGAGGAGGAAACAATGCATAGCTGACCCTCCAGCAGGTGATCTGAGACTGTCAGTCTCATAGAAGGAGACTTCCTATCTTTCTCCTGCAGAACAGCCGGTGGAGTTGGACTGCCCACCTTTGAGTAATAACAACTAGGCCACCCGAGTTTGCTGTTATGTATGTACACAGCACTTTAAAAAGTCAGGACAGGCATTGAAGCTTACACCTTTTCATGTACAGCATTAAAATCTTACCTCTCTCTGGGGGAGAAAAAAAAAAGTCAGGACAATAAGACCTGAATAGGAAGTGTTGTGGTTAGCTAAAAGGAGAACTGGGCAAGTTATTCCTGGCAGAGAATACAGCATATGCAAAGGCTAAAACATGGAAAAGTACAGTGTGGTGACCCTGCAGGGAGTTTGGCATGGTATATGTACTTTGCAGTGTGTACTTGTGATTTCCCACTGCTTTTGAGCAAGTACAGGTAGTTCAGGTTGACGAGAATGTTGGCTGGATATGAGGGTGTGGTGAGAGATGGATGAATTAAACCCCAAGTCATCTTTGCTGAGTTTAGGAGCTTTAATTTGATATTAAATTCCATAGAGAGTTATTGAAGAATTTTCATAATGATAGACTAATAACAAGGAGAGGGAAAATAGGAACAGTGAGTTGATAGGGTCAGGATTGAGGTTTGGGAAATTTAATCATTAGGAAGTTGAATATCGAACAGCTTATAAGATTGTGGAGAAAGGAGGTAGAAAAACTGGCTAGAATATTGCATTCATGAGCGAGACAGTGAAAATGGATTTGAGAGGGGGTGTTCATATGCTTTGTGATTTAAGGAGGTTTTTCTCCCTAAGAAAATCCCACATTTTCATTCCCTATAGACTATGTAGACTTGGTTCTTACTTTAACCTGGAATCACAGGTTAAACCAACAGTATTACATTTTAAAGAAAGATAGTTTACAGTATAACATAATTATTATCAAAGCAGCACGCTGAATATCGTCTCTGGATATTCTTCCTCTACTCTGGCCACATTGCCTTTCCTAAGACTAGAATTTCAGCTCCCCAACCAGGTCACCTCCAGGAATATAATTTTTAAATAAGACCCATTTTATAATCCCTGCCAAAATGGAGAGTGAGGAGGAGGGGAAGAGAGTTGAGGGTTTCTATTAAAAATATCTACTACCCCTTAACTGTTTCATTGGTTTGAGCAAGTATGATCAAAGCAGAAGAGTACAATTTGGATGACCTTCAGGTGGACTAAAGTTGAGATTCTAAGAATGGCTGTTACTGAACTTGTAATGGCAGCAGAGCCATAAATACCATCGGACAACTACAGCTGCCCTCTGTCAGCTGGACCACATTTCAGATGTACCTGGAAGGGAGGGCAAAGAAGTGGAAGTTTGCCTCTTCCTTCTCACTGGTGTTTTCTTACTGATGGCAATGAGTTGAGATGTTAAATGGTAAATTCTCCGTCAGTACTCTTACTGAGTTTTACCATCATTCTAAAGAAAGGGTCTGTATAAGGCACTACCACGTAGAATAAGAAATGTGCATTCTCTACACAGTTCTGTCTCTTGGAAATCTGATAAATCGCTTAAGCTCTGTTGCTGTGATTCATCAGTTAGAAGATGAATAGATTAGAGCTGGGAATTGTGGAGACTCTTGCTTATTTGTTACTTTCATAGTCCTGCTCTTTAATTTGGAACTGTGTTTGTGTGTGTGTGTTTTCTTTACAGCCATACACACTGCTGCTATGGACATGCTGGGAGGATCTGGTATTGAAAGCCAGTGTAGAAAAGTTGATATCATTGCAGATGCTGCATATTCCATTTTCAAAAAGCCAAAAAATTTTACTGGTAATTTTATTATTGATGAAAATATCTTAAAAGAAGAAGGAATAAAAAATTTTGATGTCTATGCCATTAAACCAGGTAATGCTTATAGTTTTTTTAAAGTAGATGTATGATTTTTCCTAGTTTCTTCAGTAAATGCCTATTTGTTTTGTATCACACAAATTGATATAAATATCTTTTTCCTCCTTCACAATTCTACATTTTAAAAAAATGTTATTATTTTGTTTGTGTGTACCATCAAATTAGATCTGACTGGCACAGATTGTCCCTCCTGCAGCAGAACATCTGGTGGATTCGTACTGCGTGCCTCTGGGATTGCAGTGCATCTTCTCGCCACTAGGCCATTAGAGCTCCCACAATTCTACATTTTTAAAAAAAATTGATGTAAATGATATATATTTTTAAAAGTACTACTCGGTGAATGGAAAAACCCATATCTCTACAATGTAGAAAATAAAAAAAAAAAACAACCCAAAAAACCTAACAAACGTCAACCACAAAGCCCAGAATTAAATTGAAGGCTTTTCTTAGGCTAGGTTCTCTAGAGAAGCAAACACAGTGAAGAGATGATAGATAGATAGATAGATAGATAGATAGATAGATAGATAGATAGATAGATAATTAGCTCATGGTCACTGCTCATGTGCTTGTCTCCAGTTCACTGGTCAGATGCCAGACCTAAGGGTTCTAATGTAGCTGCAGGCAGGGATTATGAATGTGAGATTAGTAGGTAAAGTTCAATCTCTTTTTCCATGGTGACATGCGTAAGGCCTGCTTTTTTCCAGGGATTCTGCCCTCTTCCTTCTTTTCAGTTTAACTCTTTTGCATGGTCCACCTTACACTAGCTATGCCTGTTAATGCCTTATTAAACCTTTTCCCTTTGTTTTGCTAAAACAAAAAGATTAGCATGTAAGAAAGGTATACTTCTTTTCCATTCATACTGAATTGAATGAAATCAGTTTTTTACAATTTTACAAAACACTTATTATATACATCATCTGTTTAACCTTCTAAGCAATTATGTGAGGAAAGTAATATTTTTAGTGATGGAGAACATGAGGTTTTAATGAAGATATTCTGGGTTCCCATTCCAGCTCTGCTGCTCACTCATTTTGTAGCTTTGAGCACTTTAACTCCTTTTCCTGTTCGTCCTTTTCGAATTGATAAAATTAGAAGAATATGATACCTTGAATACAGATGTTATAATGTGTATAACATGCCTGGCAAAGTGCCTGGCATATAACGTACTCAAAATATTCAGTAGTCAGTATTTATAAGTTAAAAAAAGATACCTATATCCGGCGCGACCACAGGCCTTCCTGTCTTTCGGCTTTCGGCTCGAGGAGGCCTCGGTGCAACTTTCTTCGGTCGTCCCGCATCCGGGTTCATCCGACACCAGCCGCCTCCACCATGCCGCCAAAGTTCGACCCCAACGAGATTAAAGTCGTGTACCGGTGGGGAAGTCGGTGCCACTTCCGCTCTGGCCCCCAAGATCGGCCTCCGGGGTCTGTCTCCATAAAAGGTTGGTGATGACATTGCCAAGGCCACCGGTGACTGGAAGGGACTAAGGATTACAGTGAAACTGACCATTCAGAACAGACAGGCCCAGATTGAAGTGGTGCCTTCTGCCTCTGCCCTGATCATCAAAGCCCTAAAAGAACCACCCAGAGACAGAAAGAAGCAGAAAAATATTAAGCACAGTGGAAATATCACTTTTGATGAGATTGTTGGCATTGCCCGGCAGATGTAACACCGGTCTGTAGCCAGAGAACTCTCTGGAACTATTAAAGAGATCCTGGGACCTGCCCAATCTGTGGGCTGCAATGTTGATGGCCGTCACCCTCATGACATAATAGAAGACATCAACAGTGGTGCTGTGGAATGCCCAGCTAGCTAAGGAACTACAGATGAAAATATTTCAATAAAGGATTATTTGTTAACCAATGGGGAAAAAAAAAGCTATCTATGGAGTTTAAGCCTTTATCTAAGAGCAAAGGGCCAACAGAACTGAACCAGACCCGGCTCTTCTAGATCCTGGTACAATCTAATTATCACAGTAATTACTTTAGAGAGAAAAGATACTTTATGATTGTGCATAACATTGAAAATTTAATCTAAAGTCAAAATCCTATCAAATGCTGAGAACTTATGACTGGGTTCTTTATTGGGATTTTATGTGTCTTCTGTTTTACTTTTTTAAGATTTTTTCCCCCTCTCATAGTTTAAGATGCTAGATGTCCAAATTCAGGGTGCCAGACCTACATGAAGATATTCTGATTGTTTTGATTCTGAAGGAAAGTCTTTGTCTCTCCTTCAGCATCTATAGGCTCAACATTCCCTGGAAATCACCATTTGTCTTGGTTTTCCTTGCTTATGAGTAGGAACTCTGATAAATGTTAGGGTAGAACCAAGATCAATGCATTCCTGGCCTCAGATTTTTTTTTTAAAGAAACAAACCTTGTAAGAGAGTGGTTGTTTATAACCATACTGCAGTTTTGAAGGCTTTGTGACATGTCTCTTAGAGATACCAGTGTAAAGTTAATATTGTTAACTCATTTTCTGTCCATGTCTACATAGTTGAAAATAAGACCTAAAGATATAAGGATAGTGAGAGGAAATGGGAGAAAAGAATACAGTGATGCTGAGAAACAAGAGGTCCTTAAAGATTGACCCTTCTTTCTGGGGATAGTGTAAGAAAGAAGTCCTTAGTGGGAGGCATTTAGGGTCATAAGATTGCAAGGAAAGATAAGAAGAGCAAAGATTTCTGGGACAGAAGTTCCTTTGCATAAGGTACCTTTGATTGGTTCTCTCTTTTTTAAAAAAAAATTTTTTTTTCCTTGTTGTATATGAGCAAGTCGAATCTGACTGGCACAAAAGGAGATTGTCTTTCCTTCTCCAACAGAGCATCTGTTGGATTCAAACCACACACCTTCATTATTGCAGCTCAGCTTCTTGCCACTAGGCCACCAGAGCTTTCTCTGCTTCTTGAAGTTAAACATTATCATAAGTAAGGGTAACTCGCTTGTAGGAGAAAATACATCAGGCTAATGAACGTGGTAATCTTTTCTAATGCACTAAAAAACTCACTAAAAAAAGAAAACAGAGGCAGTGTTGTGTGGAAATGTCTTAATACATTCTAGATGTTAACATGATTATTCTGGGGTTCATTTTTCAGGCCAGCCTTTGATACCAGATTTCTTCTTAGATGATGTCCCAGATGCTACTACCAAGAAAATAGAATCACATGGTAAGAATTAGGTCAGGTTTTATGTAGAAAAATGAAGATACAAATTTTTATTTCTTCCAAATTATAGATCCTGTACCAGTGACATTTCTGCTTCTTTGAAATAATTTTCTAATTTCAACTGGGTAAGTAATGCATGTTCTTAGTCACTTCTGGTAAAGAAGTTTTTTCTTTTGCTTTTATCAGTAAAAAGATTTTCCTTGATATTTTTCTTAATATATTCTTGGCATTTGTCCAAAACAAAAGTTGCCTAAAATTCTCTCCTTTCTCACCCAGGTTTTATTTTGCTTAGCACTTGTCCTTAGGGATTATGACTGATTTTTTTTTTTTAGTAAAAATGTGTTCTATAGTATTGAAGATCATTCTTTTTTTTAAATTTTTTTTATTCTGTATGTGTGCACCATCAAATCAGATCTGACTGGTACAGGAGGAGATTGCCCCTCCTCCAGCAGAGCATCTGGTGGATTCGAGCCATGTACCTCTGGAATTGCAGTACAATTTCTTCCCCCTAGACCACCAGAGCTCCCTTAAAGATCATTCTTAAAGTTTGTGCTAAATTTGCTTTTTCTTAGTTTTGTTTATATAATTCAGGGGGGTTGAAAGCCTCTTTGAATTAGCCTAGAGTTTACATTTTGGTCTGTATTCTGGAATTATGCCCTTTTTTTAACTGAAAGATGCCAGAAGAAATACTTGAACAAAGTCCCATGGAAGGAATTGTATGTCTTACTAACATTAGGCTGTGTTTCTTCTGGGCCTTTGCCTTAGTTTTATCTGATAGACCCTGTGACACTTTAATAGAGCTTTAAATATTAAGCACATTTTCACAAAAGAGGCAGGGGTTTCTGGGAACTGACCCCACCTAGGTGGGGTTATGGAAATCATATGTATGCACATTCAGCCTTTCAGAATGAATTTCATCAAGAAGACTTCTGGGCCAATGGGCATCACTTATGGGGTGGTGCACATATGTAGTCTCTGGGGGCACCTGTTCAAGTTTTCATCTTTCTTGGAGGCTCTCTGCTTCCTCTAGAGGAAAGTCATAATAGCACGATGCTAGACTGATCATGCTTGGAGGAATCAGTTTAAGTAAGGTCGGCTTGGCTAACAGTAATAAAGTGTTTGCTGCAGTAGGGTGTGGGCTTGTTTTATCAGGAGAAAACATCTGCCTTGTGATTATCTGGATCTTGCTGCTCTATCTTACTCCTTTCAGATTTTTCTTACTGATAATTCTTTATGCAAGAACATAGGTGGTATTCTCTATTTCTGTATCTTCTTTGGACTGAGTGGGGACAGGGCCTACCTAGCAGAGTAGAAATCTCTCACTATCTGCCTAGGAATTTTGCCTTTGCCAGTGTTAGGTTTGTCCTCCTGGAATATTGCATAACCACCAGTCTAAGGTGGAATTGTTACATCCAACTGCTTGCAAACTTCACTAGTAGGTTAAATAGGCAAGGACTCAAAATTTTATTAACAGTGTTGTCACTAGGAATCCTGTTGTGAGGTGTCTTCAGGTCAAATACAACTTATAGCAACCCCCTGAACAACACATCTTGCCCTATCCTGTGCCATCCTCAGTATCTCTGATAGGCTCAAACCCATAGTCACTGTGTCGGTCTCTCTTGTTGAGGGTCTGTCTCTTTCCCTGACCTTCCACCTTTCCCTGTGGTTGTTATATGCTGTTGAATCAAAACTTGACTCATAGCTGATCCTCCAGTGGGTTTTCAGAGGCAGTAAATTGCATGGGAGCAGATGTCCAGCTAGATCAGAAGTAGTTGTTGTGTTGTTGTAGGTAACTCATAGCGACCCTATGAACTTTCTTCATTTCTCCAGGTTCATAGGGTTTCCAGAGGCAAGCTATTTCAGAAGTGGATGCCACTCCTGCTTCCAAGCTTGTTTTAATTGGGGAGCTCCGCTAAACACTGCCCACCAAAAGTGACCAACATTGCATTTGGCACATCAGGGGCACAGTGTTCAGCATCACAGCCACCATGAGTTACCTCTGTACAGCAAATTGACAGAGCATTGTTGTACCACCTAGAAGAATGTTTTACCAAAAACAATTAAGAACAGGCCTGAAAGACTCGGATTAAAATCACCCACTTTTGGCTTGGTAGCATCACTTTCTGTCCACTACGCCAACTGAGCTCTCTCTATGTTGTTGTTGTTAAATGCTATGAGTCATAGGCAACTTACAGCGACCCTATGAACTTTCTTCATTTCTCCGAGTTCATAAGGTTTCCAGAAGCAAGCTATTTCAGAAGTGGACGCCACTCCTGCTTCCAAGCTTGTTTTAACTGGAGAGCTTCTCCAAACACTGTCCACCATGGGTGACCAATATCACATTTGACACATCCAGGTCACAGTGTTCAGCATCACAGCCACCAAGAGGTGGAGAATACCAATTTATCTGTCCCCAGAAAGAGTTTTCCAGTTGGCTTCAGTTGTCCTGCTGCCAGTAGCTTTTGGACCCTAAGCTCGACCTTACCAGTTGTGTTTCTGTAGAAACAACAGAAGGAATTGGAAAATGGGCACAGACATTGCCTTTCCTGGCTAGTATCAATCCTCCTTCTGCAAGTTTGTTTGCTAATGGAAGACTGCTCTTAGGTGATATAAATGAATTGGAAAGGGCTGTGAAGGGGTCAAATAAAATTGTGGCAGGAAGAGAAAGAAGTGGAGGGAGAATTCTTTAAACTGGAGTTCTGGAGTTACAGAAAAGTCCTTAAGGTACACATGCTCATAGTTTGGTTACTACTGAAAAATTCTTCACAGGGTAGTAAGTATAAGTTACTTTCTTTTCCCATAACCTGTACATCGTTTATGCAAGACCCAACAAGCTGTGCCATCATGAAATAGTAACTGACAATTGCATCAAGGTGTTTGCAATGGCACAGACTCCCCACCTTCAGCTAAAAGAAAGTTTAAAGCCAGTCTACATTCTGTAACTACATTGGCTAGTGAGTCCAAGGATTTTTGAATGACTACTAAGGATTATCCTAAATCAGAGGCTATCACTTCTGTTATCCCTCAGACCTCTTAAAACTATTAATAATGCAATGATTATCATAGTTATAGGAGTGATGGATTTCTTCTTGATTCTATCCAGTCATTTTTAGACGAGATCGGGCGCGTTCAGGGTGGTATGGCCGTAGACTATCCAGTCATTTTTAAATAATCTTCAGCAGGATTTTGCTTGCATGTGATATTAATGATACTGTTTAATAATGTCTGCATTTTATTGAGTCAACTTTCTTTTAATGGGCATAAATAATGGATTTTTCTAAACAATTGCCTGACCAAAAATAGAGAGGTCTACTTCTATTCAGTATTGTATTGGAAGTACTTGCTAGGGCAATATAAAAAAGAAGGAAATAAAAGGCATCCAGATCAGCAAGGAAATGCTTAAACTGTCGCTATATGCAGATGATAGGATAGTGTACACAGAAAACACTAAAGACTCAACAAAAAAACTAATAGAGCTACTAACCAATTTAGTAGGTTGGCAGGATACAAGTTCAATATCCAAAATCAGTGGGCTTCCTTTACAGTAATAAAGAGAACTCAAGAAAACCAAGAAACCAATGCCATACCTGGGAGCGAACCTAACTAGAGACACCAAAGACCTGTACAAAGAAGACTACAGAATATTTCTGTGAGACACAATAAAACTCAAAAGGAAAAATATTCCCATGGATAGAAATGTTCATGGATAGAAAGACTCGATGCTGTGAAAATGACAATCCTGCCAAAAGCAAACTACGTGTTCAACACAATCCCAAAACAGATACCAAATTACTATTTCAAAGAGATCAAAAAGAAAATTGTCAAGTTTATTTGGAGAGGAAAGAGACCCTGAATAATCAAAGCACTTCTGAAAAACAAAAATGAAGTGGGAAGCATAGCACTCCCAGACCTCAAAACCTACTAAGCACAGCAGTAGTACCAAAACAGCATGCTACTTGTATAACAGGCATATAGACCAAACTTTTCTTTTTGATTCTTTTTTGGGTAAAAATAATAAAGTTATATTTCTTAGAATGTTACATTCCTGAAGGGACAGTCCTCCCTCCATGAAATATGGAAGAGAGAGTTCTGATTCATTATTTTTAATAACTTTGAGATATCATTTGCAAAACTCCAAAATTTAAAGTGCACTGTTTAGCTTAATAAAGTAGATTTTTATTATATTCTGAGTTATACAACCATGTTGTTTTTTAATTTTTATGTGACAGCTTTATGAAGAATATTTACATGTCATACAGTACAGCCATATAGATGATAGAGTTGGATGGTGATTGCAAGAATGGGTTAAGCAGAGCAGATAGTGTGAGGATGGCACAGGATGGAGTACGATTTTGCTCTCTTGTTTATGGGGTTGCAAAGAGTTGGAACCTACCACGGCACCTAACAACACTGTACCCTTAGCCATGCAGCATGCCATACACCACAATCTTGTGTTTATATTTTCATCTCTCATATCCTTATTTATTACTGCTGGATTTATCCTCGTCCCTCTATACCCATCTAGGCAAACACTAATTGACTTCCCCCCCCCCCAGTTTTTATTTATATTGGTTTGCTTACAAAGTTTGTCTTTCATGTTGTTCTTCATTCACATTGTGTTTCATTTGTTCTGTTTGCTATTCTGAGTATGTCAAAGATGGAATCATGTAAGGACATTTGTGATTGACTTCTCTCACTTAAATGTAATGTTTTCCATGCTGTATCATCTACCATTAATTTATTCTTTTTATGTCTAAGTTAATATTCTGTTGTATGGATATACTGTAGTTGGTTTGTCCACTCACTAATTGATGGACATTTGGGTGTCAACATTTGGCCACTATGAATAATACTGCTTTGCACATTCACAGGATTTTGTGTTTTTATTGCTCCTGGGCTTATATGTAGATCCACACAAGGATCTGTATCCATCTTTTTCCCTGTCTCTTGTTCTCATTCTCAGTCTAACACCTTTTTCTTTACCTGGCAGCTTATTTGTTTAAATCTAATTCATGTTTTTGTTATTTTTTTATTACTCTTTATGCTTTCTTTGAGGTACTATTTTTGTCCTTTTGTTCCTTTTCATACTTAACTGCGTCAATTTTAATTCATTTTTTTAATTTGAACTGTGACCTTTTATTACTATTTTTTGTCCAAAGCACATTTTTGCTGAATACATAGCACAGAGTCAGTTCTTTTTCTCTTTTTCAATATCTTGCTGGCTCCTATCTTTGAATAAAAAAGGAGGCAGCCATCAAGACAATAATATTTTCAAATTTAACAGTTTATATTCATCCTATATATAAAAAGCAGACATTTTTTTGTATAGCACTAATGCCTGGTTGACTTAATCAGTCATAGGTGCTTGTAATTTTAATTCATTTTTAAATAATGAGATAATTTCTAACTATTCACATACCGGTGGCTATAGCCTTGGCTATATCCCATCAATTCTATGACTTACTTAATTCTGATAATCATGTTTTAAATTTTTTTTTCATTTTATTTTACTATTTTTGTGTGTGTGCATACCATCAAATTGGATCTGACTGGTACAGGAGAATGTTCCTCTTTCTCCAGAAGAGCATCTTGTGGATTCAAACTGCACACGTCTGGGATTGCAGTGCAGCTTTTTGCCACTAGGCCACCAGAGCTTCCTTCTGATAATAATTTTAAATTAATCTATAATTATACTGGTGATTGCATTTTTGGTATAATTTATTTGAAAATATAAGAGTTCTACGTTTTCAAATAGTTTTGTTTTGAAAACTTTTTCCTTTCTTTGCACTACATTAATGCCAGGAAATTAATGCCAACTCCTTTCTAGAAGGAGCTCTGCTGGCACAGTCCTTAGGGAGCCACACTTGAAGATGTTAACTTGAAGATGGCACCTCTCTGGCTGTTCAAATCCAGTAGCTGCTCCCTGGCGGAAACATGGCTGTCACCTCCTGTGTAATTTATCCTGTCCTAAAAACCTGCTGGAGCACCAGCTATGTGACTCGATGGCAAAGGGTTCTATTGTTTATAAAGAAAAAAATTAAGATCATGGACACAAAACCTATTTGATTAGCGAAAGAAGTTTAAAAATTAAAAAGTACCTGTAATTCACTATCCAAATCTAAATAGAATTTGCATTTGGATTATTTCCTTCCTTTTTTCCTCTGCTAATATGATTTAAAATGCATACTTTCAAATATA
>NW_006400047.1:520897-537721 GCF_000299155.1 Elephantulus edwardii | reverse complement strand
TTAATATTATTTTTTATGTGTGTACTATCACTGTGCATACATCTCACTGGTACAGGAGGAGATTGCCCCTCCTTCTCCAGCAGAGCATCTGGTGGATTTCAACTGCACACCTCTGGGATTGCAGTGCAACTGCCTTTTTAAAATACTGTCTTTTTGGTTAATGTATTGGATATTTATTTTTTTATGTCTTTGAATGATTTTTCTTAAATGGCAACTTAGTATTATAGCACATGAATTTGAACTATGCTGCATTGAAAAGAAAAAAACTCATGAAATATTTTACAAAATGGGTGACCCTGGAGGACATTACGCTGAGTGAAATATCTCAGTCACAAAAGGACAAATTGTGTAGGGCCCCTGTTGTAAACAGGACTGACATTGGGGTTGAGGGAAGACAAAAAAGGAGGAGAGGAATGATATATACTGCATTGAAACAGATGAGGGAGAGAACTGTTTAAAAGAGTGTTGTTGTTGAGTGCCATTGAGTCGCAGACGACTCATAGCGTCCCTATGAAGGAGAGTCCTCAATGCTTGTGTCCACTCTCCAGGTTCATAGGGTTTCTGGAGGCAAGCTGTTTTGGAAGTGGATGCCACTCCTGCTTTCAAGGTTTTTTTAGTCGGGGAGCTCCAACCCACACTGTCTGCATTGGGTAACCAACCATTAACACATTTGACACATTAGTGTCAACAGTGTTCATCCTCACAGCAACCACAAGTTACCGCTGTATGGCAAGTGGACACACCAAGGCTATATGACCTAGAGGAATGTTTGAACAAAAACAATGAAAGACAGGCCCGAGGGCTGCAAATTAAAAGTCACCCACCTTTGGCTTGGTAGTATCACTTTCTGTCTCTGGGCCAATTGATCTAAAAAAGAATTATGATTGGGTATTATTGTCATGACATGGGTCCAGAATGAAGGCTGCACAGTGGAGTGGACTTGGGGGAAGGGATTGCATAGCAATGAAAGACTTTTTTCTTTTTACTTTCAAGGAGAAGAGCGAATTGGGGGGTGGGGGTGGGCAGGGAGAAAAGTGCAGCAATGAATGACTCAACCCTAAGTCTCTGTAAACTTTCATTAAAATTAATTTTAAAAAGTTAACAAATGGGGGAAAATAATTTATCAAAATCTCTTCCAGAATTCTACATCTACAGGTAGTTTTGTGTGCGTACTGTTATCCACACTGTTATCCACATTAAATATTAGAAGACAGAGTTCAATTTTGTACTGACTATAAATAATAATAATAATCCCTTATAGCAGCGTGCCTCATTCATGCACATTGTTGTATAATTGGAAAAAATCTATTTATTTATTTATATAATTTTTTATTATTGGGAAAAAGCATTGGGGGTACAAGGAGGTGAGGGTTGGGGGCAGAGGGTGAGGATGTGCAGGGATGCAGTTGCAGAGCTGCAGAAATTGATTGGCGGGGGCAGCAGGTGAAGGAAATGAAAAGAATCCATTGGGGACCAGATGCTACAAGAAAATGACAAGCATTTTCCAATGGTAATTAAATCACCTGTCTTATTGATTTGGGAACTGGATGCCGACTCTCTGGCTTCTTCATGCTGAATAGGGGCATTGATGTGAAGGGGGAAAGGGAGGACACTTTATCACCTTACTGGTGATCTTGGGTTAAGGCTGCTTGCCTTCTTGTTCTGTTAGAAGATATTTTCCTGTCATTTGCTCCCCTCTGGACTGCAAAGTGTTTTCCCAGGTGGGTCCAGTGGGGATGGCTGGTTGAACCCAGAGGCTCCATCCTCCTTTGCTTCTTTAGCTGGCAGTTATATTTCCTTTTTGTCACTGGCACTGGGTTCGGGGTCAGGTCTGAAGTAAAACTCAGTGGTAAGGTTACCTATAGGAAAGGGAGCAAACCTAGAGAGAACAAACTTGTGAGTTACACATAGAGGGGTTTGAGGGTATTGTTTTCAGGTTTACTGGGGGAAAGGGTGGCAGAAAGTAGCCTAGATAAAATTCTCTGGATACCCTAGGCATTTTTTTTCCTACCCAGGGGTCAGATGGCACAATCTGGGGACTGAGGAGCTCACCCTGAGGGCCATGACGGCTCTCCCCAAGCTGAGGGCCGAAGACAGCCCACCCCGGGCAACACCCCCAATGGGCTGGCTGGTACACTCCCCCACCCCAATCTGGTCCCCTCACCTGACCGAGGACTGTGTGGCCAGGGACAGCGTCTCCAATTCCAGCACCACCACTTCCCCGCCCCATAAGTGGTCATACTATAATTTGAAGTAGGTGTCACTGCCCTCCCCCTTTATAAATGGCAAAGGGAACCTGAGAATTGTGAACAGGCTCTCCCCAGGTCTAAACAGCTTTTGATAGAAGACTTCAACAGATCAAAGTATGTGGTGCATTTAGGATGTCGGTCCTCTTGGACATGCTGCCACTGTTAAGTGTCGTCATGTAGACAACTCACAGTGACTTTCAACAATCCATTGTATAGGTGATCATCTCTGGTTTTCCAAGGAAACCTAAACCTGTAGGCGGCGGGGCACACGTCCCACCCACGGGTGGTGGGGTGCGCACCCTATTTTCTGTGCGGGTGGCCGGCAGGCACGCACCACCCCCTAGCGCGGGCAGCTGGTGGGCGCTCACCATCTCCCGTGCATCATCTCCCACATGGGTGGCTGGCAGGCACATGTCATCTTGTGCACAGGCAGCCGGTGGGCACCATCCCCCAGCATGGGCGGCCAGTGGGAGCCCGTCATCTTGCGCTCAGGCAACCGGCGGGCCCGAGTCATCTCGTGTGCAGGGAGCTGGTGGGGGTGGGTGCGCGCCATCCCCCAGCGCGGGTGGCCGGTGGGTGCATGTCATCTCCCGTGTGTCATCTTCTACGCGGGTGGCCGGCACGCACGTGTCATCTCGTGCGCGGGCAGCTGGTGGGGTGTGGGTGGCCAGCAGGCGCGTGTCATCTCTCACGCGGGCGATCGGCGGGCCCGTGTCATCTTGTGCACAGGCAGCCTGCAGTTGTGCACCATCTCCCAGCGCAGGCAGCCAGCAGGCGCACACCATCTCCCGTATGTGCGACTGGCAGGCATGCACCATTCTTCAGCAAGGGCGGCCGGCAGGTGCGCCATCTTCCCACGCAGGTGGCTGCCGGGTGTGTGCCATCTTCTACATGGGTGGCTGGCAGGCGCGAGCCATCTCCTGAGTGTCATCTCCCACATGGGTGGCTGGCAGGCGCACACCATCTCACGAGCGGGCAGCTGGCGGATGCACACCATCCCCCCAACTGGGCGGCTGCCGGGCGAGTGCCATCTTCCACGTGGGTGGTCGGCAGGTGCAAGCCATCTCCCTCGCGTCATCTCCCACATGAGAGGCTGGCGGTCGCACTTCATTTCGCACACGGGAGGCTAGTGGCCGCCCGCTTCCCCTGTCACCACCATCTTGGCTCCAAGAATTCTCCCCAGAACCAGTCCACTTTGCTGCAGTGTGGCGGCTCCACTGCACCAGTCCTGGGGAGGGCTGGTGCCCACTCTCCATCCTGGGCGAGGGATTCCATACGTTCCAGCTGTGGGAGCTTCATAGAGCTGCGGCTGCGGTGAGGCACAGTGCGGGCTCTGCAGAAGGGGGTTGGGAGCTGCGGCACTCACCCATTCTTCCTTGGGAATCTTTGAATTCCTGTTGTTGAGCCTCAATCCTCACTGAAGACCAGTCGTCAACTGTTTAACTGTTCAATTATCAATAAACAGAAGTCTGTAGAAGGCTATAGTGGCCCTGTTCCAAGTGGTCCGCTGCTCCCGCAGCTCACCACATTGTCTCTGCCTCTGCTGCCATCTTGGATCCCCCAAAAGAATCTAATTTTAATATGCATTATTAAGCATATTATAAAGTTATAGAGCATTGGTGTTGCTATTTTGTGCTGTCGAATGAACTACAACTCATAGTGACCCTGTGCACAATAGCTCTAAAGCACTGCCCTACTTGGAGCAAATCTCATTGTCTCTGACACACCTACCCTTACTACCTCGGTTATACTGTCAATCCTTCTCATCTGGGATCTTTCTCTTCAAAGCATGATCCATCTTCTCCAAAGACTGATCCCTCTTGGCTACATCCAAAAAGTATGTGAGATGGAGCATCAAAATTCTTGCCTACAAGGAGCTGCTTGGTTTCACCCTCTCCATAACAGACCGGTTTGTCCTTTTGGCAGTCCATGATACAGTCAATACTCTTCTCCAGCACCACAACTCAAAGGCATCAATTCTGTCATCCTTGGTCATTGTCCAGCTTTTTAATGAATAGCAAGTAATGGTGAAGACCATCTCCTGAATCAGGTGTCTTTAACTGACATCTTTGCTCTGTAGCAGATTTTCCTATGCAATTCATCTTTTGATTTCCTGACTGCTGGTGCCAAGAGTGTTGACTGTAGGACCAAGCAAGCTGCAATTGTTAACAATCTTAATCTCTTCTCCATCTATTATGATGCTTTCAGTTGGCCCAATGATGAGAATCTTCATTTTCTTAATGTTGAGCTTCTGTCTATATTGCACCCTACAGTCCTTGACCCTTTCAGCAAATGCTTTAGGCTCTTCTCAGTTTCAGGAAGCAAGGTTGTATCATCTGTATAATGCAGGTTGTTGGTGAGTCTTCCTCCAGTCTTGATGCCACATTCCTCCTCATAAAGTCCAGCCTCTTGAATGATCTGTTCTGCATTCAAATTGAAAAAGACAAGACATATGATATACTCCGTTTCTGATTTTGAACGATGTAGTGTTTCCTTGCTCTGGTCTGACAGCTGTCTCCTGGTTCAAGTATAAGTTTCATATGAGAACAGTCAGGTTCTGGGAGTCCCATTCTTCTCAGGGTTAGCCACAATTTGTGTTCTACACAGTGAAATATCTTTCTATAGTCAGTGAAACACAGACATTCCTTTGGTACTTTCTGCTTTCAGCCAGCATCCACCTGACATTGGCAGTGATATCCTAGTGTCATGGCCTCTTCTAAATTTAACCTGTATTTCTGGTAGTTCTCTGTCAATGTGCTGTTCAAGTCACTTTATGCTAATCTTGAGCAAGATTTTGCTTGTGTGTGATATTGTTTGATAATTTCCACACTCTGTTGGATCACTTTTTGGGGTGGTAGGAATAAATATGGATCTCTTCCAGTCAGTTGGCCAGGTGGTTGTCCTACAGATTTCTCAGCACAACCTGGTGAGCACGTCCAAGGCATCTGTTTGTTGAAATAAGGCAATAACATTCCATCAGTTCCTGGAGCCTTTTTTTTTTTTTTTTTTTTGCTTCAGAGTAGCTTGAACTTCCTCTTTCATCACCATTGCCTCTTGAACATAAGTTGTTTCATTAAATTCTTGTCATCCAGTTCTTTTTGGTGCAGTGACTCTGTGTACTTTTCCCATCTTCTTTTGATGCTTCTTGGATCATTTCGTTTTTTACCCATAGAATCCTTACATATTGGAACTTGAAACTTTTTTTTCTTCTTTCAGTTTATGAGCAATTTCAACCCTTTTGCTTTTCCAACTCTACACATTTCATTATAATATTATTATTATTTGGGGGAAACACCTTCTTCAGATTTGACAGGTACAGATAACCAGTTATTATTGACTAGATGCTGTGTTAAAAACCACTTGTTGTGTATTGCAAATTGTCTGCACTCTAGAATATAAACCCTTCAGGTAGACATTGTTCAGCTTTGCTGCTATTGTTGACTATACATAACAGGCAGTAAATAACTTAGGAACAAACCTAGACAGTTTATTAAAACCCTGTGTGATTTTTACCTCATTTGGTTTGATTTTCTTACTAAATAAAGCCAGGTTAGTATTAGTGTATTAAGTTGGCTTCATTTGGGGTTCTGTTAATAGCTGTTTGTATTTTCAGTGGCTTTGAATTTAACATTGTTAAACGATTGGAATAAAATACTACCATTGTAAAAATATCTTCTTTGACTGAAAATCAAAAGAACCAAAACCCACAAACTGGGCACAGAAAACCAAACTTACTGCTTATCCAATCAATTCAGACTTCTAATAACCCTGTTAGGAGGGTTTGCCCATTGAGTTTATAAAGCTAGAAATGTCCTTGGAAGCAGAATGCCCCCTCTCTTCTCAGGAGTGGCTGGGAAATTAGATTCCAGTCTTTTAGTCAGCAGCCAATGCTTAACCACTGCGTCAGGACCACTGAGTAAAGAAAAGCCAGGCAAGAACAACACACATGATGTTATCTGGGGATAGTCAGAGTTCTATTTATTCTCCTCCAATGTGAGTGCCTTTTATTTCTTTTTCCTGCTTCAGTCCAATGTTAAAATGACAATATGTTTCCTTGGTTTCTTCCAGACTTTAGAGGGAAACTGTTCTTTGTGTATCAAATATGATTTTACTGTGATTTTTTTGTATAGATATTCTTTATCTGGTTGAGGAAGTTCCCTTCTATTCCTAGTTTGTTGAGTATTTTTACTCATGAAATAGTGTTGGATTTTGACAAATGTCTTTTGTGTATCTACTATGATGACTGTAGTTTTTGTCTGTTATTCTCCTACTGTGGTGTATTACATTGGGTTTTGTGTGTTAAGCTAGCCTTGAATTTGTGAGATAAATTCCACCTGGTTATGATATACAGTACATCTTATATGCTAATGACTTCTGCTTGCTAGTGTTTTGTTGAGTATTCTATGTGACGTTTTTATGCATTATTGTTCTTGGTGTAACAATGCCTTCTAAACAAAGTAATGATTAATTATCATCTCCAAAACTCCAATGGTTTAAGTTTAGATTTGTTTATTATAAACTGTGTGGGATTGTTGTTGTTATGGTGCCATCAAGCCAGAACTGACTAAAAACTAGTGGGTTTTTAGAGTCTGTAAATCACACTGGAAGAGGTTGCCCTCTTCTTCCTTCAGAGCAGCTGGTGGATTTGAACTTTCTATCTTTGGATTAGCAGTGCAACTCCTTACCACAGAGCTCTTAATGGACAGAAGTTTGATTTAGTTTTTTAATCTAGTGGAAGAGCCTTTAACTTGAGAGTATAAACTATACATTTATAATCATAGTTGATATTTTGTACTATTACTGCTTTAGCTTGACATTTGCTTCAGATACCAAGTAATACCATTTTGGTTAAATACAGGCTAATAGGTAGCCAGTTTGTCCTGCTGATTAAGTCTATGTGACTTCACACAGCCAAGACTTTAAGACTTCTACTTGAAAAAGGAACTCTGCTGGTATAGTGTGTTACATACTGACTGAAAGGTCAGTGGTTCAAATCCACCAGCTGATCTGTGGGAGAAAGATAGAGAGTGGCCTAACATGAAGATTTATAGCCTCAGAAACCCAGTGGGGGCGGAGGAAGTTCCGTTTGATTGGAAATTGACCCGGCTGGCATTGGATGATATCAGTAATATTTCACAGGTGATACTGCAGCAGTCAAAGACGGGAAGCAGGAGCGACAACCACAGCCACGTTCTGGACCTGTGGAAGAAACATTTCGCATTGTCAAGAACTCTCTCAATGATGACCTTGTTAAAGCCACTCAAGCCGTCTATCAGTTCGAACTCTCAGGTAAGGACTGTATCTGGAAAGAAAATAGGAATTACCTTTGAAGAAAATCAGGCTCCAGTAGTAATTACCTAAGAGTTGGTTGTAATCCAAGAAACTTACTCTAGAAGGTAGACATTCAAAAATTGGAAAGAACTCTTTGTTTGTATTTTTAAATTAAGAAGAGTGCTAAGTTAAGATATGAACGTACATAAAATGAATTTCCTTCCAAGTCTTTTATCCTTCCACATCTATGGTTTGTCCTAATCCATTAGTGCTTCCTGGTTTTGATTCTTTTCTGTGCTGTTTAGAGTCCAAGGTACATTGCTTTAATCATTCTCTTGCTTGTCTCCTAAACTCCCTGAATCCTTTGTGCTTATACCAAGCACCTGTCACAACCCTAGTTCCAGTGAAATAAAAGTATCTGGCTGCCCCTTGTTGCATCCAGGCTGCTTGAGGGAAAGAAAGGGGGGGAAAATTAAAATCAAAGCATCACCTAATACATCTAACAACTAAATTTCACCATTGCTCCTCTTCAGTGAGGCTCTAAACAACACATCAGAATTCTGATGGTTTTCTTTTGGTTTGGATCTCCTTACCGCCTCATTTCCCACAATGACAATTTTAAACCTTCTCAGTCTTCCTCAAATCCCTCCCTTCACCATTTCTCTGCCTGTGTCAGCAGATAATTCCACTTCCCCTTCGACAGAGATAATAGAAGTCTTCAGACAGAATTACTTTAGCTTCCTGCCACGAAATACCAAATCAGCTTTTATAGTGTTCCAGGGGAAATGAAGACACCCCTAATTTAAACATATTCTGTGGAGACTCTTTCATTTAAGACATAAACAGGACAAAGACAGACAAGGAAATTGTTTCAGAAATGGGAATGTTTGAGCAGGCAAAAGACCATGATTGGGATACACACGCAATTTCAAAGTAAAACCTTACAGTATTGGTTCTGGGTCTTTGGTTGCTGCTGCCGAGCTCCACAGAGCTCTGAGTTACAGGACACACGCCTGCAAGGAGGGAAGATATGACCAAGAACCAGCTGTACTAGAAGAAGTAGTCCGAGCTGTCCTGATGGAATTGGCAAAAAATAACGCTCTAAGACTTAATACCTTAATTGAGGTGTTTGAGAATGCAGATGCAGTCCTCAACATGCTCATTTATCTATGCCAAGAAACTTGGAAGGCACTTACCTGACCGACTAACTGGAAGAGATCCATATTTTACCCCCCCATTCCAATAAAAGGTGATCCAACAGGATGCACACATTATCAAAACAAGCCTAGTGTACAGCCTGGCATATCATTAATATGGCATGCAAGTAAAATCTTGCTGAAGGTTATTCAGAGATGGTTGGAACACTCTTTAGATAGAGAACTGCCAGAGGCTGTGAAACAAGGAATAGATATTGCTGCTGTCAGATGGACTTGGCTGAAAGAAAATACCAGAAAGATTGTTACTTGTGTCTTATTCATTATACAAAGGCATTTAACTATGTAACTCATAATAAATTATGGGTAGCACTGAGGAGAGAGGGAAGTCGAGAACACTTCGTTGTACTAATGAAAAGCCTATACATAGACCAACAAGCAGTTCAATAGAAAAGGGGGACACTGCATACTTGAAAATCAGGAAATGTGTGCATTAGGGTTGTATCTTTTTGCATACCTATTCATTCTGCATGCTAAACTTTTGAATTACTTCCTCTGTTTATGAAAGTTGGACACTGAATAGGGATGACAGAAGAACTGATGCTTTTGAGTTGTGCTAGAGGAAAGTTCTGATTGTCCCATAGACTGCCAAAGGAACAACACGTCTGTCTTGGAGGAAGTGCAAGCTTATAGCCAGGATTCTGAAACCTGGTCTCACCACATTAGCCAAATGATCAAGAGAGGCCAGTCCTTTAAAAAATCTATCATCCTGGAGGGTCAGAGAAAGACCCCTAAGAGCAGTGATTATAACGAATGGACTTGAGCATATTAGAGGTCAAAGGGGTGGCACAGAATAGGCAAAAGGTTCAGATCTGTTCATCTGGTTGCTATGAATTGGAGTCAGCTTACTGGTACCTACAAATCACCAAAAACCTCTGAATCAGAATCTATAATTATAAGGATCTCTTGGAGATCTTTTTAAAAATTCAGATTCTTGACTATCACACTAGTTCACTGGATGGCACTATTTAACCACATATTTTTTTCACATACCAGTCTTCTGTACTGTCAGCAGGGCCTCAAACGTACTGCTCACTTGAGTCTTGTTTTTTGCATATCTTGTTCCCTTTGTCTGACATATTTTCCCACTTCCTTGTTCATTTAATGAATTCTTCCTTTTCTTTTAAGTCCCTCCTTCAACTGAGTTTTCGTGACCCTTTATTAATATGCTCTCACATCTCCCTCCTTGTCTGTGTAATCAGAACCATGTTTGTTTGGTTTTTTTGTTGTTGTAGTTGTTGATTGCACTTGTCACAGCCTAGTGTACAGCCTGTCATAGAATACAAACCTGAGGATTTTAACTTATAAAACAGCATTTCTATAAGCTCATTCTAATTGTAACAATCACTAAATTTAAGAACAGGACTTCTTTTACATTAACTTCTGTATTTTTCTCTTCTGTGTAGGTGAAGATGGTGGAACATGGTTTCTTGATCTGAAAAGCAAAGGTGGAGTTGTGGGCTTTGGAGACCCTCCTAATCAGGCAGATGTGGTGATGAGTATGTCCACTGAAGATTTTGTAAAAATGTTTTCTGGTGAGTTTTAAATTGCATTGTTGTTGTTAGGTGTTGTGGGGCCAGAACCATTGAGTTAACGCTTCAGTGAGTTAACGCTTCAGTGCGTTTCCATAGACTTAAAAATCACATGGGAAGAGATTCCCCATATTCTCCCATGGATCAGCTGGTGGATTCAAAACACCTTTTTTGGGGGATTGGCAGCACAGCCCCTTAAACTAGCTCCTGTTTCAATTACATTGATTCACTATTTAAGGACAGTTTCATTCTATCCTTTTGCTTTATCCTTTTCCAAATAATCAAGGCCCATAAATGTGTGTAAGAGTGGAATCTTTACAGCAAATTGGTGGCACAGAGTACACAGTCCTGGGAAAACGGTTCTTAGTGTTATCTGTACTTTTAACTTCATTCATTCTACAAATAGGCAATAGAAGTCAGATTTCCCATTTTGCATTACTGGAAAACCAATCTGCTATGTAAGCTTTCACTCATATCATAATTAAGAGACAAAATTTATAGGGGGGGGCGGGAATAAGACAAGGCTTACAATAAAAGGCCTAAAATGCTTTGTCCATTTAGTGGAAAGACAGTATTCTATAAAAGACATAAGTAGCAGTAGATTGCTTCCTTCAGTCTAAATCATGGCTATAAAATATATCTCACAAAAATATTTATGCTTTAAAAAAGTTACAGTAAATTCTCAGATTGCCTCTGACTTACTTGGGTTTTAGTGTATTTAAGTTCCATGTAAGTTAGACTTACTCTGCATTATTTTTAAGTGTTTTAACATCCTTTTTTTTTTTTGCAGTAGTGTGGAATTCAATTTATTCAATTACAGTTAGACTTGATCTTTTCATTGTTGTTATGTACTCTTGAGTCAGAACCAACCCATAACTGACCCTCCAGCAGGTTTTCAGAGACAGTAAGTCACTGGTCCATCTTTCTTTTGTGGAGCAGCTGGTGGATTTGAACTGCATGCCTTTGGGATTGCAGTGCAATTTCTTACCATTAGGCCACCAGAGCACCCTACAAGCTCCCTATAGTATTACAGAAACAATAAAGATTTGCTACAACTCCTGCTTTGAATAAATTATTGTTGTTGTTGTTAAGTGCCGTCGAGTTGCAGGCGACTCATAGTGACCCTATGGAGGAAAGTTCTCAACGCTTGGGTGTCTTTCATCCTCTCTCCAGGTTCATGGGATTTCCAGAGGCAAGCTATTACAGAAGTCTTGAATAAATTAGAGGTGATTTATATTTGCACAAGTAGTAGTGGCTTAGTCCATATAGAGTTGTGCTGCTCACCCAAAGGCCAGGCTTCTCTGCTTTGAATCTACCAGCCACTCCACGGGAGAAAGATAGGCTTCCCAAGCAGTTTACAGCCCTGGAAATCCAATGCACATCAGCTTTTAGAGAAAACATTTGAATATATATGAATATTTATACAAAAGTGAATGGCACTGCCTAGTTTTTTCTATCACTTGTTTGGAAAATATTTGACTTTCCCTTCTCTGTCAAGTTTCCCCCTTCCCTGGATGGCTTAGGCAGTGTCTGCTTTTACTATATAATACATAAAAGAAATAAGCCCGCATGTTATTTCTGTAAAGAGCATTGTGGAGATTTTCTAGTCCATCAGCATGTAGTCTGCCTTCTAATTAAGGGATATGACCTGTAAATACACTGTCATAATAGAAGACTGCTACTGCTGCTGCTGCTGTTGTTATGTACTACTGAATTGTTATCAACTTATAACTGACACTCTCGCAAGTTTTAAGACGCTCTAAATTACACAGGAGGAGACTGCCCATCTTTTCTGATAAGCTTGTGAATTCGAACCACCTGCCATTTGCATGGCAGCATAACTCTTTTCCCACTAGGGCACCAGAGCTCCTGTAATTTAAGGCAGAAACCATACATGGGAGTCAGGCAAGCCTGGCTTGAACTGCAGGTCTGCCATCAACTTGAGTGAACATGGACTAGTTCCAAATTCTCTGAGCTTCAAATTTCTCATCCATTTATTCCATTGAGTAATCATAGTGTGCTGTAAATGAGAGTTGTTGTTGTTGTTGTTATGTGCCATTGAGTCACATGTGACTTATAGTGACCCTATATACAACAGCCCTAAACCCCTGCCAGTCTGACTCTCTGAAACACCTATCCCCATTTCCCCAGTGATGGAATCAATCCATCTCATCAAGGGTCTTCCTCTCCTGTGTAAATGAGAGTAGCAAATAAAAATTAAGTTATTTTCCTCCATGGAGCTAATGTTGATTACATAGAATTAAGAGCTACAGATCTATTTTAGTGCATGTTGTTGTTGTTGTTGTTGTTATGTGCCATCAAATCTTTTGCAACTCATTATCAACCCCATGTACAACAGCCCTTAACCCTGCTCTATTCTGAGCCAACCTTATTGTCTCTGACACAACTACGCCCGTTAACCTAGTAGTCAATGAATCAATCCATCTCATCAAGTTCCTCCACTCTCCCATGCATGATACCCTTCTTCAGGGACTGGTTCCTCTTTGTAATATGCCCAAAGTATGTCAGACGAAGCTTCAGAATCCTTGCCTCCAAGGAGCAACCTGGTTTCACCCTCTCCTGGACAAGCCTATTTGTTCTCCTAGCAGTCCATGATATGTTCAATACTCTTCTCCAGCCCTATAGCTCAAAGGCATCAATTCCCCTTCTATCATCCCTAGTCATTGTCCAGCTTTCTGATGCATAGCATATAACTGTGAAGATCATGGCCTGGATCAGGCACACCTTAGTCTCCAGACTGATGTCATTGCTCTTCAGTACTCTGGAGAGGTCTCTGACAGCAGACTTTCCCAATGCAATTCGTCTTTTTTCTTTTTTTTTAATTTTTTTTATTATTTTGTGTGCGTATACCGTCAAATCAGATCTGACTGGTACAGGAAGATATTGCGCCTCCTTCTCCGGTAGAGCGTCTGGTGGATTCGAACCGTGTTCCTCTGGGATTGCAGTGCGATTTCTTGCCACTAGGCCACCAGAGCTCCCCGCAATTCGTCTTTTGATTTCCTGACTGCTAGTACCAAAGAATGCTGATGGTGGAGCCAAGCAAACTAAAGCTCTTAACAATCTCAGTCTCTTCACCATCTATCATGATGCTGCCAATCAGCCCAATGGTGAGAATCTTTGTTTTCTTGATGTTCAGATTCAATCCATATTGAAGGCTGCAGTTCTTGACCTTCCACAAGTGCTTCAGATCCTCGTCTGTTTCATCAAACAGGGTTGTATCATCTGCATAATGCACATTGTTGATTAGTCTTCCTCAAATCCTAATGCTACATTCCTCCTGATAGAGTCCAGCCTCCCGGATGATCTGCTCCTTATATAGATTGAAAAGGTATAGAAACAGGACACATCCCTGGCATACAACCTTCCTGTTTTTTGAACTATGCAGCATTTCCTTGCTCTGTTCATATGACTGCCTCCTGGTCCAAGTATAGGTTTTGCATAAGCACAATCAAGTGTTCTAGGATTCTCATTATTTTCAAAGTTAGCTAATGTTTGTGATTCACATAGTCAAATGCCTTTGCATAGTCAATGAAATACAGATAGACATTCCTCTGGTACTCTGTGCTTTCAGCCAAGATCTATCCCTTGTTAGCTATAATATTCCTAGTACCATGGCCTCTTCTGAGCCCAGACTGCACATGTGGCAATTCTCTGTTGATGTGCTGTTCCAGGCGTTTTTGGATAATTCTCAGTAGAATCTTGCTTGCATGTGATATTACTGATAATGTTCAATAATTTCTGCACTCTGTTGGGTCACCTTTCTTTAGAATGGGAACAAAATGGATCTCTTCCAGTCAGTTGACCAGGTAGGTGGTTGTCCTCCAGATTTCTTGGCACAACTTGGTGAACGCATCCACAGCAGCTTCTGTTTGTTGAAATATGTCAGTTGGTATATCGTCAATTCCTGGGGCCTTGTTTTTTGCAGGTTCCGTCAGAGCAGCTTGAACTTCTTCCTTCATCACCATAGGCTCTTGCTCATACTTTTTTCCCCATGAAATTCTTCTGTTTTCAGCCAATTCTTTTTGGTACAGTGATTCTGTATACTCCTTCCATCTTCTTTTAATGGTTCCTAGATTTTAGTGCATATGTTCTTGTTATTATTGCTCTTAGGTGCTGCTGAGTTGAGTACAACTCAGAGCGACCCTATGAACAACTGATCTGAGCCCCACCCTAATCTGTGCCATCCTCACAATCTCTGACGCACTCTAGCCCATTGCTGCAGTCACTGTGTCAATCCCTCCTGTTTAGAGTCTTCCTCTCCTTCACTGACTCTCCACCTTTCCAAGGAATAAACTCTCCTAGCAACATGCCCAGAATATATGAGACAAGGTCTCTCTATCTTTGCCTCTAAGGTGCTCTGCCTGTACTTTTTATAAAATCTGTACATCTGGGCATTTCTGTGTACTTTTTGTGTCCATATACTATGCTGAGAACATAATTTTTTAAATATAATGTGTGGATTTTCTTGGTCAGTTTAAACTTGAAGTAATAAAAGTTTAATGAACTGTAATAAAAACCCAAATCCACTGACTTTGAGTTAGTTCTGTCTCAGAGCAATCCTGTAGGACAGAGTAGAACTTCCCTAAAAGTTTGGGTTAGCAGCCAAGCTCTGATGGCCTTGCAGCAGGAAGCTGCCTGCAAACCCAAAAGCAGGCAGTTCAAATCCACCAGATGCTCCATGGGAGAAAGGATGGGCAGTCTCCTCCTGTGTGATTAACTGCTTCTGAAAACCCACTGGAGGGTCAGGTAGGTCGGTTCTGACTCTATGGCACACACCACCACCATTAAAGGCATCTGTGAATAACAGACAGGAAGCTAACTAAAGTATATAGTATTTATTCACAGCAATTCATTTGAGAACTGTGTGTATTTTGTTGTTGTTGTTATGTGCCGTTGAGTCAGAACTGACCCATAGCTGACCCTCTGGCCAGTTTTCAGAGGTAGGTAATCACTCAGGAGGATGGCTCATCTTTCTCCTGCAGAGCAGCTGGTGGATTTTAACTGTGTGCCTCCTGGATTGCAGTGCAGCTCCTTACCACTGGGCCACCAGAGCTCCCTGTGTGTATGTTTGTTTGTGTGTGTATGTATCTTTTAGCATATTGTAATTAAGTATATAAAGGTTGCATCTTCAGCTTTTTGCTATAATTATTTGTTGCTTTTACATTATCTCTCCTACCATATTGTTAACACCTAAATCTAGGAATTGAGATTCTCAAAATACTGATATAAAATGCTGTAACAGAAATTTCTTTGCTTCTGAGATTTCATAATGCATGATCTTGAAGCAGTACACACACCCCCAACACTGGCACTAATGGATACCTTTACCCCCTCTCATTTTCTCATTGTAGGGAAGCTAAAGCCAACATTGGCATTCATGTCAGGAAAGTTGAAGATTAAAGGTAACATGGCCCTAGCAATCAAATTGGAGAAACTAATGAACCAGATGAATGCTAAACTGTGAAGAAAAGAAGAGAAAGGGGGGAAAATGCTGACCACTAAGCTCAACAAGTAAAAAGTGCAACTGTTCTAAATCTAAAGTTTGTTTTCTTCCCTGTTGAATTGTAAGGATACCTACATATATGCTTTGGGGAAAAAAATGAAATTTCTATATATGTAAGACTTGAAACTGTAATTAAAACAGTTAGCTAATCAAACAGAAGCTTCACTAAGTGGACTTCTAAGACATTTTGATTTTTGTATGTTCTGAGTTTTGTCCTCAGAGTCTTGTATCTCACTGACCGTTTTCTTCTAGGAAAACTATAATGAGCAAATTAGTCAGGGTCGAGCAGTAGGCCACCTCACTGCTTCTTCCCAGGTAACATGAGGCTAGTCTGTTTAAAGGATTTTGTTTCGGATTATGCACTAATGAGAATCTTAATGATATTATGGACTTTATATGCCTATTTTAAAGAAAATCGACAGTGTATTTTCACAAAAATCATATCATAAAGTACTAATAAATACTATTTGTTAAAATGAAACAAAATACTGGGTTTTTATTTCATGTATCTGATACCTTTAAGAAAATACTAATAGAACTCAATTAAATATGTTGCTGTTGCTGTTGTTAGATGTCACCAAGTACAACTCATATTGACCCTATCAACAGCAGATCTGAACCCCAACAGACCCTGTGCCATCCTCACAATCTCTGACATACTTGAGCCCATTCCTGCACTCTCTCTGTCAATCCATCTGGTTGAGGCTCCTCCTCTTTTGCTGTCCCTCTACCTTTCCAAGCATGACATACCTCTCCAAGAAATAGCAACATGTCCAAAGCATGCTAGATGGTGCATTTTCACCCTTCCCTCCAAAGAGCAACCTGACTGCACCTTTTCAGGACATACCTCTTTGAACTTTTGGCAGTTCATGGGTTAGTCAGTACTCTTCTCCAACACTATAGCTCAAAGGCATAAGTTTTTCTTTTGTCATGCTTATTTATTGTCCAGATCTCAGATGGATAGCAAGTAATTAAAAAGACCTTGTCCTGAATCAGGCACACCTTGATTTTCAAACTGGCATCATTGCTCCTCA
>NW_006400047.1:516652-519422 GCF_000299155.1 Elephantulus edwardii | reverse complement strand
TCCTGATGCCACATTCCTCCTCATAGAGTCCAGCTTCTCAAATAATTTGCTCAGCATACAGATTGAATAGGTATAGAGAAAGTATACAACTCTGACATGCATTCCCCTCTTAAATTTAAACCAGGTAGTGTTTCCTTGCTTTGTTCACACACCAGCCTCTTGATCTAAGTATAGGTTTCATGTGAGCACAATTAAGTGTTCTAGGATTCCCATTCTCCTCAATGTTAGTATCATTTGTTATAATCTTCCTTCATCATCTTCATTCAGCCAAGCATGCTTGTGGCTTGGAGCAAGTAAGGATCATCAATTAACTATAGTATGCATCATATTTAAAAGTATATAAAAATTTAAACAAAATTTTAAGTATATAAAAAGTACCTAAAATAATTACTCTCTTTACAATCTTGTATTTGTTCAGTGTTTTAAAATGAAAGCATGAAAATAAAAGCTTTTAAAAAAACCCTAAATTTAAAAAAAGTTCACCTTTAATTCTTATTGATTAAAAATATTAAGTATAATCCTTTTACTTTCATTTTCTGCTCTCAAGGATTACTATGCTATTAAGCAATTTAGCTAATTCTTATATTTCAGAAAATTGCAGTGTTAAGGGCATTTATTCTGTATTTTACAAATAAGGGAACAGGGGATTAGCTATGGGAAAGGATCAGACCAAGACTAAAATGACCAAGTCCTAGGCTCAGGGACAGGTAAAGAGCCACACTGCCAGCCCAAATGCATGCAGTTCAAATACACCAGCTGTTTTAGGGGAGAAAGACAGTTTTCTCCCATGTAATTTACTGCCTCTGAAAACCCACTTGAGGGTCAGCTATGAGTCTGTAGCATCCAACGACAAGAAGCCAATAAAACAGCCTGGGTGGTGGAATGATTAAGTGTTCAGTCCCTGACCAAAAAGTTGATGGTTTGAATCCATCTAGTGACTCTAGAGGGCTCTCTGGTGGCTTAGTCTGTAAGGAGTTGCATTGCTAACCCAAAGGCAGCTCTTGTCTGGTAGTTCAAATCCACAAGTGGCTCCTGAAGAGAAATATTGTACAATCTGCCCTCCTGGGATTTACAGCCTTCTGAAAACCTACTGGAGGGTCAGCTATGTGTAGATTCTGACTCAATAGCAGCAACTTTGAATATGAATGACTATATTGGAAAAAGACCTGGCATCTCCTAGCAACATGCCCAAAGTATATGAGAAAAAAAATTTATCATCTTTACCTTCAAGGAACACTCTGGCTGCATCTTCTCTAAGACATATCTGTTTCTCTTTTCACAATTCATAGGATATTCAGTATTCTGTTCCACATCACAGTTCAAAGGCATCAGTGGGTTATCTTTACTCCGTTAACTAGCCAGAATTAATGTAAAATGTCTGCTGCTGTCACTTGGAGTTTCTATGAGTCTTAATTGACAGTCTGGCATCTAACAAGAACAACAGTCAGCCAAAGAGTGTCTGGGTGGCACAAATGTTAAAGTACTCAACTATGACCTAAAATGTTAATGGTCTGAACTGACCCAGAAAAGCCTCAGAAAATAATGTTCAACTAACCATTTTTCGGTGGTCACAGGCTTGAAACCCTATGGAGCAGTTCTATTCACACATGAGGTTGTCATGAATTACAGTCAACTCAATTGCTACTGATAACAATAGCTAACAAAAATATCTCAATGCATTGCTCTTGATTGGAACTTGAACTTATATACCTGCTCCAGATTCCTTAAGGTCTTGCTGGATTGACTGGGGATGCCAGCCTATAAATTCCCTTGGCAGCGCAAGGTCATTCTAGCCACAGGAGGGTCCTGAGCAAATCATGCCAGGCAAATCTTTTCCTGCTTACATTTTGTAAAGACTTGTTTCTGTATTCTCAAAACGGTTTCAAAGATTTTAGAAAATAAAAAACATTAGGAGACAGGAATTCTTGTTTCTAAAAGGTGAGAATACTACCTAGGTTTTAGGGTATTTTTGTTGTGTGCCATCAAGTTGGAAATGACTCACAGCTGACTCTCCAGCAGGTTTTCAAGGCAGTAAACCACATGGAAAGAAAGTGCCCATCTTTCTCCCTCAGAGTAGTACCCTAACTGTACTTAAACATGTATGACTTAATCTTTGAGACAAGTTTATGCTACTGGCTGGATCAACTAGGTAACATTCATGATAACAGCAATCAAGAAATCAAAAGACATGTTGAGATGGGAAATCTCATCTTGCCCTCCATTTATCACTACTAATGATTTGAGGAACTCTGGCAGTATAGTTTGTAGGGAGTGTGCGCTGCTAACTCAAAGGCTGGAAAAACAAATTTTGGAGTCTGATTGGGGTAGAAAAAGTAGATGCATCCCTGATACACACCTTTCCTGATCCTGAACCATGTGGTGTTTCCCTGCTCTGTTCTGACTACTGCTTCCTGGTCCAAGTATAGGGTGCACATAAGCACAATTAAGTGTTCTGGGATCCCCATTTTTTCTCAAGGTTAGCCAGTTGCACCCTTTAACAACATCATTAGCAGTGTATGAAGGTTTCAATGTCTCCACATCTTTAACAACACCTGTTATTATCTTTTTGATAACTATTCTAATGGGTGTGGAGAGGGTAGCTCATCCTGGTTGGTTTGTATTTTACTGATGACTCTATTGATTTTTTCTTTTTTTTATTATTAAATTTTACTAATTCTAATGAACATTTACAGAACTTTTGGGTTTTCATTCATTCATTGTTGTACTATTTTCTCTACCCTCCTCCTCAGTTCGTTCTTTTTTTTTCCCC
>NW_006400047.1:512024-516192 GCF_000299155.1 Elephantulus edwardii | reverse complement strand
GAGGGAAGGTAGTTCTTACAATAAAAGGCCTATTGACTAGCACTTTGTCTATTATAGTATAAAGGTTAGGAACCACAAGATGTAGAGGATCAACTATGTCATTTATTGTTTTTAAGTCCTGGAGCAAATTCCATCTACCACTGGGTTATTTTACAACTTGGAAGTCCGCATGCAAGGCAGAGGTGAAGTAAGGAACTGCTTATGAGGTTTTACGTCAATTCCAACAACTAAGAAATAGTGAGAAGAATTAGGACCTTAGAAGGCTTTTAGGACCAAATAGTAGGCTCTTGTGTCCAGGAGAAAATGAATATACTTACCAGTAGTGTTGATGCTCACCCACAGCTCTTCTGGGAGGATCTAAATCATTGAAGCGTCCTCCTTTGTTTCCAGTGATTGTTTCTTTAAAGGCTCCATTTATCTAGTGTCAATCTCCATCCTGTTATTTCTTTTTGTAACATATTAATCATAGCTATTTTAAAAGCTAGTAACCATAATGTCTAGATATGTGTGCATCTGTTTATATTGTCTTTTTAAAAATTTTGTTAGGTTATTCCTTATTATTGGCATATTCGGTAACTATTGATGGAATATCAGGCCTATGTACAAAAAAAAACTTAGAAAGGCTCCTCCATAAAAATATTTTGGGAGGAAGGGCATGTATAGTTTTTTTTCCTTTTACACAAGTAGGCAGAACATAGAAAGATGTTCTAACCAGGGATTGAGAATGTAGTGCAAAGGTATGTTTCAGGCTTTGTGAGGGGTATTTCTAGTTTATATTTACTCCTGAGGTGTAGTTCATCAAGGGTCTCTACTGATGTCCAGGATATTTTCCAGGATCACTCCTTGTCATTTAATTCTTTCCAGTAGGATTAAACTGCCAACAATTTCTGCATAGACCCTCTGTCCCTTAACAGCTTTCTGTTTGTCTTCTTGCCCAAGTTCCCTTTCTCCTTCTCTCTCATTGCCTTCTAGCTATAATAATTTCATAACTGACCCTCCAGCAGATTTTCAAGGCCTATATCACACTGGAGGAGCATGCAAGTAGCTGGTGGTGGATCTGAGCTGCAGGAGAGTCACTTCCTTTGGATTAGCAGCACAACAATCTACTGATCTACAGAGCTCTCTACGCACAGGTTATTGTGTAGCATACTGTTCAGTCAGAACCGACTCACAGATGACCCACCAGCGGGTTCTCACCCTCCAACGGGTTTTCAGAGCAAGTTGCACAGGAGGAGATTGTCCTTCTTTCTCCCATGGAGCTGCTGGTGGATTTGGACCACATACTTTTGGGTTGCTAGTACAACTTCTTGCCACTAAGCCACCAGAGCTCTCTTATACATAGGTTAGGAAATAACAATTACTTTGAGGGGAACTGAAATATACAAATATTGACTTACTTTTTTGTGATTGCCTATTGTCTGGGATCTTAGTGCTAGCTAAACTTATTTAATTAATGTCCATTTGTTTCCAAAGAAAATTTCAGCACACCAAGACCACCATAAGCTCCAAGCTACCACTTTCTACTTGGCTTCTATCACTCTTGACACAAATCACCTATTTCCTTCCTAAGAAAAGTGGTTGAAAATATGGAACTCATATCAATGTGTTCCCATTCTTCCAAGGCTCTTGGACTCTCAAACTTTGGTTGACTTGCCCTCCAACTTGGGCTTGCTTGCTTGCTTTTTAAAAATACCCAGCTTTTACAGTTCTCTGTGGGAGAGTTAGTTTGTTCAACACGCTCTATTTCATCATAATTGGAAGCTTATATAATTTAAAAAAATCATCATGATAGAAATTTCCTTTAAACAAATGGGATTTAATTTTTGAAATCTTCAGATATTAACTGGTTGGAGGTCGTCCCCCCCAAATGCATACCTTTTCAATCTGTAGGCAGAACAGATCATCCGAGACGCTGGGCTGTATGAGGAGGAAAGTGGCATCAGGACTGGTGGAAGAGTCATCAACAACCTGTGTTATGCAGATGACACACCCTGCTTGTTGAAACTGAGGAGGACCCAAAGCACTTGCTGCAGAAGGTCAAGGACTGCAGCCTTCAATATGGATTGAAGCTCAACATCAAGAAAACAAAGATTCTCACCACTGGGCGAATTGGCAGCATCAGTATGGATGGTGAAGAGATTGAGATAGTTAAAAGTTTTAGTTTGCTTGGCTCCACAGTCAACATTCTTAATAACAGCAGTCAGGAAATCAAGAGATGAATTGCATTGGGAAAGTCAGCTGTGAGAGATGTCTCAAGAGTACTTAAGAGCAACGATGCCAGGCTGGAGACTAAGGTGCGCCTGATCCGGGCTATAGTCTTTGCAATTACGTGCTATGCATCAGAGAGTTGGAGAGTGACTAGGGATGACAGAGAATCGATGCCTTTGAGCTGTGGTGCTGGAGAAGAGTGTTGAATATACCATGGACTGCTAGGAGAACAAACAGGTTTGTCCTGGAGAGGGTGAAGCCAGAATGTTCCTTGGAGTCAAGGATTCTGAAGCTTCGTCTGACATACTTCGGGCATGTTGCAAGGAAGGATCAGTCCTTGGAGAGGGACATCACGTTTGGGAGAGTGGAAGGATGGAGCAGGAAAGGAAGACCCTTGATGAAAGGGATCAATTCTGTGATTGGGGTGGTGGGAGTGTGTCGGAGACCATGAGGTTGGCACAGGGTAGAGCTGGGTTTAGGGCTCTTGTACATACGGCCGCTATGAGTCGCAAGCAACTCAATGGCACATAACAACAACAATCAGAAATGTTTATACAACTTATTTTATTCAGTCTAGACCAGGAAGAATGTTGACAGAATAAGATGTTGACCTATCAACCTAAGAATATCAGCTCTAGAGACCGACAGGAATTGGTGAAACATGTCACAAAGAATAGAGTGTAGAAAGTGAAAAAGGAAGTTATTTACCTGGGTTTTGGTTGATGCATCCCTTTTCCTCTCTCTTGTGTTTCTCTTTTCTCTCTTATTTACCCCAAGAATGGGAGAGACTGAGGTTTCCTTGTTATAGGTGAGGTAAGGCCAAGATAAAGGACTTACCTGTATTTCAAGGGTCCAAGAGCTCAGGAAGACAGAAACACATTGGCATGAATTCTAAGTTCTCACCAACATTTTCCTCCTGGAGTATTGATGATTTGTGTCTAGGTGTATAGAAAATCAAACAGAAGTGGCACATGAATAGTCACATAGGCCCTAAATATTATTTATTATTTACTACCTAGAGCTGTTTACTGGTACAAATAGAATGGAATTTAAGAGCATAGTAGCTGGAGCTGGATTGTCTGAGGTCAAATGTGGCCTCTGTCACCTACTCACTATGCAATCATAGACAAACTTAGTAATTTACCAGTGTCTCAGTTTCTTCTTCTGTAAAATGGGGATGCTAATAGCATTCACACGTATAGAGTTGCTAGGACTAAAGGAGTATTTGCTAAGGAATTGATTCAAGGACTTAATGCAAAGCTTGGGCACATAGTAAGTGCTATGTGTTTGCTAAGTAAGAGTGGAGGACACCTAGTAGCATGTGTTATGTCCTTTCTGACCTCAGTTGTAGGTGTTGTCATTGTATCCTTCTCTGGAGGGCAGGACCTAGTCTTAGTATGTTTTGGTTTTATTAAGAATCTTCTGCCCCTGTGGAACGGGAATGTGATGGGGGTGTACGTAATGTAATTGCACTTTAGAATAATCTCCACAGGGCCAATTATCGGTTGTGTGTATCGAGCAAGAGGGGCTCTTTCTTACTTATTTCCAGGCATAGAAAGTGTGATCGCGGTCCAGTGCATTATAAAAGGTATCAAATACCGACGATGGGATCAGGTTCTTCTGTCTATTCATTGCATTTGAGGTGGACCTCTGTCGACCTCGGGGTACCGAGGTCCGTGGACTGGGAGATGCGGTAGGAAGGGATGCTGCATGCCTCCAGCACTTAGTTGAGATCACGCCCCTCTACATCGTCCATGTAGGTGGGACTTAGCTCTTGGCGTTCTTGAAAGCCTTCGGGGCCAGCGCGCAGGGAACCGCATGCACGAGTGTGTGTAGTAGGAGAGAAGCGTACACCTCCTCCGGGCAGCGACAACTGCGAGCTCGGTGTGTGTCGTAGGAGGTGTCGTTACACACTTCCTGTGGGTCTCGTAGACCACGGCGCGTTTCCGGTGGCGGCTGG
>NW_006400047.1:502814-511864 GCF_000299155.1 Elephantulus edwardii | reverse complement strand
GGGCTGGCGCCCCCGCCCGTCGCCCGCCAGGCGCCTCCGCTGCTCCACTTGCCTGCGCTCCGCGTCCTCTTGGCCGCTCTCTTCCCCTCTCCTCCGTCCCGCCCCGTCCAGTCCAATCGGCCTGGTTCCCACAGGCCCCCCTACCGCCCGCGTTCCTATGGACAGACGCACAGACACCTGCAGGTGAGTGAGAGCCCGCGCGAGGGGCGGGGACGAGCGCGCCGAGGCTGTGACCCGGACTATGGAGCCCCTTTGTGTGGGGGGCGGCCGCGCCGTGGTTGTTTTGCCTCCCCCGCGGCTGACGCGCTGTGACCCGGCTGAACCCTCCTTTTGTCTTCTTTGTGGGGGTTGAGGTCCAGAGCGGGAGCCGAGACCCGGCCGCAGGACGTTGGTGGCGGCAAGCCGGGGGATCTCGGGGTGGGAACCCCAGGCGGCGGAGAGGGCACCGGGAGCGGGGCAGCGGCGGCGCAGCTGCGCTCGCGTCTCCTCGGGCCGGCGCGCCGCCCAGCATCTCCTGTGGCTGCGGCGGCCGCGGGCGCGCTGCGTGGTCTTGGCTTGCTGCTCCACCTCTCGGGTTTGTTTGAGGTGGAAAGGAGGGCGGGAAGGGGAAAGAAAAGATCTGCACCTCTACTTTCCAAGTCTCGGAATAGCGGCGGAAAGAGGGGAGAGGTGCCTCGGGGCTTTGCGGGACTTGTTGGCTCCGTTTGGAGCCACTCTAGGTGCGCTCGGGGCGTGTGTGTGGGGTCGAGCAGCACTTCCCTCTCTTAGTTATTGTTTCTGACAGAGGAGGACTTTTCTCCGGCCCCCCGCCCCCAAATCTGAGGCATAGCATTTGTTATCAAATACATAAAAAAATTTATCTTCTTGGGTAAAAGAAGGGTGTGCTGATCAAAATTACACATACCCCCAAAAAATCCAAGACTTTATTTTTATTTTTATTGGCATCTTTTAATTTTTTTTTCGTTTAGAGACTTAACAAGTACGGAAAAGAAAAATAAAACCCAACAACAAACAACAGAAACCACGTGTCTCTAATTTTCATGCATATATTAACTTTTTTTTTTTTTAAAGTTTAGGGGCTAAGTTGTGTAATTCCCCAAACCCTTTAGGATTAGCATGACAGGATCTTCGGCGCATTCAAGGGTTAACAAGAGTCAGGTAGTGACAACTTCCAAAGTGGAGTTTACCTAGGAATGTAATAAACACCTAGTTACTGCTCAGTCAAAAACCTTCCTTTTTGCAGGTTTAAGGTATGAGGTATTTGACACATATGAGAAAACATAAATGTTAAAATGGGTCCTGTAATTTCCCACTCCTCCCATTTTAATGTATAGTGCTATATATTCTGTTGGATTGTATATGGTGAGTTTTTTGTTCTTATGTGCTGAGTCGGAAGTGATTCATAGCTGACCCTCCAGCTGGTTTTCAGAGGCAGTACAGTCCATGGGAGGAGATTGGCCATGCGCCTGGTGGATTTGAAGCACTTGCCTTTGGCATTACACCTTAACTTCTTACCACTAGGCCACCATCGTTAGTTTAGGGTTTTCAAAAGTATTTTAAGATGGTATCTCTGATTTGTTGTTGTTGATTGCTGTCCAGTCAAAAGACCTGAAGCCTTTCTATAATTATAGTTGTTTCTTTATTAGTTCGCTCTTTTTTTCCTTCAATGAACTGTGGTGTGTATTTGTAGATCTTCAAATAAATAAAGTTGATTCAGACTTTTAAAACAGATAAAGCATTAATATCAGTCTACTCTTGGAGGGAAAAAAGTTACATATATTTGGCTTTTTCTCAGTGTATGAGATTTTTTAATTGGCTAACTTAAGTCTGACACTTAGTTTTAGAAAAAGTAAATTTTGAGGATAGACAAATTTTATGCACAGCTACATGTAGAAAATGGAGGCTTTAAAAAATTGTCATCTAAGTTTGAATGAAAAGCATTAATGTAGATATGCTTATTACTTATTTAAATTTTCATCAAGTATAAAGTAGACAGGAATCTGAAAGATAATATACTACTGAATGTACTTATAATTAGGCAAACTGATTTTTCCCCTCTACAGAAAAGAGTATTTAACTGCCTAAATGCCTTCTAAAGAGAAAAACATATCCTTGATTTTGACCTAGTTACATTAACAGATTAATAATATATAATTTATTGCATGTGTAATATAATAAATGCTTAGGGTATACACTTACATTTTAATTAAAACCTAGAAGTTTCCATCTAACAATGATCACACCCATCTCCTTGGGTTGATCCTACTTTATTAGTTCCTGCTCTGATTTCCATTATAGATTAGGTAAACAAATTGAAACTGTGTAAAGACACAGAACTGTGACATACTCTGGTGCTGGTAGGCCTTTGAGAAATATTCCTTTTTTTTTTCCTATTAAGGGTATCTCAGAGAAGATGAGTACTGAAATTTATTCAGGTTTTATCATGAATCTAGAATGGAGTTGAGCCATTCCCAGCATTTCAACTCTTAAATACACATACTTTAAATCAGCTCTTTGAAGTATTAAGAAAGATAAGCCAACAAATTGAATTGCTTATTTAGGTATTTATAATTGTGTCAGTGGTACAGATAAAGTTCAGTAAAGACTCCTTATAAACTAAACATTAATAGAGCCTGTGCTGAGAATTGCTCTGGCTAAGTAGTTGTGCCTCACATTTCTCTAAAATTGTAGTGTCTTTGTGTAGACTGGCTAAGTATAGCACCTTTAAAAAAATCTGCTATGTAGATAACAATTTTTCTTTTACTTAATAATACTGTTTTATAGTTAGAAGCATTCCAGAAAACCTTTTATTTCCCTTTTGGTAAGTGATGTTTAGAAAAGCATATTCATTTTTGGCTAAAGTAATTTTTTTTCCTGTTGCATTATATGTTAAGACAAATAAAATGTTATTTTCAGAACTTAAGAATTTGTGTAAAATTGGAATTTTAACTATATCTGAGCAGTGTAGACCTCATGAAGCTGTCCACAGTCCACAGATTACTGGACTTTTCTAGCATTTTTCGGTTTACTGCATGCCAATGTGTTGTCATTAAAGGAAGGGTAAAATGGCCACTTTATGTTAACTAGAACCCTCAAATGACTAGAAAGCATAAGTAATAGTAATCAAATGCAAAGCTGAAAAGTAGGAGTTTGATTCTTTACACTAGGTCTGTGAATTTCAGGTGCTTCTTTTTCTTACTTTAAAAAAAACTAAAACCCAAAATTACAGTATGTTGATGACATGGACCTGATTGTAAAAGGTCCAGTGTTTTCCCATTCCAGCATTTCTTAAGAATAGTAGAGGCCCATGCTGATCCCCTGAAAATGCAGAATTCTTGGATTAATATTCTGCTACCAGATGTATGGGGCTGGCCCTAAAGAAGCTTTTTCTTTTGAACACTGTCAGAAATAGAGAAGCTGAAGGTTGGAGAGAAGCCATTTATTTTGAACAGTTTATTTCTTGACAGTTTGTGTTTGTAAAGAAACCTGTTCCAAATATTTACTAAAAAGATCTACATACTTGGGCCAAGAAACCCCACAGGTTTCTTTTTTTCCTTTAGAAATAAAGTTTCCATAGAGCTTAACTCTTATGTGATACTTCTTGACCTTGCTTCTGATTAGTTGATTTATGGACTTTATTTACCAGCGTGATTGGAGAATTCTTTTGCTAGACTGAAATTGCACTCTGCCTGGCTCTGGTCTGTTTCCTAGGTAACAAATGCACTGCACAGATTCCATAATGAGGACCACGGCTGGGTAGTTACAGTGTAAATTCTGTTGTTTGGTAAAGCTTAGTCTTAAATTCAAGTAAAGGTCAAGAAACCAAAAGTACTGAAAATGCAGATTTTTGAATTTTTATTTTGTATCCAGTACCAACAAAGTTTAATAGCATTTCCTGGAAAAGGGCAAATTATGCAGCAGTCTTCAAGTTTATTTTGCAAATTCCTGCACTTGAACAGTTGGTGAGCTTTTTCACTGTTTTAATACTGGTAATGCCAGTGCGTTTATTGACAGGATAGTTTCAGAAATACTTCATCATCCTTACAAATAAAAGCCAAGGTATATGGTTTAAGACATTGGTAAAATTTTGTATACTAAAGAACATCAAATCATTTATATGTCTAAAAGTCAGCTGTGCAACTTTCTGTGAAATATAATTAAAAAACTTTGAAAAAGACATTAAAACTTTTTTCTAACAGAATTGATTTTGTTCAATTAAAAAAAAATTTTTTATTATTAATTTTAATAGACATTTACAGAGGTTTTGGATTTCCATTCATTCATTGCCGCACTTTTCTCCCTGCCCACCCCTCCCCACCAGCTCGCTTCCCCCTCCAAGAGAAAAAGAAAAAAAAACATTAAAATTCCTTCATTAGTATACAGTTCCCACGTCCTTTCTCCCCACCCCCCACCCCGAGTACACTTCTCTATGCAACCTTAATTCTGGATTCCTGTGCTAAACATTAAAACTTTTAAGAAACTACTGTTGTTATGTGCTGTCGAGTTGCTTGCTACTCATAGTGACCCTATGTAGGATAGCCTAAACCCTGCTCTATCCTGAGCCGGCCTTTCTCTGACACACCTACTCCCATTACCCCAATCACTGAATTGATCCATTTCATTGAGGTCTTCCTGGCTTGCGCTGTCCCTCCACCCTCCCAAACATAATGTCCCTCACTTAACATGAAGGATTGGCCTTACCCCCCACCCGCCCCCACCCCTTCTACTGGTACCAGGAGGCAAATTTTTCTTGGTAGCTGCAAGGTAGAAAATAACTTTTCCCATCTGCTTTATTCTGTTCTCTTGAAATTGTTATCCTTTGTAGCAGTAAATGCAGGGCAAAAAGTAATGCATAACACTGATGTTGTTGTTGATTGCCATTGAATCAAGCAGGACTCATAGAGACTATATGAACAAAAGACCTAATGCCTTTCCATGACTATCATAACACTGATAGTAATTATTATCCATGTTTTAGAAACAAAACTTGCCCCGACAGGAATTTTGTTAAAATCTACTACAAATATTTGTACATTTAATATGTAAAAACTTTTTTGTTTGTTTGCTAATTCTTAAGGATTCTGTTAGCAGAAACCTTTTTTAAAAAAAAACACACTTTAATTCTGGAGAATTATATAAAAAGTTTCCACTGTTGCTTTATATTGTTTGGCTGGTTCTTTTTGGATTATTAACTAATTTTTATAGTACATTTTTCTTTCCAGGCATAGGATGTATCTTGGCTGGATTCTCTGTTTCTTCTTGATTTTCTTTAAAATTGATACTGCTTTGAATTTTTCTTTCTTCTCATTGCCATTGTTTTTATGTGCCCTTTCAGTGTGTAAGTCTTATTTTACTTTGTAAACATTTTTTAATGCTCATAGTTTTACCTCTAAACCTCAATTTTTCTATTATAAGGCTTCATATTTTCTGTGACAGTTAATACTGTGAACTCCAAATCAACTAAGACTTCTTCCAGCCTTTCTCACTTTTGAACACATAATTCTTTTACTCTCTGTGTTTGATTTTATGGCGATCTCATTTTTCTTTTGCATGAGAAAGATGGGACTTCTCCTCCCATGTGATGATATTGCCTCAGAAAAACGTGCTGGAGAGTCAGCTATGAATCAGTTTTGACTCGGTGATATACGATAACAATCCTTATTCGGTGTCCTAGAGGTAAGGAGTTGTGCTGCCAGCCCAAAAGCATATGATTTGAATCCACCAGCTGCTTTGAGGGAGAAGGATGGGCAGTCTCCTTCTGTATGATTTATAGCCTCTGAAAACCCCCTGTCAACTATAGGGTGTTTTTTGCTTGACAGCACATAACAACAACAGCAATCTTTTTTGAGGGGGCTCTGGTGGTCTAGTGGGTAGAGAGTTGTTAATAACCCAAAGGTGATGCTGCTCTAATGGTTCGACTCACATCAGTGACTCTCAGGGAGAAAGATGGGGAGTCTTCTTCCTTGTGATTTATAGCCTCTGAAAACTCATGGGAGAATCAACTATGTTGGTTCTAACGCGAAGACAGTGAGTTGAATCTTATCTATGTCCTTTAATGCCAGGTGGGCTACAGAGCAACATGATCAACCGTCTTGTACGTGCATTAAAATAGCTAGAGTGGGTGGAAGAAGCTATGTTAGTGTAGTTAGTTGTGTGTTGTGTGATTAAAGTTCAGCTGCTGGAATCCATCAGCTGCTTTGGGAGAGAAAGATGGGCATTCTCTCCTCCTGTGAAGATTTACAGCCCAGCAACTTGTTGGAAGGTTACTATGAGTTGGAATCAAATTTGACTCAACAGCAGTGAGGTAAAGTGGACAAAGGCTTTTTTTCTTTAGTTTATTTTTCATAATCATTATTATGTAACTTTTTCATGAACTGCTATTGGTTTTGTATCCAGCAATTCTTAGATATTTTGCTTCCTGGCATTGTATCCATCCCAGTGTTATGGCACTGTTTCACTTCCTCCCTGTGTTTCGATTTGTCCTGCCTTCTGAGCTTTATGTTTGAGCAGATGCTACCCTTTTGAATTCATATGGTTGGTTGTTCTTAGGATTGTGTTTTGCTATGGTGTTATTGTTCAACTTCTAGGCCTATAATGGTTTGGTTGAAAGTTGAGCCATGGATAAGATCAGTTCCAGGCTAGAAGAATGACTAGAAACCAGTCTCAGAGGCTCCACTAGTTGTGTCACATCATTCATCCTCCTCTTTCTCATTATTGTGTGGGTCTCCCACTCCATTCAGGACCTTATACTCTGGTCCTTTTTTAGTGGCAGTGGGCCACCGTCTTCTCGTTGTAGGGTTGAGGAGACTGGTATTTACTTGGTCCACTAATCCTTTGTACTGTTTGTACATGTCTTTTTATTCCCTTCATCCTTCTCTGCTTTGCTTTGGAGTCACACCCAGCACTGCACTATTGGGTAGGTTCTGTCTAACAGATACCCTTCCTTAAGGTTTCCAAGAATATGAATCATAGTCTCTGAAAGAGACTCAGGAAGAGACAAGAGGAGATTGCCAGTTTTTCTCCCTAGAGCTGCTGGTGGATTCAAACCACCAGTGATGCATAAACTTTTAAGTTAGCAGAGCAGCTTGCTATAGACTACGCCAGTTGAAACTTACTAGATTTTGGGATGTAGTTGGTACTCATCATTATAAAATTATGAATTATGTTATGCCAGTTGACTTAGCTGTCCTTTGAGACTCTGATCCCAAGCTCCCAATCTTAGTAACTCAAGGATGTTTTGTTATAGCTAAGAAGTTTCCATATGTTACCCCTGATTGTGCTGTTGTATACATGGGTGTATTCACAGCACATATGGGGTATATATTGAAGTTCTGTGTGACAGACTTCAGGCATGTTGCCAGGAGGGACCAGTTGGAGAAGGATATCATGCTTGGAAAGGAAGAGGTACAGTGCAGGAAAGGAAGACCCTGAATGAAATGGATTGACATAATAACTGGGGTAATGAGGGTAGGTGTGGTAGAGACAGTGAAATTGGCTCAGGATAGAGCAGAGTGCAGAGCTATTGTGCACAGACTCACTATGAATTGTAGTTGATTTCATGTCACATACCAACACCACAACATGTAGAAATGTCCATTACAAGCTAACTTCAAAAATAATGTGATCTTAGTTGTTATGTGTTATGTGCCGTAGAGTCAGAACCGACCCATAGCTGACCCTCCAGCAGGTTTCCAGAGGTAGTAAATTGCACAGGAGAAAATTTCTCATCCTTCTCCTGTGTAGCAGTTGGTGGGTTCAAACTATGTGCTTTTGGGGTTGTAGCACAGCTTCTTACCACTAGGCCTAAACTGACGAAGATGTGTATGATCCAAGCCACGGTCTTCAGAATTACTTGCTATATACATCAGAGAGCTGGTCAGTGACTGAGGATGACAGAAGAATCAATGCCTTTGAGTTGTAGTGCTGGTGAAGAGTATTGAATATACCATGGACTGACAAGAGAGCAAACAGGTGAAACCAGGCTACTTCTTGGAGACAAGGATTCTGAAACTCTGTCTGACATACTTTGAACATGTTGCCAGGAGGGACCAGTCCTTGGAGAAGGACATCATGCTGGAAAGGGTGGAGGGACAGCACAGGAGAGGAAGACCCATGAAATGGATTGATTCAGTAATTGGGATAATGGGGGTAGGAGTGTTGGAGACTGGCTCAGGATAGGGCAGGGTTCAGAGCTGTTGTACAAAGACAACTCAATGGCACACAACAACAACAATGTAGAAATTCCCCTGCTAAACCTATATGTGGTTTTACATATAATCTTGTTTGCATGCTCATACCTGTTCAGCTTGCCTATCTACCTGTGTACCTGCTCTTAGATTGTAGTTTGTTACTACTGATAATGCAGCGTTGTATGTAATGGTATTATTTACTTTTGCTGTCTGTAACTTTGGGGCACTTCCTTTGCCATAGTGATACTGTGTTGATCATTCCCTTCTTGTGTATTACCTTTCCTTCACTTTTTTTCCATTGAAGGAGTCCTGCTGGTGTTAGACTGAAAGGTTAACTGTTAAATCTTCCAGCCCCTTCACAGGAGAGAGATAAGTAGTCTCCTCTTGCAAAGATTTACAGTCTCGGAAACCTGATGGAGAATTTTGAACTGCAAGACAGAATTGACTCTACAGCAATGAGCTTGGTTTGTTTTACTATTTAGTAAATTTTCCTCCCATTCCTGTTGTCATTATTTTTTTCTTTTTTTTTTTACTTTTTTCCCTTTTTTTTTATTGGGAAAAACATATTGGGAGTATAAGGAGGTGAGGGTTGGGGGCAGAAAGGTGAGGATGGGCCAGGATGCAGTTGCAGAGCTACACAGTTTGGTCGGTGGGGGGAGCAGGTGAAGGAAATGATGAGGGTCCAGAGGGGACCAGATACTACAGAGGAATGACAAGCATTTTCCAATGGTAATTAAACCAGCTGTCTTATTGATTTGAGAATTGGATGCTGACTCTCTGGATTCTTCATGCTGAACAGGGGCGTAGATATAAAGGGGGGAAGGGAGGACGCTTTATCACCTTACTGGTGGTCTTGGGTTA
>NW_006400047.1:497684-500552 GCF_000299155.1 Elephantulus edwardii | reverse complement strand
GCCATCTTGGATCTCTCCCTGTTGTCATTATTTTTAAGTGCCTTATTTTAAATGGTGTAAAGAAGAAAATTCTTAGTAATTGGTTTGAACTACTAGGTCATACTTCTCTCATTGCCATCAAGACAAAACTGACTCATAGCTGACTCTAGTATTCAGAGACTGTAAATTGCACTGGAAGTGACAGCCAACTTTTCCCCACAGAGCAGAATTCTAGAACCACCTGCCTTGGGACTGGCAATGCAGCTCTGTACTCACCATGCCATCAGAGCTCCCTAGTACAAGACTAGTCTCTATAAAGCTCCCTTGTCAGCTGCCTAAGGTGCTCCTGATCTAGGCCATAGTCTTCTCAGTGGCTTGGTATGCATCTGAGAGCTGGACAGTGAATAAGGATGACAGAAGGAGAAAGATTATTGAATATGTCATGGACTACCAAGAGAGCAAACAGGTCTGTCCTGCAGAGAGTGAAACCACGTTGCTCTTTGGAGGCTAGAATTATGAAACTCTGTCTCATATACTTTGGGCATGTTGTCAGGAGGGACCAGTCCTTGGAAAAGGACATCATAGTTGGAAGGGTGGAGGTTCGGAACAGGAGAAGATGACCATGGATGAGATAGCTTGACACAGTGACTGTGGCAATGGGGTCAATTGTATCAGAGATGATGGCATTGACTCAGAATAGGGCAGGGTTCAGAGCCATTACTCATAGAGTTGCTGTGAATCACAGTCAACTTGATGGCACATAACAACAACATCAGATGCCCATCAGCAAGGATATGAGTTTAAAGACTAAGATGTGCCTAATCCAAATCATGGTATTTTCATTTGCTTCTTATATATCTGGAAGTTGGGCAGTGAATAAGACAGCCAGAGAAAATAGATGGCTTTGAATTGTGATGTTGGCAAAGTGTATTGAGTATTCTATGGACTGCCAAAAGTAAAAGCAAATCTGTCTTGGAAGAAGTGCAACCAGGATGCACTTGAGAAGCAAGGGTGGTGAAATTTGGTTTCACATTCTTAAGAGTATGTTATCAGGAGGGTCCTGTCCTTGGAAAAGGACATTACGCTGGGAAAGATCAGAAATAGATAGGAAGACCTTGAGGGAAATGGATTGGTTGGCACAGTGACTAATAACACTGGACTTGAGCATGGTGGAAAACAGGATGGTGCAGGATAGGACAAGTCTCCAGTTTGTTGTTTGTAGGATCACCATGAGTGGTAGTTGATTTGATGGCCATGCAGATGTATGTCTGCCAATGCATGTGGTCAAAGAGGCTGATGGGTGAAAGGTGGCAAAATGGAAATGTTGGCGCTCTGACTTTTTTTTTTCATTTGAGGTTATGTTTCTTTCAATATTCTTTTTTAAAGTAGTTATCTTGCTTTTGGCAGGCAAGTTATGCACGATTCTGGTCATTTCACCTGTTCTTTGGCTGATGGCTCCACAATCTTGTATCTAGGCAGGGCTTTCCTCCTCAAACCCAGATCCTTGTCTTCTGAGTAGACACAGTTACTTGGGTGTTTCAAAACATTTAACCACCTTCCACCTTGTTTTCCTAGTCTAGAAACTTTAGAATTATCTATGATTTGTTATCATCAGTCCTGTATCCATACATAATGATCGAGTCCCTGGACCATTCAGTTCCAGTTTATCAATTCTGTTATTCTTTCCCTATTATTTTGCCTTAGTTCTGCAGTTAAATATATTTAGTGTTCAACACAAATCCTTTTGCTGAGCCTTCTCTAATCATTATTTACTAGTTTGAAGCTCATTGAACCTTCATAAATAGGTCATGTGAATAATATCCTCTTTCATATATAAATTGTTTATCTGTGGCTTTTATACTTAAAGGTCAGTTTGGCTGGATAAAAATACTATGACTCACATTTTCTTTTTTTTTTAAATATTTCGAATATGTTACTTGGTATAGAGGTCAGCAAACTTTTCAGCAAAAGACCAGTGAGTAAATATTTTAAGATCTGTGAGATGTAAATGATCTGTCATAGCTCTTAAACTGTGTTCTTGTAATGCGTAAGGAACCATGTTGTTTTTTGTGCCATTGGAATCAACTGAGTTAACCTTCCAGCAACTTTTCAGAGTCAGTAAATTCCTTCAGAAGAGATTGCTCATTTTTGTCCCCTGGAGCAGCTGGTCTTTTTGAACCAGATGCCTTTGGGTGGATAATGCATATCCTTACCCCTGGCCACCAGAGTGCCCTGTAGCCATTGTTTGTTTTTTGTTGTTGTTAGGTGCTATTGAATGCTGTTCTCATCATCCTAGATACACTTGAGCCCATTGTTCCAGTCTCTATGTCAGTCCATCTCATTATCCAAGGTCTTCCTCTCTTTTACTGACCACAATTTTGCTGATAACCAAGAATGAAGTGCTTTTTCAAGGACTGGACCCTCCTCTAACAACATGCCTAAAGTACGTGAGATGAAGCTTTGTCATCCTTGCCTCTAAGGAGCACACTGGTTGCACCTTCTCCATGACATACAGTTGTGTTGTTTTGACAGTCCATAGTAAGTACATAAATGAATGTGCATAACTGTGTTATTGGAAAATTTTCTAAAATTAGGTGGTGGACCAGATTTAATCTATGAGCCATAGTTTGCTCAATCTTACTCTAATCTGGTACAAAGTGTCATTGGCAAAGTCCAATACTAATAGGATTTTCATTTTACAATAAGTAACTTTGTTTTTTTATGCATATATGCCTGATGTTATGTTTTATTCATCTTTAAAGACAAGTCATTTTGCTAGAATATGTCTTGTGTTAACTATTATTTGTTGATTTCCCCCAGATAAGTAGTGTCTTTTTAAAAAAAATTTATTTTATTAATTTTAATGAACGTTTACAGAGATTTTAGATT
>NW_006400047.1:494880-496154 GCF_000299155.1 Elephantulus edwardii | reverse complement strand
CTCTATGAGATGGATTGATTCGGTGACTGGGGTAATCGGGATGGGTGTGTCGGAGGCGGTGCGGTTGGCGCAGGATAGGGCAGGGTTTAGAGCTGTTGTGCATAGGGTCGCTATGAGTCGGAAACGACTCGATGGCACATAACAACAACAACACAATTATATATTCATTCAAAGCAGTCGTGTTCATACTTCATGTCTTCCTTCTTATTAGAACTTCGGTAAAATGCTATTAAGCTATTCATATTTTGTTGTATATGTATCTTTGCCCCCATTGTTGTGGTTGTTGTTAGATACTGTCAAGTAGAATATGCCTTATAGTGACCCTGTGAACAACAGATCTGAACCCTGTTGTATCCTGTGTCATCCTCACAGTCTCTGACACACTTGAGCCTGTTGCTGCAGTCACTGTGTCAGTTCACCTCGTGGAGGGTCTTCCTCTCTTTGATCGTCCCTCCACTTCCTCAAGCATAACGTCCCTCTCCAGTGAATAGCCTCTTTGTAGTTATCTGTTAAGTGTATGTTGGATCTTTTTTGCTTGTCTTTTCTATCTGTATTTTTAATATTTGCTGTAATATATTTACTTGTAATATTTTTTGTTGGTGGCACAGTGCTTGATGTGTTGGGCTGCTAAGTGAATGTTGGTGGTTTGAATTCATCAGTTCCTAAAGGTTTGCAACCATAGAACCAATTTGATAGCAGTGGGAATTTTGGGTTAATTTAAAAACATTTTATTTAATGTGATTTGAGTGAAAGTTTACAAATCATCAAATCATACACTGATCTTTCATACAATCATTCATATACATTTTGTTTTAGAACATTAATTATAATCATGACCCTTTGAACAGTTAATTAACTACAATGTCTGATCAACCCCATGTTAATATATTACTTTTCCCTTCACTCCACTTGTTGTTAAGTGCCATCGAGTCGTTTGCGACTCATAGCAATTCTATGTACAAAAGCTCTAAATGCTGTTCTATCCTGTGCCAACCTAGCCATCTCAAATGCAACTTATTCCCACCACTCCAGTCACAGAATCGATCTATCTCACCAAAGGTCGTCCTCTCCTTCGCTGCCGCTCCACTCTGCTAAACATGATGTCCCTCTCCAAGGACCAGTCCCTCCTTGCAACATGCCCAGAGTATGTCAGATGAAGCTTCAGAATCCTTGACTCCAAGGAGCATTCTGGCTTCACCTTCTCCAGGACAAACCTGTTTTTTCTCGAAGCAGTCCATGGTATATTTAACACTCTTCTCCAGCACCACAGCTCA
>NW_006400047.1:462756-494195 GCF_000299155.1 Elephantulus edwardii | reverse complement strand
AATGAACATTTTTTTGATAATTTTCAGCGGAATCTTGCTTGCATGTGATATTAATGATGTTGTTCGCTAATTTTCACACTCTGTTGGGTCACCTTTCTTTGGAATGGTAACAAATATCAATCTTTTCCAGTCAGTGGGCCAGCTGGCTGTTCTCCAGATTTCTTGGCACAACTTAGTGAGCACATCCAGGGTAGTGTTTGTCTGTTGAAATATGTCAATTGGTATACCATCAATTCCTGGATCCTTGTTTTTTGCCAATTCCTTCAGAGCAATTTGAACATCCTCCTTCATCACTATAGGCTCTTGCTCATATGTTATTTCATTAAATTCGTCTATATCAGCCAATTCCTTCTGATACAGTGACTCTGCACATTCCTTCCATCTTCTCTTGATACTTCCTGGATCATTTAACATTCTACCCAAAGTATCCTTAAGTATCGCCACCCTGGCTTGAATTTGTTTTTCAGCTCCTTCAGCTTAAGAAACGCTGAGCGAGTTCGGCCCTTTTGATTTTCTGACTCCAGCTCTCTGCACATTTCATTATAGTATCTTGCTTTGTCATCCTGGGCTGCCTTTTGAAATTTTCTGTTTAGCTCTTTGATTTCTTGGCTTCTTCCTTTAGCTTTGGCTTCTCGGTGCGCTAATGCAATATTCAGAGTCTCATCGACATCCGCCGTCTTCTTCTTTTTCAGCCTTTGTAATGATCTTTTGCATTCTTCATGGATGATTTTCTTGATATCCTCCAGGAGCTCATTTGGCCTATGCTCATTGGTGCTCAAGGCCTCAAACCTCTTCCTGAGATGGTTTTGAAATTCGAGTGGGATAGACTTAAGATCAAATTTTGGTTCCTGTGGACTTGATTTAATTTTCCTCAACTTCAGCTTGAATTTGCATATGAGTAGTTGGTGGTCTGTCCCACAGTCAGCACCTGGCCTGGTTTTCACTGCTGATATTGAGCTTCTGCACCGAGTACCACAAATGTAATCTATTTGATTCCTGTGCATGCCATCAGGTGAGATCCACTTAACTGTTAATTTTTTTAATACCCTTTTCTCTCTTTCCCCATCCCAGTAACACTCAAGAATAATTCTGAGTGTAAACCTTTCCTTAAGTTTTTATAATAGTGCTGTTATATAATAATTTTCTTTTGTGACTATGTCACTCAGCATAATTTCCTTTATATTCATCCATGATATACAGTGTTTTTCAAATTCTTTATTGCTTTAGTTTTTTATAAGACTCAATTGTGTGAGTGTACCTGTGCTGTTGTTGTGTACCGTCAAGTCAGAACCAACCTATAGCTGACTCTCCAGTGGGGCTTCCAGAGGCAGTTAATCCCTGATTAACTTCTCCCATAGAGTAGCTGGTGGATTGGAACCATGTGCCTTCAGGATTGCAGTGCAGCTTCTTACCACTAGGCCTGGCTGCACCTTTTTGTAACGGGTCTAATCGGAAATCTTTGCAGGTATCTATCTTCATAATATTTAATAGTATTATATCAGTGACAACAAATAAATCACATACCCTGTTATCTGCACCCTTAAGTTGTCATTTCTCTCTGTGACTCTGATTTGTGCCATACAGTTGCTTTGATCAAAGGTATGTTAGCAAGGGTGGTTGGTATAACAGAGGCTTAATAAATACTTGAACTTTGGGGGTACTGCCCTGGGATTATCATATAAAGAAGAGCTGAAGCAGGAGACGTCACGTGTGGAATAACTGGGGCTCAGGTTTGTTTCTGTTTTTTAAAATCTGGATTTTGAGAGGGAACTCTGGTGGCCTAGTGGCAAGAAGCTTCAGTGCAGTCCTGAATGTGAACAGTTCAAATCCACCAGATGCTCCACTGGAGAAGGAGGGGGCAATCTCTTCCTGTGCCAGTTAGAGCCAATTCGACGGTACACCAAATTATAAATAGATAGATAGATAGAAAAGAAAGAAAGAATTTAAAATCTGGATTTTGCAGTTTGTGAAATACCAGCAAGTAATACAACTCTTGTACCATCTCTGTGATACCGAGATCAGTCCTCCTTGAGTCTCTCCTTCCACCCTGGTAATACCTCTTTTATGATAGGTTTTAGTCCACCAGTTTTATTTCTAAAACTTGTAGCAGGTCCCCACAGTCTTTTTTTTTTTTAAATAAAATTTTTATTTTATACTGGTTTACTTCCCCAAAGTCTTTTGCAGTCTTCCTTGCAAATTTAAGAAATCTATTAGTGGTTCTCAGACCTACTTTCACTCAAAAGACACCTTTCCCTTCTGAAAGTGAGTCTTAATAATTCTCATTTCTCAGATGTGAAGATCATTATCACTCTCCATTTCCTTTCCCTCTCTACTCAGTTAGGGAACTCTGGTGGCCTACTGGTAAGAAGCCATGCCACAATCCCAAACAATTGAGCTCAGATTACTAGTTACTCCTTTGGAGAAGGATGGCTTCTCCAGTGCAGTAAAACTGGCACTGGAGGGTTGGTTCCAACTCAAGGGTACACAGCAACAACAACAGTCTGTTCAGTTGTCCATCTTGCATGGTCTGACAGTACCATCTCCTCATCTGGTCTTAATAGGGCCACCTTATCAACTGATTTTGTTAAACATTGTATTTGTTAAACAGTGGGGGCTTTTACTTCTCTCATTGGCCTAATTTCTTCTCCCTTTTTTAAATAGATTCACTTGCTAAGAAATAGTACAGAGAATCCTTTATATTTATCCTTGTTTCTCCATTGGTAACATTTTGCAGGCTGCTGGCATTGTTGCATTTTACTAGTGTTCATGTAAGTTTTCTCATTTTCACTAGGATCCATTTATGAGTCTATGTTAAATTCAGTTCACGTTTATCACTTGTGCAGGTTCTTGTTTCTCCCCAGCCCTTTCCTTTCCCTGGCGACTTCGTTCCTATCCTTGGCAAGCTGAGTATCCATTGGCTAGGTATTGTTCCTGAGATGCTCTGGCTTAACCATTCACTTTTTTAAATTGCATCTCATATTTATTTAAAAAATTACTTTAGGCAGTGGCCTAAGTAATTTAATATTACTTAAAAGGAAAGAAATTCTTTTTGAAGGGAAAAAAGTCTGTGAGCCATTTGAGTCCATGATCCATATCGTGTTACTTTTTTTTTTAATAGTTTTATTTTATACTGGTTTACTTACAAAGTTTGTATACATTGTTTTTCACTCCCAATCTTGTCCATTTCCTTTATCTACCCCTTCCTCTACCCGTCAAATTATATGACCCTATGATTACCCCACAGCCCATCCTCACCCAAAGGGCTCCTGCCCTCACCCCCCTTGGACCCTCATACAGATTTTATTATCTTTCTATTTCTACAATAATGGTTACTTTTTATATGAAGGGTAGTATCTTAAGATGTTCATTTTTGTTTGTGGATGTCACTTGCTTCATTATCACTGGTTTGCATTGCTTATGTAAACTTTTGTAAAAAATCAATAGGATGTGTTTGTGTGAGTTTCTTGGTTTGTTTTTTATTTTTATGAGTAGAAACTAAGCCTCTGCCACCATCTTGTTTCCTTAGAAGGTTGTGAATTGTTAGGTCCCCCCCCCCATTGTGATTTGAGTGACTGTTTACAGAAGGTTTTTCATTAATATGCATTTTATTTTAGGAATCTTTGGTGGCTTTCATGATGAGGCGTTATACTTAGAACTTTAATTATAATACAGTGCAATGACACTTGATCCACTTCCTCACTATAATTCTCATTTCCATTAATACTGTATTTCTTGTCTACCTTTGTGTATGTTCCCTTTCTGTAGTGGCATTGTGCTCATCCTCTTATTGTATATTATCTTTCCCTTCACTCATCTTAATATGTATCTTATTTTTTCCTCCCCTCTCTTTCCTGTTCATCCCTAGTAACTGTCCAAGAGTGATTCTGAGTGTACACTTTTCAGCTTTGTATAATAGAAAACTCAAGAGAGGACAAACCCGTTGCCTTTGAGTCAGAATCAACTCATAGCTGAACGTCCAGTGGGTTTTCTAAGACTGTATCAAATGGGGAGAGATTGCCCATCTTTCTCTATTGGAGCTGCTGGTGGATTCACACCACCAGAGGGGTGTTGTCTTCGGGTTGGCGGCCCAGCTCGAGCGCCTATGATTTCTTTATATCTTTATGTAAAATACTAGACTTGTACAGTATGTATCTTTTGGGACTGACTTATTTCATACAGCCAATATACTGCCCTCTAGATGTATTTTAATTTTTTTTCTAAATTACTAAAGCTAACATTTCTGTGACTCTTGGTTCAGTAATTCACCTTGTTTAGAAGTTTTGCATTAGTGATTTTCCTATATAACTAAGGTTTGTCTCCTAAGACTAAACTTAAATTTTTAATTTTTAAATGAAAATGTTCTCCAAATGTGGTTTGCTCAATTTAAGTAAAGGTAGCAATTTGCTTTTGGAGGTCTGCCAAAGAAATCCTTTTCTGGCATCAGGATGAACCAAAGCTGATACAGGTATATTTCCAAGATTTTTTTTCCCCCCTTTCTGAAAAATTGTCTGAAATTCCTTAGCGTTGAAGTTTTGCACCTTTAGCCAATTTCCAATAACCAGTGCAGGGAAGGCCACCCAACTGACAAATGAATCTAACTCACTGATTCATCAAAACATTATTTAAATAGCCTTTGAATATTTCTGTTAAGCTTTGGTTGAAGGTATTCCTATTTTATCTTCAGAGCAACATTTCATTGAAGTCTTTTTCATATTTTTTTAAAATTTTATTTTGAGTGAGAGTTGGCAAAGCAAATGAATTTCTCATTCAGTTCTTCTTTTGTGGAGATTTTATACCATATCCATAGTTTTGAGATATTCATTAAGTATAAGTGAAGGGTTTAGGAACATGTTCATTATTTCCACCCAGTTCTTCATTCTCCCTGGACAGCCTGTGCTTGATCCATAGCAGGATGCCCTCAGATAGCATTATTTGAAAATGAAAATGTTCACATTTGTTTATGAAAATAGGAGAGTGTTCTTACTGATTAAAAAAAATTGTACTTAATTTAAAATTGTATAGCCTAAAATATAAAAGTGAGTTAAATTTATTTTAACATTAATATAATAACATAATAAATAAAAACCATAGAAATTGTTTTTCTTATTCTTTGTAATTGTATTGGAGAATATGTACTGTATTTCTTTTATAAAAAGCATCCGTTTCTGGTATGTGTATTTTAAATGTATGAACATTTTTAAACCATTTTAGAATTTGCTTTATATGTTAAATAAACATCTTTAAATAATGGACAAGAATATATTTTTTTCTGCTTCGTTTCTCTGAGTGCTTGCTTTTTATTATACTATTTGTTGCTGTTTTATTCTGTTTTTGTTTATAGCAAAAACTACCAGTTAAGTATATTTTTTCTTTTTGTACATTGGGTTATAAATCAAAGCAATACCATTTTAGAGAGTAGTGCCACAATGTGTAACATAGAAGATAGAGAGTATTTGAAGAAGCTCTTGTCCATTTCTTTGTAGCCTTGCTCAGGCATACACATTTTTGATAATTTGTTCAGTCTAGATTTTTACTATTTTTAGCCTTTCAAAATATATACATTTAATTAATTTGTTACTTATTTAAAAAGTAACCTTTTGCAGTCCCAGAGGTACATGGTTAGAATCCATCAGATGCTCTGCTGGAGAAGGAGGGACAATCTCCTCCTGTACCAGTCAGATCCGATTTGACAATATACACACACAAAAAATAATGAAATTTAAAAAAAATTCTAAAAAGTAACCTTTTAAGTTGCTGTAAATTCTACTTCCTAGTCATATTAATTTGGAAGCAGAAGCTGCATCCACTTCCTAAACAACAGGCCTCCAGAATCTCTGTGAACTTTGATAAATGTTGATAGTTATAGAAAGGTTTTAGGCCTTTTGTTCATAGGGTCGCTATGAGTCATGCTTGACATGAAGGCAATCACCACCAACAACATGAATTTCAGTATTCTCTTCCCTGTAATTCTTAATTTCCAGTAGTTCTTCTGACCCTAGCTGTATCTTCCTTTTCTTTAGTGATACTTTGTTAACATTCCCCTTATTGGCTATTTCCTTTCCTTTCACCTACCTTAATCTGGGCCTGTTTTCTGTCTACTAATTTTTACTTCCTTTTCCCTCTCTTTCCATTTCTGGTAACCAGTTAAGAAATGAGTCTGTCTGTGTATAAATGTTTCTTTAGCTTTTGATAACTGTGATCTTGTATAACAGTTGTCCTTTTGTGACTTACTGACTTCAATTAGAAAAATGTCTTTTAGATGATTGTTTTTTTAGTGTTGCATTGCATTCCATTTTGCAGTTGTACCACAGGGGTTTTTTTTATCCATTCATCTTTTGATAGACGCTTGGTTATTACAGCAAACATGGTATGCAAATATATTTATGCCACAGCTCTCTTATTTCTTTGAGATCTATACCTAGTAGTGGGATTGCTGGATCAAATGGAGTTTCAATTCCCAACTTCCTAAGGAAGCACCAGATCGCTTTCTATAGTGGTTGTACCATTTTATATCCTCAGAGTGGTTTGAGAGTCAAAATCTCTGGGCATCATTTTAGGGAACATTCTTTTGAAAGCTAAGGGTCATGTAATGATTTAGTATCCTAACAAATATTTTTATACATACATTCAGTAGACATATGAATACAGTAATTGAAAAAGCATGTTTTCTTAGAAATATATTCTTCCTTAGAAATATATACTCATTTGCCTGTAATTATATTTGATATATAAATATGTTCTTGATATGTATTTTCTAAAACTACATTTTTCCCAACCAGCTATGTTCTTGAAGGCTGACAAGTCTTAACTATAAAGTAGTTGTTGTGGTTATGTGACGCTTGAGTCAGAACTAGCTTATAGCTGATCCTCTAATGGGTTTTTAGAGGCAGTACATCGCACAGGAGGAGATTACCATCTTAACCCCATGGTTGGTGGATTTGAATGATGTGCCTTTGATTTGCAGTGCAGGTCCTTACCCACTAGGCTACCAGAGCTCAACCAAAAAGTAAAGTTCGTCAAATTAGCATTTCTCTAATGATATGTTTTTATCCAGAGTATACCCCACTAATGAAATCTAAAACCTGAACTTCCCATTGATGAAATAATACCTCAAAGGTTTAGAATTTTTCTTATGTAAAGTTATTTTGTGTCAAACTATTGTTAAAACTAAACTCATTGCTGTTGAGTTGATTCCAACTGGGACTTAAACTGTTAGCAAGTAAGCTCTGACTCATAGAGAACCTCTGCTAGAATTTCTGAGGCTGTAAATTGAAACAAAGAAGAAACTATCTTTCTTTTGAGCAGCTTGTATAGGGAGATGTAGCTGTTGGCTTAGCAGTACATCTAGTCTGGACCATGCTGCACACCAGAGCTGCCTCGGGGTTTCAAGGCTGTAATCTTTATAGAAGCAGACTAGCACATACTTCCTCTGTGGAGCTGCTGGTATGTTCAGATATCTTCAATTAGTAGCCAAGTGGATTTAGCTGCCACCATACTAGGGTGCCTCAGTTATTCTATAGACTTAATACATTTTGAATTCCCAACTTCAAGTTACTTTCCAAATAGATAGTTTGGGATACTGTCCATATGATAAGTATATATATCTTTACACAATACATTACAGAAACTTTTAAAAACTTTCATTATTTGTGTGTGTGTGTGTGTGTGTGTGTGTGTGTGTGTGTGTACCATGAAATTGGGATCTGACTGGTATAGGAAGAGATTGCCCCTCCTTCTCCAGCAGAGCGTCTGGTGAATTCAAACCACGTACCTCTGGGATTGCAGTGCAGCTTTTTGCCACTAGGCCCCCAGAGGTCCTTAGAAACAATATTTTTGTTGAAAATTAGAGAATATAGGTCCATATAATGTTTTTTAGAAAGCTCTGTTGGACTAGTGGCAAAAAGCGGCATTGGAATCCCAAAGACATGCCATTTGAATTCAGGAGCTGCTCTGCAGGAGAAGGATGGCCATTTTTCTCCCATACAATTAAGTGCCTCCAAAAACCCACTAGAGGGTCAGGTGTGAGTCAGTCCAGACTCAGTGGTACACAACAAAAACAACATTGTTTTTTGAGAGAATGATATACTAATAAAAAGGCCAATCTATTTGGTTCTATGAAAGCTTAAACTTTTAAAAGAAAAACCAAAGCAATACAATTAAAAGAAGGCCACAATCTAGAGAAAATACTGTAACCCATATGATAGGCAAAGAGCTAATATCTTTATGACATTTTATTACTGCTTTGTTTTTATGATTTACAAAAGTAATAAAACTCCAATGAATAATAGATAAAATGAAGAACAATTTCTATTAAAAAAAAGTGTTAAGCTTCACAACCACGTAAAGGCAGCACCTCTCCGGTGGTTTCAAACTGCCAGCAGCTTCACAGGAGAAAGATGAACTGGTCTCCTCCTGAATGATGTACAGCCTTTAAAAACCCACTGGAGGGTCAGCGGTTAGTCAGTTTAACTCCATGGCAATCAGTGAATGAGAGAGTGAATCCTCACTAGTCATTAAACACAAGTTAATATGGCAGTGAGATTTTTTTTTAAACCCATTAAATGGATGCAGAAATAAAGCGAGATAATACCTACTGCTGGTGAGGGGAGAGGAGGGAAAGAAGTTATTGTCATATGTGTTACTGATGAGAATATTGGTGTGATTATTTCTTCCCCTTTTCAGCTTTTGAGTACAATATATGTACCAGAGGGCCTATAACATATTGTACATCTCATGAACTTGTATAAATTAAAAACGTGTGGCTAATACTCAAATTAATAAACAGGACATTTCAGCACTCCAGAGAAAACTCTTTATGTTCCAGAGGCAGAAACTCTGTTTCTTCTCTCCAGGAAAACAAATGCCCTGACTTCTACCAGCCTAGATTGTTGTTGTAATTAGTTGCTGTTGAGTTGACCACAACGCATAGTTACCCTTTGAATAACAAATTGGAACTTTTGTCTTTATCTTGGACCATCCTCATAATCTCTGCCATGTTCAAGTTCATTGTTAGAGTCACTGTGTCCGTCCATCTAGTTGAGGATTATTCACTCTTTTCCTGGACCCTCTTAAAAACATGCCTAAAGTTTGTGAAATGAAGTTTTACCATCTTTGCTTTTAAGGAGCACCCTGGTTTCACTTTCTCCAAGATAGACTTATTTGTTCTTTTCTGAATCCATGTTATATTGCATATTATTTACCAGCTCCACAGTTCAAAGTCATCATCAACTCCTCTTCAGTCCTCCTTACTTATTGTCCAACTTTCAGGTTTATAGGAAGCAATTGAAAATACCATGGCTTGGCTCAGGTTCACCTTAAAGACAATCAGTTTAGTCTTTAAATTTATATTCTTGAACTTCAGAGAAGTCCTTGATAGCATTTCCCCAAGGCAAGCACATGTTTTGATTTCTTGACTCCTGCTACCATGGATTATTGATTGTGAATCCAAATAAAATGAAGTTGTTGATAACTTCAGTCTTCTCTCCATCTGTCAGGATGTTGCCTCTTGGTCCACTGTGAGGATTTTTTATTTTCCTGATGTTGAGATGTAACTAAACATTGAAGGTTGTAGTCTGATCTTCTGCAGCTGGTTTTCAAGTCCTCTTCAGGTTGAGCAAGCAAGGTGGTGTTGTCTGCTAACAGTTAGATTGTTGAATCTTCCTCTAATCCTGATGCCACATTCTTCATATTCTCAAATAATTTGCTCAGCATATAGATTGCATAGGTATGGAGAAAGGATGCAATCCTGATGCACATCTTTCCTTATTTTAAACCATGCCATCTTCCTTGCTCTCTTTGAACAGCTGTCTCTTGTTCTACATATAAATTTAGCATGAACACAGTTAAGTGTTCTGGGATTCCTCTTCATCTCAGTGTTAGCCATAATTTGTTATGCACACCATCACATGTCTTTGCATAGTCAATAAAACACAAGTAAACGTTTTCTGATATTCTCTGCCTTCAGATAAGATCCATCTGATGTCAGCAATGATATCCCTGATGCCACAACTTCTTTTGAATCCATCTTTAAATTCTGGCAGTTCTCTGTTGGTATACTGTTCCAGCCTTTTTTTAGATTTTATTTTATATTGATTTGCATAAAAAATTCATATACTTTGTGTTTTATTCATGTACATTGTGTTTCATAGATTTATTTTCTTAAATTGTGTTTCATATGATCATTTACATAAACTTTGTTTTATAAAGTTAATTGCCATTGACGTATATGCCTACTATCACCCCATCTTTTCAGGTCCCCACTAGATCTAGCCTAATTCCTTCACCCCTTCCCTTTACCAAACTCTGTGATCCTGTGATTTCCTCTCCTCCTCACTCTCAGTCTTTGCGCTTCCCTCCCTTTCCCCTTTTGGAACTTTATCCACATCCTACTGTTGTTGTGTACTGTAGAGTTGGAACCGACCCATGAAAACCTGCCAGTGGTGGATTTTTCAGAGGCAGTTAATCACACAGGAGGAGATTGCCTATAGTTCTCCCATGGAGCAGCTTGGTGGCCTCAAACCGCATGCCTTCAAGACAGCAGTACAGCTTCCTACCCCTCAGGGGCCACCAGATTTACAGTAATGACCCAGTGTGGTATTTGTCTTTATGAGACTAAGTTAGTTCACTCAGTATGATGCTTTGTAACCTTTCCCATGTTGTTGTTGATTGCTGTTTCCAATGTTACATAGTATTTTTAAAAAATCACTGCCCTTGAGTGCTGCATAGTATTCCATTATGTAAAGGTATTACGATTTCTCAGTCCATTCATTTGATGGACTTTTGGTCTATTTCTGTTTTCTTGCTATTTTAAATATTGCTGCTGTGAACATCAGTGTACAAATCTCCATTTATTTCTCCATTCTATTTTTGGGGGTTATATTCCTAGCAATGAAATAACTGGGTCATATGGAATTTTCTGTGTTCAGTTTTTTGAGGAAATGCCAAACTGTTTAAACTATTTTTAAGTAATCTTCAGCAAGATATTATTTGCATATGGTATTAATTTTATTGTAAGGTAATTTTATCACTCTTTTGGATCATGGTTTTGTTTTTGTTTTTGTTTTGTTTTTATTTGAGTGAAGACAGATATGGATCTCTTCCAGTTAGTTGGCCAGTCTGTTGAGCACATCCAGGGCTGCATCTGTTTGTTGAGACATGCCAGGTAGTATTCCATAATTCCTGGGACTTTATTTTTTGTGAATGCCATCAATGCAGCTTGGATGTCATCCTTTGGTGCTGTTGGTTCTTGATCATATGCTACTCCCTGAAATAGTTCCATGTCAGCCAATTCGTTTGGTACGGTGACTCTGTATATTTCTTCCATCTCTTTTGATACTTTCTGCAATATTGAAGATTTGCATGAATCAGATTCTTCAGTAATGCCACTTGAGGTGTGAATTTTTTTTCCCCCCTACTGCTCTTTAAGCTTGAGAAATGCTGAATGAGAGTTCCCTTTTGGTTTTCGAACTCCAGCTCTTTGCCATTTTGTTAAAATATTTTGTCTTCTTGAGCTGCCTTCTTCCTTTTATCATCTCTTTATTTCAGCATTTCTTCCCTCTGTTTCCTCCTATGTCATTTACTGCCTCTGAAAACCTACTAGGTGATCAGCTTTGAGTTGGTTCCAACTCAAGGATAAATAGCAACAGCATTCGAGAGCAGGAATGTCAGTGCACCAAGCCATGGTGTTTTCAGTTGCTTCCTCTGTGTTGGAAATGTACACAATAAATAAGGAAGACTAAAGAAGAAGTAATGCATGTAGTGCTTTCAGAGAGTATTGACTATCCTGTGGCCTGCCAAAAGAACACAGAATTCTGTCTGTCTGAAGGACATGCCGAAGTACTTCTTAAGGCAAGAATGGTGAAACTTCATCTCAGCTTGGGTGTATTTGCAGGAGAAATCAGTCCTATTCCCATCAACAAACAACACTAAAAGGGCCATCATGCTGGGAAAGGCAGAGGATCAGATAAATAGATGAAGACCCTCAACGAGATGGATTGACACAGTGTCTACCACCGTGGGCTTGAACATGACATTTTGTGAAGAAGGTACAGGATCTGTTTTACATAGGGTCACTATGAGTCCTAGTTGACTTGACAGCACCTAACAATAAAAAACACTGTAGTGCAAGTTTCCAAGTCTCTTTTGACCTGTTTTGCTCCTTTTCTGTCTTCATGATGACCTTTTGCTGCCTAACTTTTATTTTAATTTTTTTTTTTTTTTGCAGTGTTTTAAGTAGAAAACACAGTATACTTTTTTTGGTGCTTGCCTTCTTTATTTCAGTGTTATATTGTTGAAGCTTATCTTTACTGTTGAATATAATTATGGTTTGTTCATTCTAGTTTATAGATAGTGTTTACCTATGCCAGCAGTTAGGAAATAAGGAGATGCATTGCACTGGGAAAATCTGTACCTAGGAACCACTCCAAATTATTGAGGAGTAATGATGTTACTTTGCGGGCTCAGATGCATCTGATTCAGGCCATATTCTTTCTAGTCACTTGCTATGCATCTTAGAGCTGGACAGTGAATAAAGATGACAGAAAAAGAATTGATGCCTTTGAGCTGTGGTGTTGGAGAAGAGCACTGAACATCCCCATGGATGTCCAAGAAAATAAATAGATATGTCTTGAAGAGGGTGCAGCCGAAGTGCTCTTTGGTGGCAAGAATGATGAGGCTTCTCTTTACATACTTTGGACATGTTGCTAGTAGGTGCTATTCCTTGGAGAAGGGCATGATGCTGGGATGAGTGGAGAATTGGCAGAGCAGAGGAAGACCCTCAACCAGATGGATTGACATGATGGGCTCGTGTGTCAAGAGTGAGGTTGGCACAGGATAGAATAGAGTTCAGATCCTTTGTTCATAGGATTTCTCTGAGTCATACTTGACTCAACGGCACCTAACAGCAACAACATGCTACAGTTACCCAGTTTACTCTTTTAGGACATTTATGTGATTTTAATTTTTTGGCAATATGAGCGGGTCTGTCTGTGAGCAATATTCTAGTATATGTCTTTTGATAATCATGTGGGTACATTCTCTTGATTGAATTTATTCCTAAGAGTAGAATCACAGAGTCATGGGTTATATATTATTCAAGTTTTGTCAATACTGCCAGTTTTCCAAAATGTGTCAATTTATATTCCCACCAGCAGTGTGTAAGTGTTTCACTTCCTCGTGATTATCTTTTTGAAAAACTATTTGACAGAATTATCAAGAGCTGTCAATACATTCATACTTATTTTTCTAGTTCTTTTACTCACGGAAAAGATTTAAAAAAGGTACCTGCACAGAAATATTAATAAAGCAGCTGGTCAGAGATCACAGGCTAAGCGCAGCCTGCTGTGGCCCACATTTGGCTATAACCAAATCTGTAACTGTTTTTGCATTCATTGGCGATTTGAGTAGTTGCAACAGAGATCTTGCACAGCAGAATATATTTACTATGTGGCCCTCTCCAGAAAAATGTTTGCTGACTCTGGCATTATAACATTATTTACAGTGGTAAAACATTGATGGTGACTAATTTGTAGTAGCAGAATTAGTGAACAGAACTTTTTTCATATTGTGGTAAAATTGTGTGTGTGTGTGTGTGTGTGTGTGTGTGTGTGTGTGTGTAAACTTTCAAAAACACTGGTTTCAACTGCTCAGGCCACCTATATGTGGAGATTTTTTCCTTGTTGCTGTTTCACTGAGCTCACATGTTGTTAATCATGCAGAGATGATGTCATACTTTTTAAGCAGATACTTGCAACATTTAAGCCATAGTTATGAAGAGAAATTCAAATTCTGCACAAATTTTGAAATGTGTTTGAGGTTGGTACCAGTAACACACTCAAACTCTTCCCTGCTTCCCTCCCCCACTCCAAATGTTGTTTAAAGGTCAACTGTTTAAGAAACATTTGCCAATTACCCATTTTCTTTTTCATTTACAATTAAGCGACACTGTTTAAGTAGGAGAAAACTGGACATGGGGGCAAAGGGGGCCATGAGCATCTCTCTGAAAGGTCGAGAGGGAATGAGAATAGCACAGGCCCCTTACCATTCCAGAACAGAAAAGAGATGAAGAGTCTGTAGCCCAGCCCAATGGTACCTGTAGAGCCCCACCAACTGGAAGAGGTTTTTAAATTCATTACTGACTCAGACTGAAAATTGTGGTATCAAACATAAGATTTATTAGGGAGGTAAGTGGGAGAATGAAAAGGCAAAGAATATCACCCAAAGTAAGTCCAGGTTTCGCCCAACAGTGCCAGGGCATAAATTCTCAGTTACTCCAGCCAAGCTCCGATTTCGGTTCAGCAGTCAAATCCAAATCATGCGTCAAGGTTTGCCTCAAGGCAGTTATAAGTCAACTCCTCCTTCAAGCATTCACAGTCAAAGGTCACATCTTGCCACACTCTCTCCACCACCAGGGTCTTGGTCTCACCAAGATCTTGCTGCCACAAAACATGCTCACCTCAAGTCTTGCTGCCCAGTATTGGAAGCACTCTTTTACTTATCCAAGTCCCACAGCTGATGCTTATATGCAAGTCCATGTGCCTGCCGTTAAGGTAGCTGGAGACCGGAGGCTTAAGAAGCCAACTTTTAGGCTAACACCACAGACATTAAGTTCAGTAAGTTGTATAACTATCATCATTAGTAGAGGATCACTAAATAATGACCCTACCTCTCACCCCTGGTAATTGTTAATAAACTTTGATCTCTATCTATTTGTGTATTCTAGACATTTCATATGAGTCAGTTGGGAACAAAGTAATTGTTAGGTGTCATCAAGTCAATTATAACCACAACCCTTTGAACAACAGATCTGAACGTTGCCTTATGCCATGTCATCCTCATGAGCCCTGTCCTGCAAGCCCATTGTAGTAGTCACTGATGTCAATCCATCTCATTAAGGGTCTTCCTTCTCTTTTGCTGACCTTCTGTCTTTCCCAGCATGAAGGACTGGTTTCTTCTGAAAATATGCCCAAAGAAAGTGTCACCAAATTTCACCCTTTTTGCATCTAATGAACATTCTGGTTAAACTTTCTAGAAGGAAGAAATGTTGGCGAAGAGCATTGAATAGCCTGTGAACTGCCAAACGACCAAACAAATCTGTCTTGAAGGAAGTGCAGCCAGGGTTCTAACTACTTACTCTGGGCATATTTTCACGAGGAACCAGTCCTTGGAGAGAGACTTCATGTTGGTAAAGGTAGAGAATCAGTGAAAGAGAGGAAGACCTTCAATGAGATAGAAATATACAATGTTTGTCTTGTGACTAATTTTTCTCAACATGTTTTCAAGGTTTATATTATTACTTTTGCTAGAATATTCTCTTTCTTGGCTTAGTTGTATTCCATTACCTGCATACACCACATTTTGCTTATTCATTCATCTGTTGATGTACATTGGGCACATGTCTGCCTTTGCATTGTGAATTGCTTCAGGAAACATTGTGGTGGTATACAAGTTTCAGTATGCATGCCTGCTTTCAGTTCTTCAGGGTACATACCTAGGAGGGAAATTGCTAGATCATGTAGTAGCTCTGGGTTTAATTTTTTTAAGAACTGTCAAACTGTTTCCTATAGCCACTTGTACTATTTTGCATTTCTACTAGCATTCAATTAGGATTCCAAGTCTATAGCCATTTAATGTGATGGTTGCAGAACTTATCCATCCAGCAAATGTTTTTTGGGTCTTTGCTGCATGTTAGATAATTTCTTAGGTGCTGGGAATCAGTAAGGACATAAAATTGATTGAAGGGAAAGACACAATGTGGTAAACAACACAGTTTTGTTAAGGAAAAGATACTGATTCACAAGATTACAGATAACAAAATATAAATGCTGCTACATAAAGAATCTGCATTGTAATGATAGACATTCATTTACAACTGGATTGATAGGATGACCTACAAGAGGAACAGGTGTACATAGACAAGACTACATCAATGACTGTACAGATTTGGTAGATGATTTTTCTACATATGTGTGTACATAGGTACAGCTGTAAGTAAGTGTATAATGAGAGGAAGTTGTCATAACTTCTTACCCATATCCAGACACCAATGGAATGAATCTCAGGGGCTTAGGACTGTAGTCTCTGGGGACATCCAAGTCGGTTGACTTAAAGTAGTTTACAAAGGTGATGTTTACATCCTATTTGGGTTGGTGGTTATTTGGGTATCAAAAGCTTTTGAGTGGCCATCTAAGATGAAACTGTAGTTCTCTCCCCGTTTGGAGCAAAGAAGAGTAAAGAAAATCAGACTGTTAGTTTAAAAGACCAGTGGATCATATGAACTTAAGTCTCTGTGATTCTGAGATCAGAAGAATTAGATGGTGCCTGATTCAGAAGGCAGCAGTTACACATGATAAAGCTTAGAAAGCAGTAAGGGGTAGAAGGGAGCAATCCTACCCTTTTAGAGATTTTGTTTTTATAGGAAAGATAGAGTACTCTAACATGTAAGTGATAAATGCTGCTGCTTCTTGTTATGTGCTGTTGAGTCACTTACCACTCATAGCAACCCTATGTAGAACAACCCTGAACTCTGCTCTATCCTGTGCTAACCTAATTGTCTCTGACAAACCTGCACTTGTTACTCCAGTTACTGAGTCAATCCATCTCACTGAGGGTCTTCTTCTCTTGTGCTGTCCCTCTACTTTTCCAAGCATGATGTCTTATTGCTGATGGGCAGCAGTATTTTAAGTAATTTAAGGAGCTGCAGGTTTTAATTATTAAACTTTGCGTGTTCAGACTGGGAGAAACTGCAGAGATTATCAGCTTTCATCACCTCATGTTAAAGGCAAGGAAATAATCTGGTGAAGTGAGGGAACGTGGACATCCTGTTCTTTCTCACGGGTTTGGGTTCCATTACCTTTTAATCCTGCATGTTAGTGATTTGGGGGAATTAATAATTTACCTGATATTTAACTTAAAAAGAAATTCCTTATAAATAGTGATATATAAATTTTTTTTATAAAAATCTTGTCAGAGCCAAAACCACATTTGCAAATATAGTGCCAGTAATGCATTCTTCTTAATAACATCCTGAGTAAGAGTATGGACTTTGCATGCCAGATTTGCCTGCATTAAAATCTTGTGTCTCTCTTCTTTAAATCTTATTTCAGGCCCTTACTAGTTCGTAGTCTTTCTTTGCTTCAACTATAATACTAAGTGTGATATACGGTCGTTAGAAATAGTCAATGAATTAATGAAGGTATAGTTGAAGGCATATAGGACAAATTGTTACTGACATTTAAGTATCTAGAAAGGGAGGCACTTGAATACTAGATACCAGAGGAAATGAGTTCACCATATCCTTAACTTGTATAGTTTAGAGTCTGTCTCTAGTTTGACCTCATGTGTAGCATACAGTGATTTATTTATTATGAACACTTGAAACTAATAATTTTAATTATCACAGTGGTTTCAAATCATGTACTGTTTTAGCACTTGGCCAACAACCTTTCAGAGATTTTCAAAATTTGGGAGAAAATATAGTTTATTTCTGTAGGAGAAATACTGTGATATTTATTAGAGGAGTAGCTTCCTACTGTAAAACGTGGGGCAGAATGACGGTTAAGGCATAAGCATTGTTAAGCCAACACTAGGGAAAGATTGCATATTTATTGGCACTTTCAAGAACATTGCTTTGTGTTTATTATAGGTCCAGGCAGTAAAGAGCTCTGTTTAGATAGACACAGTGGTTAAGAAGGGAGTAGGAGGCATAAATGAGGGGGAAATCCAGTTATTTGATATATGCCATCAAAATTCAGTAATTGAAAGTGTTCCATATCTTAAGGGAGTTTGAAGACCACTGATCTCACACAGTGGATATAGTTGAAAATAAATAACATTTTGTTTTTCTACAAAATTTTAAAAAATACTATAAAGATAAATTCTTAAAGCATATAATAAACTCTTGGTAAAGTTTGAAATAGAAAACCAAAATGAATCTTAGTTTTCTTGATACTGAAATGCCATCCATACAAAGGTTGCATTCCTTGATCATCTGCAACAAGTGCTTCAAGTCCTCCTCACTTTCAGCAAGTAAGGTTGTGTCATCTGCGTAATGCAGGTTATTGGTGAGTCTGCCTCCAGTGCTTATGCACACTTCTCCTCATAGAGTCCAGCTTCTCAGATAATTTGCTCAGCATATAGATTGAACAGGTATGGAGAGAGAATACAACCCTGATGCACTCCTTTCCCAGTTTAAAACTTTTCAGTGCTCCCCTGCTCCATTTGTACAGCAGCTCCCTGATCCAGGTATAGATTCTGCATGAGCACAATCAAGTGCTCTGGGATTCTCATTCTTCTCAATGTCAGCAACAACTTGTCATGATCCACACAGTCAGTTGCCGTTGTATCGTCAATAAAGCACAAATAAACATTCTTCTGGTATTTCTTACTTTCTGCCAGGATTCATCTGACAGCAACAGTGATATCCTTGGTGCCATGGCCTCTTCTAAATCCTGCTTGAGCTTCTGGCAATTCCTTATCTATGTACTTTTACAGCTGTTTTTGAATGATCTTCAGTAGTATTTTGCTTGCATGTGATTTCAGTGATACTGTTCTATAATTTCCACATTCATTTGGATCACCTTTCTTGGAAATGGGAACAAATATGAACCTCTTCCAATCCATTTGCGAGACAGCAGTCCTCCAAATTTCCTGGCATAGACTGGTGAGTGCATCCAAGACTGCATCTGTAAATTGAAACAAATCAATTGGTAACCCATTGATTCCTGGGGCCTTCTTTCTTTCCAATGCCTTCAATGTAGCTTCTACTTCCTCTGTCATTACCATTGACTCCTGTTATGATACTTCCTGGAATTTTTCAGTGTCCGTTAACTCTTTCTGGTGCAGTGACTCTATGTATTCCCTCCAACTTCTTTTGATGCTTTCTGAGTCATTAAATATATTGTCCAAATCTTTCAGTATTGAGACATGAGACTTAAATTTGTTTTTCAGTTCTTTCAGCTTGAGAATTGCAGAGTGAGTTCTTTCCTTTTTATTCTCAATTCTCAGCTTTCTGTACATTCCATTATAATAATTTGCTTTGTGTTCCCATGCTGCCCTTTGAAATTGTCTGTTTAGCTCTTTCACTTCAACGTGTTTTCCTTTAGATTTTCTTTCTTGACACTTCAGTGCAATCTTTAGTCTCGTCTAACATCCGTTTCAATTTTTTTTCTTTCTCCTCTCTTTTTTTTTCTTTTGTGTGTGTGTACCGTCAAATCAGATCTGACTGGTACAGGAGGAGATTGTTCCTCCTTCTCCAGCAAAGCATCTGGTGGATTTGAACCGTGCATCTCTGAGTTTGCAGTTGCAGCTTCTTGCCACTAGACCACCAGAGCTCGCCTCCTCTCCTTTTTTTAAAACAAATTGTTAATCTCTTTTTTTTTTTTAACTTGGATTTCCATTCATTCATTGTTGTACATTTTCCTCCTTGTCCCTCCTCCCCCCATTTTGCTTTTTTCCTTTGGAAGAAAAGTTCTTTCATTGTTATACAGTCTCCTTCACCCTGAAACACCGTAATATGCCACTCTTATTCTGGACTTTTGTCGTACCAATAATACTCAGTACTATATTCCTTTTTATATAGTTCTCTCTCTCTCGTCTGTTTCAATGACGTATACATTTTTATTTATCTCCCCTTTTCTTAGTTCCTCCCCAACTCCCTTATCAGCCCTGTTCTGTAACAGTGGCATTATGCAGTATTTGTTTTTTTGTGACTCAGGATAATGTCCTCCATGGTCACCCATTTTGTATAATATTTCATGAGTTCCTTGTTTTCCAGTGCTGCATAATATTCCACTGTGTGGATATACCACAGCTTCTCTATCCATATGTACCTTTTGCTTTCTTCATGGATGATATCCTTGATACCATCCCATAACTCATCTGGTCTTCTATCATTGGTGTTCAATGTCTCAACCTGTTCTTAAGATGATTATGAAATTCCAATGGAATTGATTCAAGACTCTTTCTTGGTTTCTGTGGACTTATTTTCATTTTCTTCGGCCTCAATTTGAAGTTGCAGATGAGTAATTGATGCTGTGATCCACAATATGTCCCTGGCTTTGTTTTGACTGCTGATATTGAGCTCCAGAATTTTTTTTTTATTTTAATAAACATTTACAGAGATTTTGAATTTCCATTAATTCATTGCTGCACTTTTCTCCCTGCCCACCCATTCCTTCCAGTTCGCGCCTCTCTTTGAAAAGAAAAAAGAAAAGTTCTTTCACTGGTATACAAGTCCCCCATTTCCCCCCACCCCCTGCACTGAGTACACTTCTCTATGTAACCTTAATTCTAGACTCCTGTGCTAACCATAATACTCAATAATATATAACCTCAATCTGTTCTTTCCCTCATCTGTTTCAATACAGTAAACGTAATTTATCCAGTTTTTTCTCCGTCTTACCCCAACCCTGATGTCCCATTCTACAACAGTGGCACCATGCAGTATTTGTCCCTTTGTGACTGAGATGTTTTACTCAGCATAATGTCCTCCAGGGTCACCCGTTTTGAATATTGCATGAGTTCCTGTTTTTCAGTACAGCGTAGTAGTCCATTGTGTGAATATACCACAGCTTCTCTATCCATTCATTTCTTGATGGCAGAAATTTCTTTTTAAAAAAAATTATTATTTTGTGTGTGTGTGTGCCATCAAATTGGATCTGACTGGTACAGGAGATTGTCCCTCCTTCTCCAGCAGAGCATCTGGTGGATTCGAACTGTGAACTTCTGGGATTGCAGTACAGCTTCTTGCCACTAGGCCACCAGAACTCCCTCAGAAATTTCTTCCACAGATGTAGCTAGTCTGAATCCTGTGCAGTCTATCAGGTTAAATCCACATATAAAGTCGTCATTTGTGTCTTAGAAAAAAGTAATTGCAATAAATAAATCATTATAAATATAAACTTCAGTCATTCTATTTCCAGCTTCATTTCTATCTCCAAGCCCATATTTTCCAACTACTGTTCTTTCTTCACTCTTTCCTATTTTTGCATTCCAGTCACCAGTTAACATTAATGCTCTGATTTTATTTACAATCTCTGATTTCATTTACAATCTGCTGTGGGAAGTTGGTTAACTATATCTGAGTTTGTGTTTACAATCAGCTGTGGGTTGGAGCTAATTAACTGTCTGATTCAATTTACAATCAGCTGTGGGTGGGAAGCCTCTTGTGAGTGGGCCTATGTATGGGTCTGGTCCTACTTGAGAGTGAGCCTTTACCTTGGGCAGTTGGGTTCTTGAAGTGTTTTTGATTTACTTGAAAGCAAACTGTTTGGGCTTCTCTGATTGTGTTAGCAGTCAAGTGTAAACTGATTAACTGTCTCTAACTGATGTCATATAGCAACAAAAACCCACATTCAAGCAAAATTTTGCTGAAGATTAAAAAATGGCTGATACAGTGCATCCGCAGAGAACTGCCTAGAAATTCTAGCTGGATTCAGAAGAGGCCCTGGAGGGAGGAATATAATTGCAGATGTCAGATGAATCTTGGCTGAGATTAGAAAATATAAATAAGATGTTTACCTATGCTATATTGACAGTGTAAAGGCATTTGACTGTGTGGATTGTAACAAATTATGGTTAACATTGAGAAGAATGAAAATCTCGAACATTTAATTGTGCTTGTGCGAAATCTATACATAGACCAAAAAAAGGAATTGTCTGAACAGAGCATGGGAACACTGCATGGTTTAAAATCAGGAAAGGTATACACTAGGATTGTATCCTTTTGAAAGCAAAAGACTTGTTCCATTGAGGAAATCTGCTGTTACAGACTTCTCCTAAGTGCTGAAAACCAATGATATTAGTTTAAAGACTAAGGTGCACACGATCCAAGCCATGGTATTTTCAGTTGCTTTCTATACATCTGAAAGTTGAGCAGTGAATAAGGGTCAAAAGAATAATGATGCCTCTGAGTTGTGGTGTTGGAAAAAAGACAGTCAGGAATGTTCCTTGGAGGCAAGGATGGTGAAACTTCCTCTCACATACTTTGGGCATTTTTTAGGAGGAGCCAGTCCTTAGAAAAAGTCATCATGCTGGAAAACGTGGAGCATCAGAGAAACAGAGGAAGACCCTCAAGGAGATTGATTGATAGGGTATCTGTAACAGTAGTTCAAGCATGTGGGAGATTGTTAGACTGGTATAGGATAGGGCAAAATTCCAGTCTGTTGTCTGTTGTTTCATAGAGTCACTATGAGTTGTAATCCACTGGATAGCACATAACAGCAACAGTAGCACAATAATTATAAATATGTCAGACTGGCTTTTTCTTTATAGTATTACTTTTCATGAAGGAAAATATGTAGAATGTCTCCAATGTATTTGGTGTATTAGTGTGCCCTCTTGGACATTGCACAAAATTCTGTTAATTTGTTGGGAAAAATCTTGAAATCTTTTTGTAATGTTACTGTTGTTGTTAGGTGCCATCAAGTTGACTCTGACATGTAGTGAGTGACCCTATGAAAAGTGATTTGAACTTTGCCCTATTTAAGGCCAGGGCAAGGTGCCATCCTCATCATCTCTGATAACTTTGTGCCTATTGTTACACTGTGTCAGTCCATCTCATTGCAGATCTTTCTCTTCTTTGCTGATCTTCCACCTTTCTGAGTCCTTTTCCAAGGACTGTTCCCTCCTAACAACATCCTCAGAATATGTGAGATGAAGCTTTGCCATATCCTTGCCTCCAAGGAGCACCCTAATTGAACTTTCTCTAAGACATGTTTGTTCTTTTGCCAGTCTGTGGAATATTCGGTACTCTTATCCAGCACCACACTGTAACATAACTTCTCTAATACTGTTCTTAAAAATTAAATCTTAGATTCTGCTGGATTTTTTTAAACAACAACAAAATGCAGATGTATTTATTAATGTTTCTGCCACACTAGGTTTATAAGGAAGTTTCCCCCTTCCTTGAAGAGTCATGGTTTGTAACTTAAGGATTTTGTGGGCACTTTGCGTTTAAATAGAATCTGGGCTTAACTAGATGTGTGGTGGTTTTGGCAATGAGGTCTTAACAGTTCTCAGATACTTAGATATTTATTAGTCCATTGCTGTTGTAGCAGTTGTGGTATTTAATTGAACCTGAAGGTCACCTGGAATTTTTCTACTTGATAATAAAAAGTGAGTGGAAAGACTTCTGTGAAAGTTTTCTTTAAATGCAGTTCAGTATTTATGATTCAGAAGAACTTCGGGATAAAGAAAGCTATAAATTTATGTCTCTGTATATACATATACAATGTCATGCTTCATGAGAACCTCGACATTGTGAAATTGAATTAGCCTTTCTGCTGATACATGAGGCTCTGGTCCAACGAGTGGCATATGTCTCAGATTTCTTTCATAACATCCTTGCCAGCTAGTCTTTTTAGGGTTTAGATTGTTACATCATGTGTATATAATTAATCTTGAATGCTCAGGAAGGATGTATGGAATCTCTCTTTTGGTTTTCAATAATGATTCTTATTAGATATTTTAGTTTGATTATTTTGAATAAAAATCATTGTTTAATGTGATAAACGTACAGCAGAACTACAAATGGAAACGAATCTTCTCCTTGGATTTGGAGTTTTATCTGGCTGGTATGTCATGAGCCCTGGGCACCATTTCTGGGGAGGAGACAACTGAACAGTTTCTGTTCACTATCACTGTTTCCACTGCCATCTGTGAGAGACATCATTCAGCACGTGAAAACAAACACTTTCATATTTGAAAGCCTCCCTTGTCCAAGGCAGATGATTGATCTTGCACTGTTGAATGTAGGAAAGATTGGGAACATCATAGATCAGTTTTCATCAGTGAGAGAAAAGGTGGTACAGTTGTCATTTTCATGTGGAGCCATGATGTGTTAGGTAGATTGTTTTGTATTGTTGAGTTGGAATTGGCTCATAGATGACCCTCCAGCAGGTTTTCAGAGACGGTTAATCATATGGGAGGAGGTAGCCCATCTTTCTCCCTTGGAGCAGCTGGTGGATTCGAATGTGTACCTTTGGGATTGCTGCACAGATTCTGACCAATAGGCCACCAGAGCTCCCTAGGTAAAGATTAATGAGCTAATATTATGGTCAAGTGATGTAAAAATGTTTGTAAGGGCATACATAGTTTTAGTGCTTTGCTGTGATCAGTATTTTCCATAGAAGTGTCCCTGTTTGGATTATCAGTCAAACTTTCTATACTTGGAAGATTAAAATATGACCCTGTTGTTGTTGTTATGTGCTGTCAAGTGCTGGAGACTCATAGCGACACTGTGCACAACAGCCCTAAAATCTGCTCAGTCCTGTGCCAGTCGCACTGTCTCTGACACTCCCATCCTGATTACCCCAGTCACTGAATCAATCCACCTCATAGAGGGCCTTCCCCTCCTGCCCTGTCCCTACACCCTACCAAGCATGATGTCCCTCTCCAAGGACCTGTCCCTCCTTAAAACATGTCCAAGTTATGTTAGACAGAGCCTCAGAAGGAGCCTCCAAGGAGCCGCCTGGTTTAACCCTTTCCAGGGTTGAATCTGTTTGTTTTCCTAGCAGTCCATGGTACCCTCAATACTCTTCTCCAGCACCACAGTTCAAAGGCATCAATTGTCCTTCTATCCTCCCTAGTCATTGTCCAACTCTCTGATGCATAGCAAGTGATAGCAAAGACCATGGCCTGTATCAGGTGCACCTTAGTCTCCAGAGAGACACTGTTGCTCTTGAGTACTTTAGAGAGGTCCCTAACAGCAGACTTTCCCATTGCGATACGTTTTTTGATTTCCTGGCTGCTGGTGCCAAGAGTGTTGACCGTGGAGTCGAGTAAACTGAAGCTGTGAACAATCTCAATCTCTTCGCCATCCATCCTGATGCTGCCAATTGGTCCAGTGGTGAGAATCTTTGTCTTCTTGACATTGAGCCTCAGTCCATACTGAAGGCTGCAGTCCTTTATCCTCTGCAGCAAGTGCATGACGTCCTCCTCAGTTTCAGCAAGCAGGGTTGTGTCATCTCCATAATGCAGATTTTTGATAAATCGTCCCCCAATCTTGACCCCACATTTCTCCTCATAGAGCCCAGCCTCCCGGATAATCTGTTCTGCATACAGGTTGAAAAGGTATGGAGACAGGACACATCCCTGACATACGCCCTTCCCAATTTTGAACCATGCATTGTTTCCTTGCTCTGTTCTGACAACTGCCTCTTGGTCCAAGTATAGGTTTCTCATAAGCACGATCAAGTGTTCTGGGATTCCCATTCTTCTCCGAGTCAGCCACAGTTTGTTATGAACCACACAGTCAAATGCCTTTGTATAGTCAATGAAACACAGATATACATTCCTCTGGTATTCCCTGCTTTCAGCTAAGATCCGTCTAACATTAGCTGTAGCATCCCTAGTACCACGACTCCTTCGAAACCCAGTCTGGACTTCTGGCAGTTCTCTGCTGATTTGCTGTTCCAGTCATTTTTGGATAATCTTCAGTAGAATCTTGCTTGCATGTGAAATCAGTGATATTGTTCTATAGTTTACCCTGAGATTTTAGCTTTACATAGAAATTCTTACATCTTTTTGATCCCTTTGAAAGATCGAAGAAAAGCTTTGAGCTCGCTTAGAAGAGACTTATCTGGACAAACAACACACAATTTTGTATAAAAATGCAAAATTTTATACAAAAGAATCCTCCAAACCTCCACTGTTGTTGATACAGGTTTGACTCTTAGGGACCCTGTAGGGGAGAGTAGAACTACCTGGAGAGTTTCCAAAAGACTAACTCTTCGTGAGAGCACAGGGCTTCATTTTTATCTCATGGACTGGCTGGTAGGTTTGAACTGCTGACCTTTTGGTTAGAAACCAAATTCTTTAACCACTGCTCTACTATGGCTCCTTATACTACTAGTACTTGTTTTATGTATCGTGTGTGTGTGTGTGTGTGTGTGTATGTTTGCATTTGACTGACTTCTAAAAATGAAAGAAACCTAAATCGTTGATAGTTAGGAGAGTGAGCTGCTGGGCTTCTAGGAACCTTTTTTTTTAAGAGAGGAGGGACTGATACAACATTTTCCATAAAAAATCCATTTGCATTGTTTCTGATAAATGAAATAGTCTGAATCTAGTTAAGTTATTCTAGTGCATGATCAGTTTTGAATAAGTATAGTTTCACCACTAGTGCATTCACAAAGGCATTCTAGTAAGAAAAAATTAGAAAGCAGAAATTTTCATGTTCATGTCTAAGGGAACAAAGAGGGAGAACTCATTATGTTAAGCATTACAAATAAGGATGTAGACAATACCTATGATGCTCACATATTGTTGGAACACCTCAAGAAATATAATTTGCATGGAAGATGATTATTCAGTGGGGCTTTAATTTACAAGAAACATTCTACCATTTAATTGAGCCCTTTAACACATACTGTGTCCGCTTCAATAAATTGCATTTGTACAATGCCGTAAACGTGGTTAAAATCTGATTCACTTCTAGCTCGAAGGTGAAGCAGCTGAAAGGTAGGTCATAAAAAATACATTATTAAACATCTGAGGATTGATTGTGAAATCATTTTTTGAAATAAGTTGGCATTTTCTGTTTGTACCATAAACCTGAATGTCTGATGACTTTTTTTCCTAATAAGATTTTAAAATTGTTCTGCCCTGCTGGTCACTAGTTAAACTATATGGTTAATTTTCTTTTAAATTTTTTACTCTTATAAACGATGTACCTATATTGTGCAAAATTAGCAAACAATAGTTTGCATTTATAGTCATTTAAAAAAAATGGTGATGAAGAAGACACATTTCAACAAATGGCTGCATGGTGATTAAAATGCCTGTAAAGATAATATATGTTTAAAAAGGGGAGGAGGGTGTTTAGTGTAGATTCCATCTCCCCTCATCTGTCAGTGTTAGCTAAATACTGACACTGTTGATAAGCTTTTTTTCAGAGAAGATGAGCCCACTGCTGACTTTAGATGGGTACTCCCAACGTGGAAACTCTTTGCCATCAGGTCAGAATCAGCTCGCAGAATCCAGCAGGTTTTCGAAGGCTATAAATTGCACAGAAGGACAGTTCCTATATTTTTCCCACAGAGCTATTGTGGGAACTAGAACCACTATAGCAACTCCATCTTTCGGTTGGCAGCACAGTTCCATAGGATACATATAAAATAAGCATTGTTATCTGAAGCTAGTAATCATATTCTCATGGAGAAGGTTAAATTAGGAATAAGATATGGATGCTTTTTTCAGCATTAATTTGGAGGCTTAATCAGTATAGGGAGCTCTGGTAGCCTAGTGGTAAGAAACCGTAGTGCAATCCCAAAGGCATACACTTCAAATCAACCAACTGCTCCACAGGAGAAGGATGGGCAGTCTCCTCCCCTGCAATTTACTGCCCTGAAAACCCACTGGAAGGTCAGCTATGGGTTGATTCCAGCTCCACAGCACACAACAACGAGTGCAGAAAGATAAAGGAAGAAAAAAGACTACATTTTGGAAAGGAAGTCCTATAGTTCCCACCCTTTGTGGGAAAAGTGGAGAATTAAACGGTTTGCTTTTTAAAAAAATCCCCTTCATGTTTTGGTGAATGAGTACAAATGGAGGGTTAAATTGGGCAAATAAAATGAGAATAATTTGGGGTAGTTGCTATGATGAAAAATTGTTTAGATTAGCCCTGCAAACTCAAATAAGGGTGAATAGATGTGAAGACATTGTGAAGTCATCATTCAGCCAAGGATTGGGTTTTTGTGTCAATGGAGTGGCTTTTAACTCCTCTGACCGTAAACTATTTGTGTAGGACGCTGTAAAACCAACAGCAATGGCAGAAATGTGGCTCAGCTTCATCTGTGTCATCTGCTCCTGAAATCTAGTCTTCTACTTCATGAGTAAGGGAGAGAAGCAGCCTGAAACTGTTAGAAGACACTTTCTTTTTGTAGTGGGTAGTGGTATATTTCTTGCTAGGTAGAAGATTACTGAAATGGTAGTAAATAAGATGTCAGGCTGCTAACCTGAAGCTTGACAGCAGGAATTAACCAGTGACTTTTCAGAAAAAAGTTGGGCAGTTTCCCCTTGTGAAAATTCACAGTTTTGGAAACCTGACAGAAGGTTGCTGAGTTGAGAACAACTCAATAGCAGTGGGTTCAGAGTTGATGAAAAGAGTCCCTGAATGGTGCAAAGTGTTAATATTCGAAAGTATTAATTTCTAAACTTTGGGGCCAGGGATATCATTGCCGATGTCAAATGGATCTTGGCTAAAAGCAGATAATACTAAAGGATATCTATTTGTGTTTTATTGACTATGCAAAGCATTTGGCTGTGTGAATCTTAACAAATTATGAATAATATGAGAAGAATGAGAATGCCAGAACATTTAATTGCATTCATAGAAACCTCTGCCTGACCTAGAAGCTATTGCCTGAACAGAGCAAAGGAACACTGCACGGCTTAACAAAGGTTATGATTCAGGCTGCATTTTTTCTCCATATCTATAATATGTGTGGGAAGCTCTGGTGGCTTGTGGTAAGGGCTTGCACTTCCAACCCTAAAGGAACATGGATTATATCCACAAGCTACTGCATCGGAAAAAAGATGGAGAAGTCTCCTTCTGTGTGATTTGTGGTCACTGAAAACCTGCTATTAATGAGGTCTGACTCGATGGTACATAACAACATCATACAATCTGTGTGCTAAGCAGATCTTCCGAGAACCTGAATGAAGAAGAATTTATGAAGAAAAAGATGGCATCAGGATTGTAAGAAGACTTCATCAACAACATGCATTATGCAACTGGTACAACCTTGCTTGCTGAAATTGGGGAGGATGAAAATGCATGCTGCAGAAGATCAAAGACTACAGTCTTCAATATGGATTATATCTTAATAACAAGAAGACAAAAGACCTCACTACTGGGCCAGTAGGCAAGATGATGATGATGATGTTAAGTGCCATCAAGTCTCAGGCAACTCATAGTGACCCTATGAACAAAAATTCTGGACACCTCCAGTATAACTTTCGTTCATTCTCCAGGTTCATAGAGTTTCCAGGGGCAAGCTATTGTGGAAATGGATGCCACTCCTGCTTCCAAGCTTGTTTTAATCGGGGAGCTTCACCAAACTCTGTCCACCATGTGTACCCATTCTCACATTTGACTCATCAGTGTTACAGTGTTTGGCTTCACAGCAACCATGAGTTACCCTGGAGCTCCCTAAAATAGGCGTGAAAATTGTAAAAATAAGTGTCAAATACTTTTAGTTCTTTGGCTTATTCCCAGAAGATAAATATAATTTCTCCAAGTATTAACACTGAGGAATGCTGTTATACTTTCTGGAGTTCAAAGAATTGTTTATACTAACTTATTTCTGGTCAGACAAATCACTGTTGGTAGTACTTTGACCTCACAGCATTCATGTAATTGTGCTGTGTCCATGTAATGGTTGGGCTGTTGTTAAGAGCATTTAATTAGTAGGTCCATAAAAGCAGCTATAAATACATCTCCATGTCTCCTGTTCCTACTTACAGAATATTGCAGGAATTAAACCAGTACAGTAGAAATGTGGTGTGGTCCCCTTGGTCGTGTGTCATCTTAGTTATGATCAAGGAGTGTGTAAGTTTTGTGTATTGGGGAAAATGGCAGGGTAAAAACAGCTCTTTTAAATACTTGGCTTGATTGATTAGATTCATTAGTTGAAAAAAAGGCAGCCAGTTAGACTGCTTTTACATTTTCAAAACACTTGAGATGGAAAATTAAAAAGATAAAAGTAGATAAAGATGCCACGTGCATCTCATTTCTGAGGAAATTTAATTCAGTGTTTAGCAAACAGGTTTGAGCAGCACTGATAAGATAATGCTTGTGGTATAATCTTAAGTAACCAGAGACAGAATGAAATTGATAGTTTGCATTAGTTGTGCATTATTCATCATGTCTGATAAAGCAATAACCTAATGTTTTTGCTACCATCTACATGATACTCTCTATTCCAAGTCAGGAAGTGGATTGATCCTGGGCTAATTTTTTATATTGTAAGAATTTGGGGCATCTTCTATAAATTAACATCCAAAAACTAGGAGCAGAATGACAGAGGATAGAGAAGCAGTCATGAGATAGAAGACACTACTGAGACTGTGACTTAATGATACTAGAGAAATGCAAGAAACCCTCCTTCCCTGAATAGAGAGCAGTGCTGACAGGACAGCTCTCCGCAGTGATGGCAGTGTTCTCTCTCTGCACTCCCCAACATGATAGCCATCAGCCACTGTAAGAACAGACATTTTAATTCTATTTCCTTTTACTTATTTTACATTTGAATTTAAATAGCCACAGTGCCTAAAGATTAACAAATCTGTAAGGATCCTGGTGATGCTCTGGAACCTTAGTGTTTATTAAGCAGTGGGCTAAATGAGATTTTTTATGGGTGGCCTGAGGACCTAATCAGTCTATTCATAGCATTGTCTACATGATACAAACTCTCATTTATATTCTAAACCATTCTTACCATCTTTGGACCTCATTCTCCTTGAGGGCATTTGCCATGCGTTATTATCCCCTTGCAGTTCCTTCCACAGGGGATTATAGCATATTGTATATAAAATTCAGTACATGTCTCCTTAACTAGTGTGTGTCAAAGATGATTTCATTCATGAAAGTCTTTATGGAGGCATCTCATAGACTGAATAATCAGAGGAAGTTTTTACTTTGCTGGCTTGGCTGTGATTTGGCATTTTAACACATTTCCTTTGCTCTCATTTTTCCTCAGTTACCCTTTGCCCATCGTTTCAGATCCATAAATCCTAGAATTAACAATGTCTCCTGGAACCCACAGCAGTGGACTTTCTATAAACATACAAATCTTGAGAAAACGAGCATTTCCTGTGGTTTTCATTTATTCATAATGGTATGTTCCAAGGAATGGTGAAAGAGATGTATTCTGGGGACCCTTGGTGGTCTGTTGATGACCCCAGTTATTTTGCTTTTCTAATGATGCCATTACTCCTGCTTTATCGATGTTTATTACTATAATTACTCATATACAAAAGTAATTTTGCTTTGTACCTATTATATGAAGTAGAATTTATCACATATTTCTTATGTAATTTTGTCATCCTCCTAGAATTCTAAATTTTATTTCCTGTGAATGAGGGGACCCACATCATGTCCTTAATTGTTATGGCCATTTTGCTTGAAAACTTACTATATTTTGTAACCAATAGCAGACCTCAACTTACTAGACATGGGATAACACAGAGAGAATAGGACAAAAGAATGCAGAGGATGTTATTAAAGAAGCTGGAAATCTCTCTTTATGTTCTTTGGTCTAAGGTCCCTCTTGAGTACTCTCCCAAAGCCATCCTGATTGATCATTGACTATCAGAGGTCTTAGTGTCTGCATTTATTCACACATTTTTTTAATTATTATTATTTTTGTGTGAGTGTACCGTCAAATCAGATCTGACTGGTACAGGAGGAGATTGTCCCTCCTTCCCCGGCAGAGCATCTG
>NW_006400047.1:397515-460271 GCF_000299155.1 Elephantulus edwardii | reverse complement strand
GGATATAGAAATTCTTTGATTTTACTAACAAAAGTTTATTGTTAAGTAAGTTGATGTCTCACCATCCTATAAAAGCCCATGACCAGTCCCAGATGGGGAGACAGTCTTGGTAATGAATCGCTGTCTCCCAGATCTGTGTAATAAAGTGCATTTATGGATATTGCAATCCGTTTGTCTTACTGGCGATTGACTACATTAAGAACCCCTTGTGTTCTGTAACATGCTTAGGGTACAGATTGACTAGGTATGGAGAAAGGATACAATTCTGATAAACTGTAGTGACTTAAAAAAAAAAGAGTCCTTGAAATTTAGATGTATGTTAATAAGTTTGTCCAGCCATGTGTCTTTTATTTCATTTTCTAAGCAGACTTCACATTTTACAATGTGAGATTTATAGAACAGTTGTGATTATTCAGTTTTGCTATTTACCACACATTTGTTAGAATTAATAAACCCATATTGCTACGTTCACTAAAGGTACAGCTTTTATTCTTATTTTTTACTTTATACCTAATTTTACTCTTTAATTGCAAGATCCCATTAAAATATACATTAGATTTTGGTTATGTGTCCTCTTGGACTCTTCTGTTCTATGACAGTTTGTTTTGATGCACTTGATAGGTATTTTACAGTCTGTGCTTCAATTTAAGTTTGTCCTGTTTTTCTTAAAATTAAATGGGGTTAAAAGGTCTTTAGGGAGCAATAATGGTTCAGTGGTTGCAAACCCAAAACTTTGTACCTACCACTTTGCTCCTGGGGAGAAAGATCTGGCAGTCTGCTTCTGTAAAGATTTACAGTGTTGTAGACCCTGTGAAAGCACTTCTACCCCTAGCTAGAAGGCTGTTTGCTATTAACCACAGTAGACATAATGACTTTCTGTTTGATGTTTTGGTTTATGGGTTTCTGGAGGAAAATCACAGGTGAAATGCCATTTTGATCACATCGTATCAAGTGTGCATGCTTCCAGCATTGCTTCTTGCTGTTAGTGCCTTCACTACCTGACTACAGTAGTGTTTTGCCAGGTTATTCCATTGTTCAGGTATTTTCCCATCCTCCTTCCGTGTTAGTATTTTTTGGAAAGAAGTCACTCTGCATTGGATGGGTGGAGAACTATGTTCCACTTTTCTGATGGGACAGTATTTACATGTATTCTTTTCAGTTCTTCTGAAAGGGAGATTTGTCTGTTCTCCCTTGTGAGTTAATTTAGTTAATCATTTCTATTAGTGTTGTGCATTTTGGATGCCATTAAGTCTGTTGTGGGTAATTATTACTAGTTCATTAGTTTCACTAGGGAACTCTGGTGTCCTAGTGGTAAGAAGCTGCACTGCAGTCTCCAAGGCATGTGATGTTGAATACACCAGCTGTTTCCCCTGGAGAAGGAGGGTCAGCTGCCTGCGGTGTGATTAACTGACTCTGAAAAGCTGTGACTTAGTTCTGACTCATGGCATACAATAACAACAACCACAGTTGACAATGCTACCAAATCTTTTATAAGGTGGTGTATAAAACTCAGTGCCATTGAGTGATTCTGCATCACAACTGTCTGTTTGGTTCCAGAACTGCAAATCTTTGCAGATGAAGAGTCATGCATCTTTCTCCTGTGAATTGGGTAGATTCAAACTACTGATCTTTTGGTTTGCAACTGGATACATTACACATGATGCCACCAGGCCTCTCAAGAGGTATATACTTCAATGTAATATGTGAAATTTTTTTTCTTGACTGTTACTTCTATAGATTGTGGATCCAAGTAAAAAGAAATATCAGTTTGTCAGCCTGAATCTTTTATGTATCTATCATGACATTTTATTCCTCTTGTGAGGATTGGTTTTTTGTGGTTTTTTTTACTTTTATTTTCTTGATGTTGAGATTTAGCCCATTTTAAAGGCTGTAATCTCTGATAGTCACCAGTAAATGCTTCAGGTCTTCTTCATTTCTTGCAAGACAGGTTTATCTGCTTAATGTATATTGCTGATAAGTCTTCCTCAAATCCTAATATGTTCATATAGTACAGGTTCTCCATAGCATAATTAACTACCCTTAATTATGCTATGACAGTGTAGTGATCCACACAGTTAAATGCCTTTGCATAGTCAATAAAGCACAAGTAAGTGTATTTCTGGTATTCTCTACTTAAAGCCAAGATCCATCTGACATCACCAGTGATACCAGATAAGCACTGTTTGATAAGTGTTTGGCATACTCTTTTTAATCTAGCTTGACTTTGTGGCAGTTCCTTCCAACCATTTTTCTGTTATCTTCAGTAAAACTTACCTATGTGTAATGTTAATAATGTTAACACTTCTGCATTCTGTTGTCCATTCTTTGGGATGGACACAGATGTGATTTCTTTCCAGTTGTTTGGCCAGGTAGCTTCTAGATTTCTTGGGGTAGAGGAATTAAAACTTCTAGCATTGCATCCATTTATTGATTTATTGAAACATCTCTCTTGATGCTTTCATCACTTCCTGGAGTCCTTCAGTTACTTCAGTGCAGCTTGACTTCTTCCTTTGGTGCCATCAGTTCTTGATCAAGGGAACCTCCTGGAATGTTTGAACATCAACAAGTTATTTTTGGTATGTATTTCTTTTTGCTGTGTGTATATATATTTTTTTTTTCTTTGATGTTTTGTTTAATCTTTTACCTGTAGAATCCTTCAGTATTGTAAATTGAAGCTTAAATCCCCCACTCCTCAGTTATTTCAGCTAGAAAAATGCAATCCATGTTCTTCTCTTTTGGTTTTCTCAGTCCATGTCTTGGTGCCTTTCATTATAATACTGTATCTTCTCATATTGTTTAGAGTCTTCACTTTAACTCTTTTACTTCATTATATTTTCCCTTCACTTTAGCAGCTCTACATTCAAGAGCAAGTTTCAGAATATCTTCTGATACCTCTTTTGATTCTTTCTTTCTTGTCTTCCTTTATTCATTTATGATGTAGAATGTCATCCTCCAACTTATCCCGTCTTTGGTAATTAGTGTTCAGTACGTCAGATCTGTTCTTGAGATGGCCTCAGGTCAAGTTGGATATACTAAAAATGTACTTTAGCATTCATAGATTTATTTTCATTTTCTTTAGTTTCCACTTGGACTTGTTTTCCATTCAGCCCCTAGCCTTTTTCTCACTGATATTGAGCATCTCCAAAAATGTTGTCTATTTGAATTCCTTTGTATTCCATCTGGTGAGGGCCATGTGTGTAGTTGGTTATGTTGTTGACAAATGATATTTCCAGTGGATAGGCCATTTATTTTGTAAAATTATGTCATGCTATTTCTGGCATGGTTTCTGACCTTTGCATTATATCACCAGTGGTTATCAGTACATCTTGATTACATAGTTGATCCATTTAAGACCACAAAAGTTGGTAAAAATGTTTAATGTCTTCATCATTGACATTAGTAGTTGGTAAGTAAATGAAATTATGTACTGTTGAATCAGAACTGATTCATAGATGAGCCTCCAGTGGGTTTTCAGAGGCAATAAATAGCATAAGAGGAAAATGCCCATAGTTATCCCATGGAGCTCTTGGTAGATTCGAACTATGTGCCTTTGGGTTGGCAGCACAACTCCTTACTACTAAGCCACCAGAAGTGCCTAAATAAAATAAAAGTTCTATTAATTGGGTGCAGTGATTCTGTATATTCTTTCCACCTTGTTTTAATACTTCCTGCATCATTTAATATTCTGCCCAAAACATCTTCAAGTATAGCAACTCAGGGTTTGAATTTGTTCTTCAGTTCCTTGAGCTTAAGAAATGCTGAATGACTTCAGCCCTTTTGATTTTCTAACTCCAGCTCCTTGCATATTTCATTGTGATATTTTACTTTGTCTTCGCGCCACTGCCTTTTGAAATCTTCTGTTCAGCTCTTTAATATCTTGAATTCTTCCCTGTGCTTTGGCTTTGCGATGCTCTAGCACAAAATTTAGTCTCTTCTGACATCCATTTTGGTCTTTTCCCCCTCCTCTGTTCTTGTAATGACTTTTTGCACTCTTCCTGCATAATACTCTTGATATCCTCCCAGAGCTCTTTTGGTCTACGTTCATTGGTGCTCAAGGCCTCAAACCTGTTCTGAGATGGTTTTGAAATTCAAGTGGGATAGACTCAGGGTCATATTTTGGTTCCCGTGGATTTGATTTAATTTTCCTTAGCTTCAGCTTGAACTTACATATGAGTAGTTGGTGATATGTTCCACAATCAGCACCTGGCCTAGTTTTCACACCTGATAATGAACTTCTCCAGCTGTTCTTTCCACAGATATAATCAGTCTGATTCTTATGCATATTGTCAGGTGAAATCCATGTGTATAACCTCATTTATGTTTCTTATGAAACATATTTGGAATGAATAAGTCATTGTGCAAAATTCAATCATTCTATCTCCAGCTTCACTTCTGTCACTGAGTCCATGTTTTCCAACTACTAATAATCCTTCTTCTCTGTTCCCAACTTTTGCATTCTAGTCACCCATTATTCTTAATGCATCTTGATTGCATGTTCCATCGATCTCTGATTGTAAAAGTTGGTAGAAGTCTTCTGTTTCCTCCTTTTTGGCTCTGGTTGTTGGTGCATATATCTGAATGATAGTGGTATTCACTGGACTTATTGTATGTGTTTGGATATTATCCTATCACTCAAAATAATGTATTTCAAGATGGCTCTAGAAATGACTTTTTTAACTATGAAAGCAAACCCATTTTTCTTCACCTTTTATTCACCAGAGAAATAGATTACATGATCATCTGACTGAAAATGCCCCATGCCAATCCATCTCATCTCTGAAGTACCTAGTATGTCAAAATTTATGCGTTCCATTTCTTCCTTAACAATACCTAATTTTCCTACATTCATGGTTCTCATATTCCGTGTTGCAATCACTAGTGTCTGCTTACAGCTGTTCCTCTTCCTTTGTATTTCCATATTTGAAAACTCTGCCTCAGTCACCCTGTTAGTCTACATGTGTTCTGTTGTACATAGGGTTTTCAGAGGCCGGCTATTTTGAAAGTGAATGGCCAATCCTCCTTCCCAGTTTGTCTTAATCTGAATGCTCAGGTTTAGAGAAGTATCTGACAGACAAGCATTTTACAGAAAAAGCAAATTAAAGATATTTCCCCCAATTGTGGGATTGATTCAATGACTGGAGTAATGAGGGTGGGTGTGTTGGAGACAGTGAGACTGGCACAGGATAGAGCAGGGTTGTGTTGTACATAGAGTCGCCGTGAGTTGCAGGAGACTCGAGGGCACATAACAACAACAGCAACAACAACATTAATTGGGTCCTTATAGGTATATGGCTTTTATCCTTTTAGTGACAATCTGTATTAGTATGGATTCATGAATATTTTATACTTTGGGTTAAAATCCAGTACTATTTAATTTTTGTTTCAATAATTCAGCTTTGGCTAGTGATTGCTCTTTGAGTTGGCTTTTGTTTCCTGTTGGTGTACTTCCCTCAGTTTTTTTAATACTTTTTTCCTGGTACAACAAGATATCTTTAGTAAATATTTCTGAAATTTAAAATTCTTCATCCCGAATTATTTCATACAGAATTTGAAAACAAGTTGGTGTATTTATATGAATTTGGAATTTAAATAGATGAAGCTTTTCCACTGTTAAGTCAGTTTAATTTTTTTGGTCATGATTTATATAGCTACTTTTCCTATGTTGGAAATACATAATTATAGATATTCTTAGACTAAATATTATATTTATGACCACCATTTAATACTATTAAATTGTTTGGATAAAACTTTCTCTTTGCCATTCATAGTAGAACATTTTTGTCTTTCACTGGCTGTGGTGACTTTTATGGTTTATAATAGCTGAACAGATATCATTACACAAGATGGGTTTCAGTAATTATCTATGTTGAGTGGTACAATTGCCTAGTATAGAAAAGGATTCCACAGTATTTGGCTTTGGTTGTAATTACCAGCCATGCTTGCCAGAAATTAAGTTTAGTTTTCAGAAGGCTGGAATGCTTAATATGTTTATCTCTAACTAAATATTTGAGAGACTGTTATGAAGCTCTCAGTAATTCCATTATATATTGTATGTTCAGCTTATTCTGAGCTAATGGAATATCACATAGCAAATGATTGTGCAACAACATAGGAAATGCCTGAGATAAAGGATGTAAGTAGTAATATTTAGTTTGATTGTGATTTTGTTTAAGGGGAAATTAACTGACCCGAAGTATAAATAAAAGAATAGCGAAAAGACTCTAATGTTAACTGTGAATCTGTTAGGTGGTACGATACTACTTTTCTGTCATATTACAATTAAAAACATTGCCATTTAATGAGGGAGGAAAGGCAGTGTATTTTTCAATTATGGAAAAAGAATCATATTCTGCAGTGCATTTTATTTGGTACGATTTTTTTTGTCCCATTCTAGATATTCGGTGTTAAAAGGACTTTCAACCAACCAACCAACCAAACAAACAAACAAACAAAACAAAAAAAAACCCTCCATGATGCAAATTGGGGTTGTTTTTATTTCTATTGGGTATTTATAATTGTTCTTCTTAACGTGCCATTGAGTAAATTTCAATTCATAAGCCATTCAGTAGAGATGAGCAAACTCTTCTCAAGCCATTTACACCCTTGAAGATCCACTGGAGGATCGGCTATGACTCAGCAATTAGAGAAACACAAGGGGGAGTGGTCTCCTCCCTTGTAATTTACAGCCTCTGAAAACCCACTGCAAGGCCAGCTGTGCGTCAGTTCTGACATGATGTAAACAACAATGACATTTGATAGGAGCAGATTACTAAATCTTTTCTCTCTTGGAGCTGCCTACCTGATTATCTATCTTATTAATTGTTGTTGATCTCGCCCACCCCCCAATTTAAAAAAATACTGGAGAGGGATAAGCACTCCCTTTAAATATATATATATATATATATAAAATCACACAGGAGATTGCCCATCTGTCTGTCTGTATGTCCATCTATCTAGATAGATATATGGGCAATCTTCCATGTGATTAACTGCGTCTGAAAACCTACCAGAGGGGCAGCTATGGGTTGATTCTGACTTGATGGTACACAACAAGAAACATATGTATATTATCTTTCTGTTTATTTCTCTGTAATCTATTTTTATATACTTTGCAGAAAAAAAATCCTTTAAAATATTTGTAACTTTTTTTTTTATATTTGTAACTTTTTTAAAATGTATTTTATTTGCCTGAAAAAATTATCACAGGTGAATTTCATTCCACTTAGACGTATGAAGGAATCAAGGTATAAACGGTTAACACAGAAAACTGATGTCTAAAACTATGGCTTCATTAACGCCAGTCAGCTCCCTGTGAATCTGGTGAGCTTCCCAGATGCTGGTAATTACAATGTCTCCAGCTTCTCCCATCTGCAGTTTTAAACTTTGGGCAACAGCTAGAGCTCATCTTGATCCCAGGGGCCCTGATGCCCACGACCTGAAGCCTGTGACTCCTCCTGTTATTCCCGTGACCTTGCAGATAATGGGCTATGTTTTGAGAGACAGTATCAAATTCCTCTCATAGGAGATTAGTGGCCTCAATTGATACCTTTGGGAACCAGTTTGTATTAAAAATATCACATTATCTAGGAGCTTTGCTTCTCTGGTGTTTTTTTCTTTTCTTTCTTTTTTTTTAACTTATGATGAGGTAAATTGAGTTTGTGACTGCTTTTGAAGTTGCAGAATAGCTGTTTCTGGGTACACTCAGGCACAAGATTATAGTTTCCAAAGATGTGTTCCAGTTTTTAAATAATTTGCAAGGAATCACAGTTAATGGTTGATGCCATTTACATTTTTTTTTTAAGCTCTTTCCTTTTTTTAAAGAAAAAAAAAAAAAGAAACACAAACCAACTGTTAACAGACAAGGTCTGTTGACTTATTTCTTCTTCGTCACACCCACAGTACAGCCCTGGCGGCCAGTGGTTGGTGTGCTGGCCCTCAAACTCGAAGGCCTCAGAAGTGACACAGCCCTCTATGGGCATGGATCTTCTTCAGTGGCTCCAGGTCTTTATGGTGCTTTTTGCCCAGGCCATTGGCCAGAACCAAACTGTATTTCCCATCATTCACATCTTTTTGTTTGTTCCAGAACCAGTCTGGTACCTTGTCCTGGTGTGGATTCTGAATGATGGTGATCATACGCTCCACCTCCTCCTCAGTGAGCTCTCCTGCCCTCTTGGTGAGGTCAGTGTTTGCTTTCCTCAGCACCACATGAGCATATCTTCACCCTACACCCCTTATGGCAGTATTGGCAAAGGTTATTTTCCACTGCCCACCTCCCGTCGATGTTAGTGTTGAGTACTAGTAAAATGTGCAGGAACTTCTCTGGGATCACCAGAGATATGGCTATGGCAGTGCCAGCAGCGGAGTGTATAGGCTTCCAGTGAAAGGGAGCGGAAATCTTCTTCTTGTTTGTTTTAGTAAGCCTTGATTCCTTTTAACTTTTTTTTTTTACCATAGTAGAGTGAAAGTTAGTAGAGCTAATTGTTTTTCCATTTAACCATTCATACATATTTTGTTTTAGAATATTAATTCTAGTATCTGCAATCTGGTTGCACTTTCCCTATGTCATCCCTGTAATTGTCATTTCCATTAACTCATCTACCCCTTTCTATCTTCACCTTTGTCCTTGGGAAGGTGCTGCTCTTTTGACCTTACATGGTTGACTCTTCTAAAGAATGAGTGTTTCCCAGGAATTATTGGTTACTGTATAGACTTGCTTGGTTGGCAGAAAGTTGAGCCATGAGAGTGAGTTTTGTTCCAGGTTTGAAGGGTGACTAAGGGCCATAGTCTTGAGCTTCTCCCAATCGCTACTGAATTAGCCAGCCTAGTTTTTTATGTTTTTGAGTTTTGTTCCACATTCTCCTCCACTATAGGGAGTTCTGGTGGCCTAGATAAAAAAGCTGCCTTAATCCCAAAAGTGCAAGTTTCAAATCCGCCAGCTTTTCTGCAGGAGAAGGACGGGCAGTCTCCTCCCTTGTGATTAACTGCCTCTGAAAACTTGCTGGATCGATTCCAGTGCAGTGACACAGTAACAACAGCATATCCACCAGATCCAGATACCTTACTGTCATCCTTTTGAGAGTCATCAGCAGTTGTAGGTGGGCACCATCTATATCTTTTGGTCTCAGGGTCAGGGAAGTCTTTGTGGTCCATTGGTTCTTTGACTGATTGTTCCTCTACATCATAGTTTTCTTCTTTTCCTTGTTCCAGACAGGGAGAGTCTTTAATTTTTAAATATGAATTCATAGGGAAAATATTTACCTAAGACATAGGAAGATTTGTTTTCTACTATGTAACCTTTGCATCTATTGTACATTGGATTTTTGAAGGCCTGCTGTTTTGGAAGTGATGGCCAATCCTTCTTCCTAATCTGTCTTAATCTGAATGCTCAGATTTAGAACAGTATCTGACAGACAAGCATTTTACGGAAAAGAGCATATGTAAGATATTTTCCCAATTCTAGAAGTAACCAATAGTTTCCGTGTTGTCCCCGCCCTTGACACTTGTGTCTTTACCCACCCATTTTTCTGCTCCACCAGCATTCCCTTCTGCTTCCACCAACTCCCTTCAACATCTAGCTTATGCTTTCCAGCCCTTGATATGATAGCTTATATCTCAAGCTTTCTGGACTTCTGTGATTCCAAACGCTTTAAACTGCTGCCAGTTTCTTATACTGTGGCCAGTGTCTCTTGAGTTTGGAGGTCTCTGAGTCCAAATACAAGGTGTTAATGTTAGGGAAGGCTTCCTATCTCTGACAGTTCTGAGGAAAAGTCCTTTCCCTTTAATTTCTCTGCTCCAGGTTTGACTTCTTGTCAGCAGTATCATTAATATCACATGCAAGCAAGATTCTGTTCAAGATTATCTAAAAACGGCTGGAACAACACATCAGCAGAAAACTGACAGAAGTGCAGGCTTGGTTTAGAAGAGGTTGTGATCCTTCAGTTATTGTAGCTAATATTAGATGGATCTTGGCTGAAAGCAGGAAGTACCAGAGGAATGTCTATCTGTGTTTCATTGCCTATGCAAAGACATTTGATGGTGTGGATCACAAGAAACTGTGGCTGACTCTGAGAAGAATGGGAATCCCAGAACACTTGATTGTGCTTATGCAAAACCTACACTTGGATCAGGAGGCAGTCATCAGAACAGAGCAATGGAACACTGCATGGTTCAAAATTGGGAAGAGTCTATGCCCTATCTCCATACCTTTTCAATCTATATGCAGAACAGATTATTCAGGAGGCTGAGCTGTATGAAGAGAAATGTGGCATCAGGATTGGTGAAAGAGTCATCAACAACCTGTGTTATGCAGATGACACAACCCTGCTTGCTGAAACTGAGGAGGAACTGAAGCACTTGCTGCAGAAGGTCAAGGACTACAGCCTTCATTATGATTGAAACTCAATATCAAGAAAATAAAGATTTTCACCACTGGGCTGATTGGCAGCAATGTGATAGATGGTGAAGAGATTGAGATTGTTAACAGCTTTAGTTTACTTGGCTCCACAATCAACCCTCTTGGCACCAGCAGCCAAGAAATTTAAAGAATTACTGCATTGGGAAAGTCTGCTATCAGAGACCTCTCCAGAATATTGAAGGCCAGTGATGTCCATCTGGAGACTAACATGCACCTGATACACGCCATGGTCTTTGCAGTCATTTGCTATGCATTAGAGAGCAGGGCAGTGACTACGGAAGATAGAAGGAGAATTGATGCCTTTGAGCTGTGGTGTTGGAGAAGAGTATTGAATATACCATGGACTGCTAAGAAAATGAACAGGTTCATCCTGGAGAGGGTTAAATCAGGCTGCTTCTTGGAGGCAAGGATTCTGTCTGACCTACTTTGGACATACATGTTGCAAGGAGGGATGAGTCCTTGGAGAGGGGTGTCATGCTTGGGAGGGTAGAGGGGCAGTGCAGGAAAGGAAGACCCTCCTTCAGATGGATTGATACAGTAACTGGGGTAATGGGGGTAGGTGTGTCAGAGACAATAAAATTGGCACAGGATAGACCAGGGTTTAGGACTGTTGTAGATAGGGAATCTGATTTGCAGGGGACTTGACGGCAGGTAACAATAACAACCACCACTTTTGTATCTAATAGTCCTTTTTGTGATTGAAAAATGCCTGTTGTATGGAAGAGATAAAAGCTGCAGTGGTAGTCCTGGAGTAGCTGTTTTAATAGCAATTTCTAATGTGTAAATAAAACAGTGTTGAGATTACCACTACATATGATAACAGTTCTAGAATTAGATTATGACATAAAAAAAAACTGGGTCTGTAGTCAATTAATGAGCTCTAGTAGTTTAGTGGTAAGGAATTTCACTGCCAACTCCAGGATAAATAATTATTTCTCACAAGTTGAGAAGTAGCCTGTGAAGACTAAATAAAGAAACATTGTAACTTCATTACCCCCTCCCACCAATACAAAACAATTGAAGTAAAACTTGCCTGGTTTTTTTCCCCCAAATTGAGAAATTACTATATATCACTTGAAAAAAAGGATTTACAACATCCCCCCTTAAACTTAGTATTTCTAAAATATTCAGGTTAATTCAGCAAAAATATTAACATTCTCCCTAAATTTTCATATACCCTTTCAAATTTATGAAAAACGTGTTACAGCATGACATATATTTCCCACTGTAAAATATTGTCTTTTTCCATGTCAGTATATGAACAGCTCTGTTTTAAAAGAGTACATAATATTCCACTGAATAAGTATATATTAGTTTCTTCTTTGTAAAAATTTAAAGTGTACCAATTAATATCTTTAAATAAAACCTCTGTAAGGATGTTCTTAAAAGAACTGTATATATGTCAGTAAGTATACACATTGAAAAATATGTATAGGAGAGCTGAAAGATAGAGGCTATATGTTCAGGGACTCTGGAATCATTTTCCTAGACCTGAATCCTGCCTTTATCATTTACTAGCTCTGTATCTTTAACCATGTTACCTACCCATTCTGTATGTGTGTGTGTGTGTGTGTGTGTGTGTGTGTGTGTGTGTGTGTGTGTGTGTGTGTGTGTGTATTAATCTATAGAGATTTATAGCACCTGTGTCATGATCTAGTGGTAAGGAATTGTGCTGCCAACCCAAAGATACATGGTTAGAATCCGTAAGCTGTCTTGGAGAGAAAAATAGGCAGTCTCCTCCCATGTGATTCACAGCCTCTGAAAACTCACGGGAGGGTCCAGCTGTGACTCCATGGCACATAACAGCAACATCCTGGAGAGAGGCATTGTGAGGTGTAAATGGTTACAGCAACTGGTGAGGGCGAACTTGCCCAAAGGCATCACATAAGGAAGGCCTGGCAGTTAGTCTCCTTTCAGAGGGCCTCATCCTTGAAAACCCTATGAATCTCACTTATATTCTGCAACATGTGAGATTGTCATGAGTTGAAATTTGTTTGAGAGCTGTTTTTTCCAATCAAGATAAAAATTTTGGATTAATGCATGACTTTACAGTATTCCAAGATGATGATTTTTTAAAAAATGACATGACTATCTCTTTATAAGGTGTGGGCTTGTATATCATGAGAGACATGTTAAACAAAACAAGGAAGAGACATGTTAGGCAAAAGAGAAGAACCAACTTTTAATGACATGGCTTTTCATCCCCCAGTTTTTTCAACACTGAATGTTATCCCACTTTTTAATATTTTTCTGATCAGTAGACAGAAGGTGATGTTTGAATGCAGTATTGTGTCACCTTACCAGGGTGCTCCTTTAAGGCAAGGGTGGTGATTTACCAAATGTGATACCTTTTTGTAGCCATCTTTCTTTGCTGACAACAGGTCCTAAGTAAACAAGCTTAAGTCTTGCCATCCTTGCTTCTAAAGAATATTATGGTTGTAGTTCCTCAGAAGCAGACTTGGTGATTTTTTTTGTTTCCCCATTCCCTAACATTCGTAGAGTTTTCCACCAGTGTGAATTCTCTTAGGTATTTATACATAACCTGAGAAAAATGAAATTTTTGCACATTCCTTATATTTCCTGGATTTCTTGCCAGTATGAGTATTTCGGTGTGCTAGCAAAATGAAAACCCTTTCCGTGTCATAGATATTTATAGTTTTACTCTAGGATGAATTTTCAGATGCTGAACAAATTGTTCATAGAACCCAAAGGCCTTCCCACATTCTTTATACACATAAGTATGAATTATCTCATGTCTGATCATATCTGAGCCATAATTAAAGGCCTTCCTACATTCCTTCTGTGAGTTAGGTTAAGAAATGTGTCTTTGCTGAGAGTAGATTTATTTTCATAGACTGCTCTCATTTCACTGATACTCCTCTTCATTGTTCTTGAGGTTTTTGTTCCACACTCTTGATTTTACTCTCTCAGTTACTTTGGAGAGTAGTACATCAGGGTAAAGCATTTAATGTATTTCTTTTATCTTCCATTTTGGTAAATTTGTCTTTAAAATGTTATGGGTCTTTTTTAAATGGAGATGATATTTTGGTATCACACTTGGTCTCCAAACATCCCAACCATCTGGGACTCTTCTTGTTCAGATAAGGTGATCAGAAATGGAGCACCCATCGTTCTTTACCTTTGCGTCCTTGTACAAAGTCCCTCTGAGCTAAGCACAGTCATTCCTATGCAAATTAATAGAAGTCCATGGCAGTGATGCTGATGGCAACCAATTAATGAGTCAAGAGTTTTAAAAAGCAAGAAGGAGTCAAGAGTGAGATCTTCTCTGCTGGAGAAACACATAACCTAAAGAGCTCCAAGAAGGTGGAAGAAAAATGGCATACATACAAAGAAAGAAGAATTTGAAGATTTTCCTAATTGGGGGCCCGAGGACATGGGAGCAACATAGTCCAATGCCAGAAAAGTCCAGATATCCAGATGGAGTCCTGAATATATTCTCAGTGAATATATTGATGTTCATTAAATTTTAAATTTCATTTTAAAAGTCTCAGTGTGGTCAAGAGTACAAACCATGAATATGAATATATGTTGGTGAAAATAAGAATATATTCTTAAGAAATACCTTGATATTCATTAAATTTTAAACCAGGTTCTAAAATGTCCCAATATGGTCAAACACATAGCTCATGAATATGAATACAAACTTTTGAAAAAGTTCATGAATATATTTATACTCATTAATTTTTAAATCACATTAAAACATTTTCCCAATAGGGAAAAAATATATTCATGAATATATTCATAAGGAGGATATCTTCATGAATATAATCATTATAAGAATATGTTTGTATTAATTGACTATATTCAAGAGGGATATATTCAAAGGAAGACCAAACCATTCTAAAGCTCGTTGCTTTTAACAAATTAAATAGTTCTTAAAATTCTGTTATAAAGCAAAGTGAAAATTGATATACAAACTTCACTGACATTTTTAAAAGTAGAAAAAGTTTTGATAAACTAGTAAATTTGTCATGTTTATTGAATTAGTCCAGTGGCTAATTAGTAAATAGCTCTTAAAAAATGCATTTAGACTCCCCTCTCTCATCATGCGTCAGACCTTTGTTTATTATAAGATCGACTATAGAGGAACTAATATAAGGAAGAGAGGCAGATATTGAAAGCTGTTAGGCTGCCTGAGTGCTTGACTCTGTGGTAAGGAGTTGTGCTGCCAACTCATAGGGATGCGGTTTGAATCCATCAGCTGTTCTGTGAGAGAAGGATAAGCAGTCTTGTGTGTGAGTAACTCTTCCGAAAACTTGCTGGAAGGTCAGCTATGAGGTGGGTCTAATTCATAGTACATGGCAACAATGACACTAAGGAAATGATGGTTCTGTTAGAAGACGGTGTTGCAAACCCCTGAATGACACCAGGGGTCAAAGTACGTAGACTACTGATGAAATTTCTGATGAAAAAAACCTCATAGTGTTTTCTTAGGCTTTTTTGTAGTTGTTGATACTCTGTAGAATTGGTCATTTTTCTGACTTATATAGATAATTTTGCCTGTTCTTAAAATTAGTATGTATGAAATATACAGCATTTACTTTATTGTGCCTGATTACTGAACATAGTATTTCCTAAGTTTATTCATTGTGATTGTGTATCTCAGTAGTGCATTCTTTTTATCCGTTTTATGAGTAAGCAACTGTTTTTTAAAATTGCAGCTTGATGATTTGAGTGACAGTTTATAGAGCAGGTTGGTCTTCCTTTCAGTCCTATTGATTTGTGGCAGTGGTTATGGTCTCCACAATGTGATAGCACTCTACTCACTTCCTCCCTGTGTTTACCATTTCCATTCATTCTTCTTTCCTGTCCCTTCCTGCCTTCTGAGCTATATGTCTGGTCACCTGCTGCCCTTCAAGGTTAACAGTTCTGAGGATTGAATACCTACTGGGTGTTAAGGGTCTCTTTGTAGTCCTGTCCATTGTTTGGAGAAGAGTGCTGAATACCCCATGAACTGCAAACAGAACCAACAGATAATGTCCTGGGAAAAGTGCAGTGTGCTCCTTAGAGGCAAGGGTGGTGAAGCTTCCCCTGTCGTGTAATTTGGGCATATTCTGAAGAGGGGCTGCTTCTTGGAAAAAGACTTCATATTTGAAAAGGTGGAGGATTAGAGAAAGAGAGAACCCTCAATAAGATGAATTGATACCGTGACTGTAATGTTGGGCTTAGAGGTGTCAAGGATGTCACAGGATAGGGCAGGGTTCAGATCCATTGGTCATAAGGGTCTCTCTGAGTCATTGACTTGACAGCTCCTAACAAGAACAGCATTGTTTAACTGAAAGTTGAGCCACAGGGCTGACTTTGGTCCAGGCTTGAAGAGTGATTAATGACCATTATGTTGGAGGGTTCCACCAGTCTCTTTCGGAGCAGGCTATTTTTATGGTTTTGAGTCTGCTTCTACATTTTTCTTCCTCTCTACTTAGGACCTTCTTCTCCTGTGATCCATTTTAGAGTTGTCAGCAATGGTAGCCAGGTACCATCTAGTTCTTCTGATCTCAGGGCTGTAGAGGTTGAGGCTTTTGTGGTCCATTGGTTCTTTGGACTAATTGCTTCTGTGTGTCTTTTCTTCCCTCTTGTTCTGTTAACAGAGAGAGACCAATAGATGTACCTTAGTGACAGCTCAGAAGCTTTTAAGATTCCAGCTGCTACTCACAAGTGGAATATATGATAAAGCTTTTGTGGACTATGTTATACCATTGAGCTTGATGTTCTCAGAGGCTTTAGTCATGAGGCATCAGAACCAGCAGCTCATTCTCAGTATGTTTGAATTTATCTGGAAAGTTTACATAATTTTGTTCTGTATTGACTCTACTCCTAGTATGAAAATGTTTATAGCACATGCAAATATGCATATAGAACTATTCTGACAAACATACTATGGCTGGTCAGGAGTGAAGTTCTTTCACTTGTCTGTATCTTTTTTTGTCTTTTGTCTTGTCTGTATGTCCTCTTGTAGATGAGTGGCTATTATTACTGATGATGCAGTATTTTGTATATAACAGTGTATCTTTGTTGACTATATCTCGTGCATTTCTCTGTGTTTTCCCTTTCTTTAGTGATATTGTTTTCTATTGCTTTTCCCTTCACCCAACTTAATATGAATCTAGTGGTAAGAAGCTGCACTGCAATCCTGAAGACACGTGGCTTGACTCCACCAGCTGCTCCGTAAGAGGAGGATGAGCAGTCTTCTCCCATGAGATTTACTGTCTCTGAAAACCCACTAGAGGGTTAGCCATGGGTTCTGAACCGACAGTACTCCACCACCACGACCATCACCACCACATGATCTGCTTACTGATTCCCCCTCCTTTCCCCCCATTTCTGGTAGCCATCAAGTATTGTTTCTTTTGTTGTATAAACCTTTCCTTAGCTTTTTATAACAATGATCTCAAGTAATATTTGTCTTTTTCTGACTTGGTTTTTGTTACTGATTTACGTCACTTAGCATAGCCTTTCAGTTATCCACTCTATGTAGTGTTTCATGAATTCTGGATTATTCTTTAGTGTTGCATAATATTCCATGGTATGTGTGTACTAGTGTTTGTTTACACTTCATCAATTGTTGAGCACTTGTGTTCCTCCATCTTTTTGCTGTTGTAAATAATCCTTCAGTGAATGTGTGTGTGTGTGTGTGTGAGAGAGAGTGAGAGTGTGTGTGCGTATGTGTATACCAGTAAATATTACAGCTTCATTTCATTAGGATATATGCATAGTAGTTGGGATTGCTAGATCAGATGATGTTGTTATTCCAGCTTTTTAAGAAAACACTGTTGTGATTATTCCATTTTACAGTCCCATTCACACTAAATGAGCTTTCTAGTCTCTATATGTAACTAATTGTTAATCCAGTCTCCTGATTTGGTATTATTTGCAGCTTTTGATTATATTTAAAACTATTTCCATTATGGACATGTATACTTATTCATCAAAGAATTTATTTTGTCCAATTAAAGGTTATTGTTGTATATTAAGAAAGAAGCTACTAGGCATTAAGTAGGACGGACCTCTGATGACCTAGTCTACAGGGAGTTGTGCTGCTAATCCAAAGGGCATGTCTCACTGGTGGTCTGAATCCATCAGAAGCCCTGCAGGAGAAATGTGGGCTATTTTCTCTTGAGTAGAAAATGAAAACTTGGGCACAAACGGAGACTTGTACACCAGTGTTCATAGCAGCACTATTCACAATCGCAAGAATATGGGAAACAACCCAGATGTCCAACCAAGTCGAATGGATTGAGAAATATGGCACATTCACATGATGGAATAGCATGCAGGAGCAATGATTTTATAAATTACTACCTTACTTGGGAGGGACTGGACAGCATTATGCAAAATAAACTTAGTCTCATAAGGACAAATACTGTATTAAGACCATTATTGTAGAGCAAGTATGAGGATCCAAGTGGGGAGGAGGGTGGCAGCAGAGGGGTGAGGATGGGTGTGGTGGTGGAGATAGTTTCATCATAGTGTTGCACAATTTGGTTGATAGAGGTCAGGGTGGGTAAAGGAAATGGGAAAGGTCTGGTGTGAAAAATAATGTATACAAACTTTGTAAATAAACCAGTATAAAATAAAAATTGTGTTTAAATTTAAAAAAATCCTCTTGGGTGATTTACATCCTTAATCACAGTAGAGGGTAATCTGTGAGTTGACTCTTACTTGATGGCAATGAGAGACAGCACTCCTTAATTGATTGCATTTGATTTGGAACTAACTCTTAGCTGACACTCCAGTGAGTTCAGTGGCTGCACAGAAGGAGATTGCTCACCTTGGAGCAGCTGGTGGATTTGAACTGCCTGTCTTCAAGTTAGCAGTGCAACGACTTGCCTACTAGGCAATCAGAGTTCCCTGAGGGATAGAACACATTTGAAACAAATATAGTGGTAAAGAAAACTTTAGCAAGAAAATAAAAATAATTAAGTATGGATATAATAAAAAAATCTTTAGTGTTTATTAAGTTGAAATATGACATGAAGAAGTTGGAATGGAGTCAGCTCAAATGAATCTTATAAGCTTTTAGGAATCTGGATCTCTTCTTCTGAGTGAAATGCCCAGGACTGTGATAGATACTACCATACCTTCTCAGCAGCATTTTGAGGGGGATATGCCTTATAGTAGATGGCATACACACATAGGGCTTACTTTGGAAACACAGCTTTACCTTTTTCATATGAAATAATTTGACATATTTTCAAATTTGGAGCTGATAATGCTGAGGGTTACCATTTTATTGTTATTTCAGAATGAATAGTTTACTATCTATAGGTGGTAAAATATGACTTTATACAAAGTGGAGAAAAATTGAGAAGCTACATATGAGTTTCTTCTTTCATCTTGTTACTTGATCTTTCGTAAAGGAATTACGAGGCTTCACACACTTTGTTATCCTGAGATTTCATAAATCAGGAGTTCTTCACACTCCAGGTCACCTGAAGCCTGAATGCCAATTTCCCAGAAGCATCCTGCCAACCTAGATCTCTCAATCCTTTTGTAGAAAAGATGTAATAGGCAGGTCTAAATAAAATCTTGTAACATTCTGTGAGTATTCAGAAGGAACCGTCACTTCTTATCTGGTCCAAAAATTAACCGGAAATGCTAATGGATTCTGAGTAGATTAAACTTAGTGAACACCTTGGTTGTTTGGTGATGTAAACTTTGCTAATACTCTTTCATTCACTTTTGCACTCTAGTGGAAACTTTGTAGGCTTACTACCCATGTTTGAGTCTTATTTCCTCTGCTTATGAAGGAGTCCAAGGGAGTTGTGCTGCTAACACAAGGCAGCCCTTCTCTTTGGCAGTTCAAATCCACTTGAAGGTGCACAGGAAAAATGTGGGCAGTTTCCTCTTGTGCAGGTTACAGCCTCCTGAAAGCCCTGTAGAGAGTCAGCTGAATCAGCTCCACTGCTGTGGAGTTTTGTTGTGTGTATTTGTATTTGTTTGGACACCTAACAATGTTACGTATTTGTATGAATTTTGTTGTAGTGTGTGGTGCTGCTCAGTGATGCTGCTCACCAGGTTAAATAGCTCCTGTGATTTGAATCCACCAGCTGCTCTGAGATAAAAAGCTAGGCAGTCTCCTGCCAGTAAGATTTACAGCCTCAGAAACAGTCAAAATTGACTTAAAGACAGGGAGTCTGAGTTTTTAATTTGACTCTATACATGGATCACAAAAAAAGGTGGCTAACCTTGAGAAGAATGGGAATCCCAGAACACCTGACTGTGATCACATTAAACCTACACTTGGACCAGGAGACAATTGTCAGAACAGAGCAAGAAAACACTGCATTGTTGGGTTTTTTTAATGCCCATTACCTAGTTAAGAGTTGAGTGTTAAGCTTTATGTTTCCTTTGCCTTAATAAAGACACTCCGCCATTGTGGGCTGAAATCTTCCCTCCCATACTCCTACACTGTATTTAGACTTGTTTTGTTGCTCTTATCTGTAATTTCTTTATAACAGCTTTTATAATTTTCTATACACTTAGACTTTGAACCATCCAGTATTCTGACGACTGCCTCTTGGTCCAAGTATAGGTTTCGCATTAGCACAATTAAATGTTCTGAGATTCCCATTCTTCTCAGAGTCAGCCATGGCTTGTTGTGATCCACACAGTCAAAAGCCTTTGCATAGTCAATGAAGCACAGATAGACATTATTCTGGTATTCTCTGCTTTCTGCCAAGATCCATCTGATGTTAGCTATAATATCCCTAGTACCAGAACCTCTTCTAAATACAGCCTGCACATCTGGCAGTTCTCTGTTGACATACTGTTCCAAATGTTTTTGGATAATTTTCAGCAGACTCTTGCTTGCATGTACTATCAATGCTATTGTTTGATAATTTCCACACTCTGTTGGGTCACCTTTCTTTGGAATGGGAACAAATATCGATCTCTTCCAGTCAGTTGGCCAGCTGGCTGTCCTCCAGATTTCCTGGCACAATTTAGTGAACGCATCCAGGGCAACATCTTTTTGTTGAAATGTATCAGTTGGTATGCTGTCAACTCCTGGAGCCTTGTTTTTGGCCAATTCCTTCACAGCAACTTGAACTTCCTCCTTCATCACTATAGGCTCTTGCTCATACTTCATTTCATGAAATTCCTCTGTGTCAGCCAATTCCTTCTGATACAGTGACTGTGTACTCCTTCCATCTTCTTTTGACACTTCCTGGATCATTCAACATTCTACCCAAACTGTCTTTAAGTATTGCCACCTGTGGCTTGAGTTTGTTTTTCAACTCTTTCAGCTTAAGAAACGCTGAGCAAATCCGGCCGTTTTGATTTTCTGACTCCAGCTCTCTGCACATTTCATTATAGTATCTTGTTTTGTCGTCCTGAGCTGCCTTTTGAAATTTTCTGTTCATCTCTTTGATGTGGCATCAGGATTGGTGGAAGAATCATAAATAACCTGCGTTATGTAGATGACACAACTGTGCTTGCTGAAACAGAGGAGGACCTGAAGTACTTGCTGCAGAAGGTCAAGGACTGTAGTCTTCAATATGGATTGAAGTTCAATATCAAGAAAATAAAGATTCTCACCACTGAGCCAATTGGCAGCATCAGTATGGATGGTGAAGAGATTGAGATAGTTAGCAGTTTTAGTTTACTTGGTTCCACAGTCAACACTCTTGGTAACAGCAGCCAGGAAATCAGGAGACAAATTGCATTGGGAAAGTCAGCTGTGCGGGACCTCTCAAGAGTACTGAAGAGCAGCGCTATCAGGCTGGAGACTAAGGTGCGCCTGATCCAGGCTATAGTCTTCGCAATTACGTGCTATGCATCGGAGAGTTGGACAGTGAATAGGGATGATAGAAAGAGAATTGATGCCTTTGAGCTGTGGTCCTGGAAAAGAGTGTTGATTATACCATGGACTGCTAGGAGAACAAACAGGTCTGTCCTGGAGAGTGTGAAGCCAGAATGCTCCCTGGAGTCAAGGATTCTGAAGCTTCATCTGACATACTTTGGGCATGTTTCAAGAAGGGACTGGTCCTTGGAGAGGGACATCATGTTTGGGAGAGTGGAGGGATGGTGCAGGAAAGGAAGACCCTCGATGAGATGGATCGATTCTGTGAGTGGAGTGGAGGGAATGAATGTATTTGAGACGGTGAGGTTGGCACAGGATAGAACGGCGTTTAGGACTCTTGTACATAGGGTTGCTGTGAGTTGCAAGTGACTTGATGGCACATAACAACAGCAACAACAACATACACTTAGACTTGAATGAGCATCAGATATAAGAAGACTCTGGGAGACCACTATTCAGGCTTTTCCTTTCATTTATGGTGAGGCTGAAGTTCTCATTACTCACACTTTGTTTTATAATTGCTTATTTGATTGTGGATATTTCTAGCTAGACTGAAAACTCCCTAAGAGTAGTGACCACATGTAGCTTATTAAATGCTGTATCTCAGGTACTGAGCACAGTACTTGGAATGGAATATGTGCCCCGTTACTGGTATTGAATAAATTAAAAATGGGTGAAGATACGTACAGAGAATTGCTGAAACTCAGGTGACTAGTTAGTGGGCAGGCAGCCCACAATTACTGAATCCTGGTTGTAACATTCTTAAAGCTGGAACTTGGCAATGACTCCATGACTGATAGTCATGGACCATGAACCAAGAGATTGGTGTACAGTAAAACAGGTGACCAGACGAATATCAGAGGGTGTACAGCACTAGTTTTTTCCAGGAACCTCTATTAGGAGAGACTGATTCACTTTTAAATCAGTGAACCTTCAATAAAATATTTTTCCCAGTTCACTCACACTCTTGTCATGAAGTCAGAAACAACTCGCAGCTGGCCCTTAGGGGACTTTTCAGAGGGTGTAAATCTCTCAGGAGATTGATTGCTCATTCCTGTGGAGAGCTGGTGGATTTTTTTTTAAATTTTTTTTTATTATTATTTTTGTGTGAGTGTACCGTCAAATCAGATCTGACTGGTACAGGAGGAGATTGTTCCTCCTTCCCCGGCAGAGCATCTGGTGGATTCAAACCGTGCGTCTTTGGGATTGTAGTTGCAGCTCCTTGCCACTAGAGCTGGTGGATTTGAATCTTTTGTGTTTGGGTTGGCAGCGTTACTCCTGACTGACCCATTAGGCTACCAGAACTGTTTGTTTTTTTTTTTTTAAATTTTTTTTATTATTTTGTGTGTGTGTGTGTGTGTGTGTGTGTGTACCATCAAATCAGATCTCACTGGTACAGGAGGAGATTGCCCCTCCTTCTCCAGTAGAGCATCTGGTGGATTTGAACCGCATACCTCTGGGATTGCAGTGCAGCTTCTTGCCACTAGGCCACCAGAGCTCCCTCAGAACTGCTTTTACAGTCTTAATTTCTAATCACATTTTTAATTTTTCTTCTTACAGATGAACTTAAATATTTCCTATGAATTTAAACAATATTAAGAGGGAATGGGGGAAAATGACAAGCTTGGAACAAGATGAATCCCTACTGAATCAGAATGTAGATGTTCTTGTTAAATGATGTTTTATTAATTTTTATATTTTTTGTATGTAGAGAAATGACATATATTTAGGCTATTGAAAATACTTGTACACAGAAATATTTTCATTCTTTTTTAGAATATGTACTTTTATTGACCAAAAAGGACTTTTATTATATGTTTATTATATATTTATAGTAATCTCTATTACTGTAGTATAGAGATTACTAGAAGGATAGATATCTACCTGGGAAATAGTTTTATTGTGCTGAAACATATATAACATGAAATACTTTCATTTTTACCATTTTAAGTATGCAGTTTCATGGGATTAATTATAGTCACAGTGTTGTGCAACCTTCACCACTATTTGCAAAAGTTTTCTATCACTCCAGACAGAAACTCTATAACCATTAAGCAATAACTACCTACTTCTGAGTCCCCCTAATCACTGGTAACTTTAAATCTACTTTCTGTCTGTTTAACTTTGCTTATTTGGGATAAATAATAAGAGTAGAATCATATATTTGTCATTTTACATCAGTCTTACTTCGGTTACTATAACATTTTCAAGATTCATCCATGTGTCAGAATTCATTCTTACTTTTTTCTTCTTTTAAAATTATTCATTTGTACACACTTTCTTCCCTCACCTCTACCCAGCTCCCCTTATAAGACTATTAATTGTCATACACATGGTTTCTTATCATCTATTCCTCCATTTGTTCGAATTACTGAATACTCAGTCCATTGTGAGCAGATAATAGTATCATATTTTATTGTGTTCATCTGTTGAAACACAGTTGGTGCTATTTTTGTGGATAACAGTTTTTTATGATGGTTACTTTTAAAATCTCTTATCTGTGAAGGAAAATTTGTCTTAGCATTCCTCTTTTGACAGATATTTCTTTAATGATATTTAGGTCTCTTCATAATAAATTGCAAAAACTAACCGTCAAACCAAAACCCACCGCTGATGAGTCAGTTCTGGCTTTTAATTATCCTCTAGAGTAGAGTAGAACTGCCAGTAGTGTTTCCTAGGCTGTTAACCCTTATGGGCATAGGCTACTGCTTACCACTTGGCCACCAGCACTCCTGTTTGCAAAGAATAATGGCTGCTTATCCCTTGGAACTTGATGCTTATTGATTTGGATATTATTTATGTACTAAATACTCTAAATTTTTCAGGTGCTTTGTTAATCTTTCCTCGTTTTAAACTCTTTAGAGCACCATGTAGTGGAATGTTCTTGACTTTGTCAAATCATGTAGAATCTGGAAAATTTGTACAATAATGAATTTACACTGAATTAAACTAACATTTTGATTGTTGCTTTTATTTTTGGTTGACTTCTCTGATACTAAACCTTTTTTACATTTTCTAAAGTTCCACACTTTCTTGCCCTGGAACCCTCTTACTTTTTTCTAATTTAATCCTTATCATCTTTCGGTTAATTCAGTTGTCTTTCCTCTGGGAGGATTTTCTTTATTCCGTGGACCCCAGGCTAGCTATCTGAGCAGTTTAACACCTTGTAGTTATTGCTTGTTTTGTTTAGATTATGGACCCTGTGGGCAGGGCATATGTTTTTTTGTGTAACATTGACTCTTCAGTGCTTTGGCAGAGTGATTGTGCAGTTATTTGGTTTTTTGTTTTGTTTCTTTGCAATGGAGTTGGAACTGGCTCATAATTGAGCCTATAGTGGTTTCTGAACCTGTTCCTGTGAAGTCCCTGTTGGATTTGAACTGCTAGAGTACACAGCCTTTGGATTAGCAGTTCACGATGAACTATGTCCCCAGAGCTGCTTATGCTATTGATAAATGTTTTTTGTAATGAATGATTTCAGAATTGTTAAAACATATTTTATGAACCAAATGATAGTTTTGATTAACTGTTATCATGAATATTGTGCTTTATTAAGAGCTGTCTATATAGGAAGGTTAGAGAGGAAACTTGGGAGAGTCACTTTATGTTAATGGAAGAAGAAAAAAAAACCCCTTTAGTAAAATGATTGTCATTCAGTTGTACATGTACAATTGTTGAGTTGGTATAAGCTGTGTTTTGTAGATTGTCAATTCCAACAGTGAGAATAATGCATTATAATGTCTTGATGTATCATTTAAAATATTTTAATAATGAAATTTGTATACAATTTTATTTTCTGAGGTGTTAAAAAATTAAAGTGGCAACTAAAACTGCACTTTAATATTGTTTGATAAATATATATGATCTCATGAATTGCATTTATGGAATACAATGAAAATTAATTCTCTATTTAAATATCTGTTGTGTCAGCCTTGAGAATTCTCCGCAATTGTTAAATATTCTAATTCATTCAGGCACTTATTTGTTAAAATGGCTTTGCATATTATTCATTCAGTGAATGAATCCAGTGTTGTTCAGCACCTTGATCAAATCCTGAGTCTTAGACAGAGTTTATAATTTATGTTAGCTTGTTAAGAGACAGGTTTGCAACATTCACAGTGAGGGAAAGAATGATATAAATAGTTTCCGGAAAGAGACACGAGTGGTGGAGGGTTTGAGTGATGGAGTCAGTGATCATTTTGTGTTTTGGACAACTTCTGCGCAGTTTCATGATTATAATGATGTTTAATGAACGTCTGGATAGCAAAGAGCCCAGAGTAGTGAATCTTTTACACAGTAGTCTGTTAAGAGAGTTTTTCTCCCTTACTACTGCAGAGCTCGTAAATTAATAATCCTTACAAAAATTCTTAGATTGTTGTCCTAATTAGTTACTGCCTGACTATAACATTAATGCTCATCCTCGTTAGGTAGTAGACTTTGTACTGTTGTCATAATGGGAAATGTTGGATAACGAGGGTAAGGAGTACTTTTGTTGTAGTCCAAGGATATACCCATGTAGGAGAGATCTTAAACCTAGTCACTTCTGTGTTATAAAAAGATCAACACACACAGAGGATAAGACAGACACCATGTAAGGATCGTCTCCAAACCGAAGAACCAAGGAACACTCCATACTACTGACACAGAAGAAATCAACACAAGTGAGATCTTCATTTGGGATTTTTAGCATCCAAAGCGATGAGAAAAGAAATTCTGTTTTTAAAGCCACCCACTTGTGGTATTTCTGTTTCAGCATCAGGAGGCTAAGTAAAACAAGGAATAATTGTAAAACAGTTCATAAAATAAGGAAAACACTTCCTCTCCCTTGAGCACCTAAGTATTCTGAGGCAGTTTGACAATGGCCACCTACCTGAGAGCTGAGTTCTGATCTGAACCTTGCCCTGACCTGTACCGTTACCATGCTCTCCATTAAGTTCAAGTCCATTGTTGCAGTCACTATGTCGGTCTGTCTCATTGAGGGTCTTCCTTTTATGTCTTCGAGGGCATATTCATGTAGCATGTTGTTGTTAGGTGACAGCCAGTACAACTCATCACAATCCTATGAACAACCAATCAGAACCCTCTGCCATCATCATCTCTTGACACACTTGAGCCCGTTGCTATGGTCATTTTGTCAGTCCTTCTGGTTGAGGGTCTTCCCTCTTCACTGGCGTTTCTAAGCATGATGTTTCTTTTCTAAGGAATAGATAGCCTTTCCTAGCAACAGGCTCAAAGTATGTAAGACAAAGCTTCACCATCCTTACCTCTTTAGAACACTCTGGCTACACTTTTCCCAAGACATATCTGTTTGTTCTTTTGACCATCCATAGGATAGTACTTCAACTGTACAATGTAGGGAGTCAACAAACACTGCAGAAAAGCACAAGCTCCCAGAATCAGTGAATCAGAATCTTCAAGGATGAGTAAACAAAAATCTCAGGAGATTCTAGCACATAGCCATTTGGAGAGGCTATCCAGTTCGCCACTGGCTGTCAGTCAGCTGATTTCAAAGTTTTATTAATTTCCTAAAGCCATGGAAATTCCCACCCAGATTAAAAAAAAAATCAGTAGGATATCTAGAAAGTAAAACTTCAAAAGATTCTTGCCTGTATCAAATCCCGTCACATAAGATGGGTTCAAATTAACTGATAATTTAATTGGTGTTGTGCACTTAATATATGTTAAAAAAAAAAGAACAACTCTCATGGAAAATTAGTACATAAGTTATCCTAAAAAAAAGAAATCACATCCTAAATTTTGAGCAGCAAGGCTTTTTTTTATTTTGTTTTATTATTTTTGTGTATGTGTGAGTGTACCATCAAATCAGATCTGAATGGTACAGGAGGAGATTTTTCCTCCTTCCGCGGCAGAGCATCTGGTGGAGTCAAACCATGCGCCTCTGGGATTGTAGTTGCAGCTCCTTACCACTAGGCCACCAGAGCTCCCCTGAGCAGCAAGGCTTGGTTTGCAGATGGCAGTGTGGTAGCTGGTACCACCTCAAGGGCATAGAGAACTTGTTGGAGAGCTGTCCTCCTGCCAGTGTTGGTGGGTTAGGGTTTTATGTATAGGCTCAATGTGATGTGATTAAGGGTTGTTTTCCATTTGCTTGCTTGTTTGTTTGTTTGAACTATTTTGGGCAGCATATCAAAGGAATATCTCGTTACATGTAATAAACTCATAATTTTGGTCACTCCTGAGATCCTGTGATCAGAGGCCCAGCAAGTGAGATAACAGTTGAGGAACAGTGTTTGGCTTTACTAGGTATCAGCTGGAACCAAGTGATGTTCATGCCTTGATGTTCATGCTTCTCTTGAGTAGACCTATGATGTCCATCCGTTTCTGTCTGCAGTTCTAAGGGTGACCCAGCTGTAGATCTGTTACGACTAACTTCTGCATCCAGGGCAAAGTCTGCTGCTTTCAAAGCCAAATAACCACTGGCTGAGCCCCTTGGTAAGAAAAGGGACATGGTTTTAAGATATTTCCCTGATATATATATATATATATATATATATATACACACACACACACACACACACACTCGTATCTACATAAGAGATAATTTGCACCTGCTGATTCCTGCTCATATATTTTAGAGTAAAATTGCTATAATCTTAATGGAAGGAGATCACCAGTTCTGCAACTCTATTCTTCCTTTTGTCATAAATTGGATAATGTAGGCTTCTTTATTAAGCTAGACAAATGAACATAGCAGTCTTTTTTGGGTAAGTTTTCAATAATAAGGAATTGTAATTAGGATGATGCCTACTTGTTTGTAGCTAGTGAATTTTTCACTTGGATTATTTACCTCTCTTTTCCTCCAAATCACTGTTAGCCTTCAAGTCTTATTTCATGAGTGGCAGGAGTATTATCTGTTATTATCAAATTGGGCAAAAGGTAGTGGGGTCCAGAGAACATGCAGTGCTGATAGAAGCCTGGAATAGGTGAGTAGATTGAAGGAGGATAGGAATTCATGAAAATTTAAGTTGGGTTTGTTCATTCAATATTTGTTCAGTATTTATCAAATGCTTTATTTGTGGCTGGCTTTGTTAGTGGTGCTAAAAACATAGTGCCTGACACAGAATTTCTACCCCCATATAGTAAGCATTAGAGAAGAGTTACAGAACATGAAGCTGTCTGGCTGGCATACAACTCTTTATCCTCTGAGAATTCTATTAATGCAAAGATCTCCAAATCCTGAGTAACATATTTAGAAATTAATTCTGGGATTTGGGATTTAGCAGATGGGAAGATGATGTTATCATTTACTGAGATTAATTTGAGAATCTCCGAAGTACACATTACCTATATCTGCTAATCAAATTAATGGGGTGGATGAAAACATTGTCTAGTAAGACACTTGCATCAAAGTGAAAATTGCCAGGACCACTGATGTTTTTTAAGTTTTAAGATCGAAAAGAGGGTGATAAGCCAGTGAAGGATAGTAAGAAGTGATGGTAGGAATTCAAGGTTGGTCAACACTGAAAAAATCTGAAAAAGTAACTTAGGACATAAAAAACAGAGCAGTAATATTGGTTTATGGAAAAGGAGGAGTCAATAGTCCATGTTTAAAAAAAAAAGAGAGAAAAAGATCATATTTAAATAATAGCCTTTAAATTTAGGCAATATAGAAAAATATTTTTAAATCACGTTATTGTGAGGTGCTGTTACGTTGACTATGACTCGTAGCAACCCTGTCAACAGCAGATCCGAAGCTGGCCCTGTCCAGCACCATTCTCACATCTTTGGTAAACGATAGCCCATGATTACAGTTACTGTGTCAGTCTATCTTGTTGAGGTTATTCTTCTCTTTTTTTGACCCTCTACTTTCCCCAGCATGATGTGTACAAGTCTCCATTTGTGCCTCAGTTCTTATTTTCTCTGGGCATATTCCAAGCAGTGGAATAGATAGGTCATATGGAATTTCTGTGTTCAGCTTTTTGAGGAAGTGCTAATTTATTTATTTAGTTAGTTAGTTATTTTTGGTATTTCTAGAAGTTCAAATCATCTTAATGTCAATTAGCCCTTTTTCAGAGTCTCAAAATAAAATTATAGCAATAGGTTATCCACATTCCCAACGCTGACTCAGCCACCTTATCTGGAACAACTCGACCACTTTCAGTACTCAGCAGCCCTGCTCCTAAAACAGAGCCAGCATGGGGAGGGGGCTTTACAGTATATACACAGTTGCTTTAAAATCACCTTCCCAGGACCATTAATTTCACAATTGTTAGAAAGAACTGTCTTCCCTTTCTGAAAGGCATTAAAGACACAGGAATTAATTTCTGTGTTATATAACATTTTATAGCCCTACTTATTAACCCATCACTACATTTAAAAATGTTAATATAAGGTTTACCCAGCTATGCATAAAGAAAATACAGCTATGCCTGAACATTTCATCTTTTCTACAAACTTCAGAAATGGAACAGTTACATAAAACCAGAATCTTTGTAAAACTTTTTACACTTTTTTTTTCTTTTTGGAAAAAAAACCCCACTCTTTTTTTAGACCAACTTTTTAAAATCTTGACAGGGATGAGTTCTTGGAAATAAAGCAGCCCTGCAGCTTCTGTGCACAGAGAGGGACAGGTTGGAGGCAAGAGTGGCTGCTAGGATTGGACTTTAGGAGCTGGAGAGATGGTGATGCATTAATTAGGCTTTAGTCTGGATATTAACTATCAGGTTATGTACACATATGTAGGTAGATTCACAGGTGTGAATGAGAGCATCATTAGTGAGATGGGTGATAGAAGCCCCAGGAAATAAAAGTTTTGAACAGAAAAGGGGTAATGACCCAGCAAGGAAAACAATAGCAGCCAGAGCAGCAGAGGGCAGTGTGAAGGAAGACAGAGGAGGAAGCTTTTGAGTAAAATTTGAAGACTGCTAAAAAAGCAGTAGTAGTCTAACAGAGTCTTACTGCTGCTGCTGTTTGTTGTCAAGTCAGAACAGAGCCGTGGCTGATCGTGCAGCAGGATTTCAGAGGCAGTAAATACCACAGGAGGAGATTTCCTGTCGTTCTCCCTCAGAGTATCTGGTGGATTCAAACCACATACCTTTGGGATTGTGCTTCAGCTTCTTAGCACTAGGCCACCTGGGGACAGCTATGTGGCAGACTGACTGGAAGAGATCCATATCTATTATCATTCCGAAGAAAAATGATCCAAAAGAAGGTGGAATTTATTGAACAGTATCATTAATATTTCCTGCAAGCAAAAGATTGTTTTTCATTCAGAAATTGCTAGAACAGTACATTAACAGGGAACTACCAGAAGTTTCAGCTTTTTTTCTAATTGGCCATGGCACCAGGGATATGATTGCTGATGTCAGATGGACCCTGAAAGCAGAAAATACCAGAAGAATGTCTTATTTGTGTTTTATTGACTATGCACAGGCATTTATTTGGCTGTGTGGATCATAATAAAATGGCTAACACTGAAAAGAGTGGGAATCCCAGAACACTTAGTTGTGCTTACATGGATCTATACCTAGATTGTCTGAACAGAGCAAGGGAACACTGCATCCATCGTTCAAAATCAGGAAAGGTGTATGCCAGGGATGCATCCACTCTCCATACCTTTTCAATCTATATACTGAACAGATTATCTGGGAGACTAGACTCTTTGCGGAGGAATGTGGCATCAGGATTGGAGGAAGACTTATCAACAACCAGCATTATGCAAATGACACAACTCTGCTTGCTGTAAGTGAAGAAGATATGGAACACTTGGTGCAGAAGATCAGGGATGACAGTCTTTGATGTGGATTACATCTTAACATCAAGAATACAAAGGTCCTCATTCCAGGATCAACAGTCAACAGTATGATAGATGGAGAAAAGATTGAAGATGTCAATGATTTAATCTTGCTTAGATCAACAGTTAACACACTTGTATCAGAGGTCAAGAAATCAAAAGAGATGTATTGCATTGGGCAAGTCTGCTGTCAGGGACCTCTCCAAAATGCTGAAGACCAATGTCGTCAGTTTGAAGACTAAGGTGTGCCTGAATCAGACTATCATCTTCCCTTTCTCCTGCCGTGCGTCATAGCACTGGACTGTGAATATGAATGACAGAAGACTTAATGCCTTTGAGTTGTGGTGTTGGAGAAGAGTACTTCATATCATGTAGACTGCCAAAAGAACAGACAGATGTGTCTTGGGAAAAGTATAGCCAGAGTGCTCCTTGAAAGCAAAGATAACGAAGTCTTTTACACTTTGGACATGTAGCTAATTGAAGCTATTCTTTATGAAAGGACTTTTACATGCTTGTAAAGATGGAGGAGGGTCAGTGAAGGAGAGAAAAGGACCCCTCCCCCCAATGTGGTCGATTGTCACAGGGACTTCAGCAGTGGGCTCTAGTGTGTCAGAGATGATGAGGATGGCACAGGATAGGGCAGGGTTCAGGTTTGCTGTTCATAGGGTCGCTATGAGCCATACCTGACGGCATCTAACAACACAGTGATACATGTACAACATGAATGTGCCATTGTATCATTAGCAAATATAGACAGTTTTACTTTTTTACATTTTCATTTGCCTGCCTTTTATATATTTTCCTAGCATTATTTTTGGTGGCTCACATATCTGGGACAATAATGAGTGGAAGTTATGCTGTTGGTTCTTCTTTCCTTATTCCCAGATTTTTACATTAGTTTGCTGTTAAATCAAACCAAAACCAAACCTACTGCCAGCTGGTTGATTCTGACTCATAGCAACCCTCTGTTAGGTTTCTGAGGTTATAAATCTTTATAGGAGACAACAGTCTGTCTTTTTCCTGTGGAGCAGTTGATGTATTTACACTACTGATATTTCATGTATCAGCCACTGGAGTGTTATTTTAAGTTTACTCATCACTATACATGTCCTCTAAGTTTGAAGAAGTTTCCTATTTTATTAAGTTGCTAAGAATTGTTTTGGGGGAAGGGGTTGATTTTTTTAAAATTTGCCTGTCTTTTATTGACTTTGTAAAGACATTTTGAGTCTGTGGATCATAACAAATTTTGGGTAATGTTGCAAGAATGAGAATTCTAGAATCCATAATTGTGTTAAAGGCACTTACTGAAAATTAAAGAGCACAATCTTGCACCTTAATATAAAGAAAATTGAAATACTCATAACAGTACCAATGAACAACATCATGATAAATGGTGAAAATTTAAAGTTACCAAGTATTTCCTTTTTACTGTATCTATAGTCAATACCCATTGAAGCAGTATTTAACAAATTAAATATTCCACTGGGAAAATGTACTGCTAAAGACCCCTTTAAAATGCTGAAAACAAAAAAGGTCACTTTGAGAATTATGAGGTGCGTGATCCAAGCCATGGTATTTTCAGTCACCTCATGTGAATATGCCTACATGTTCCTCACTCTCAAAGGTTTATTATTTTAGAAGTGACTACTTCAGCCTTCTTCTTAGTCTGTATTAACCTGAAAGCGCTGGTGAAATCTGTCAACCATGGTGACCTGCTGGTATTAAAATACCAGTGGCATAGTCTTAAGCATCACAGCAGCTTCAAGCTGCTTTCATATAGTTAACTGACAGGTACTGTATTCAAGAAGAACAGTAGTTGAACAAGCAAGCATTTGTTGTTGTTGTTATGTGCTGTCGAGGTGCTTGCGACTTATAGCGACCCTATGTATAACCCCTAACCCCTGCTCTATCCTGCGCCAATCACACTGCCTCTGACACACCCATCCCGATTACCCCAGTTACTGCATCAGTCCACCTCGTAGAGGGTCTTCCCCTCTTGCGCCGTCCCTCCACCCTTCCAAGTATGATGTCCCTTTCCAAGGACTTGTCCCTCCTTTCAACATGTCCAAAGTATATCAGACGGAGCCCCGGAATCCTTGCCTTCAAGGAACAGCCTGATTTAACCCTCTCCAGGATGAATCTGTTTGTTTTCTTGGCAGTCCATGGTACATTCAATGCTCTTTTCCAGCACCACAGCTCAAAGGCATCATTTCTCCTTCTACCCTTTACTAGTCATTGTCCAACTCTCTGATGCATAACAAGTGATTGCAAAGACCATATCTTTATCAGATGCAAACAGGACCACACAAGTCATTCTCTCCCAACCTCCTACCCCCACCCCCAGTATAGCAAACTGGCCAGTAAAAATATTACTAATGATCCTCCAAAAATGGCTAAAACAGCATATTGACAGGGAACTACCAAAAGTTTAAGTAAGGTTTAGAAGAGGCTGAGGCACCAGGAATATTATTGCTGATGTCAGAAAGATCTATGTTAAAAGCAAAGAATACAAAAAGAATGTCTGTTTTCTTGATTAAAGGCATTTGACTGTGTAGATCATAACAAACTATAGCTAAACCTGCGAAGAATGGAAATTCCATTTATGTTCCTATGCAAGCTATACCTAGACCAAGAAGCTATTGATCAGACAGGGGAAGGAGACACTGTATGTCTTAAACCCAGCAAAGGAGTACATCAGGCATTTATCTCTCCTCCATACCTGTTCTGTCTGTATACTGTATACATTCAAGAAACTAGACTTTATGAAGAAGAGTATGACATCAGGATTGGAAGAAGATCCATCAAGAACTTGCATTATGCAGGTGATACAGCCTTGCTTCCTGCAAGTGAGGAAGACCTGAGGTACTTGTTGCAGAGGGTTGAAGACTGCAGCCTTCAATATGGATTACATCTCAATATCAAGAAAGCAAGTCTTCACGACTGGCTCGATAGGCAACATCATGATCGATGGAGAAAAGATTGAAATTGTTAATGATTTTGTCTTGCTTAGGTTCACAATTAACTCGATAACCAGCAGCCAAGGAGATCAGGAGATGTATTGCACTAGGAAAGTCTGCTGTCAAGAGCCTCTTCAAAGTTCTAAAGCACAATGATGTAAGTTTAAAGAGTAATGTGCACCGATTCACTCCACAATCTTTGGTCTCCTTCTGTGCATCTCAGAGACAGTGAATAAGGATGGGAGGAAAAGAATAGATGCATTTGAGTTTTCGTGTTGGAGGCAATTGATGACTGTCTTGGATTGCCAAAAGAAAAAAAAACACAAAACACCAGATAGGTCTCAAAGATAGTACAGAGTTTTCTATGGAGGCAAAGATAGTGAAGCTTTGTCTTACTTATTTTGGACATGTTCTTAGAAGAGGCTGATCCTAGGAAAGGGACATCATTCTTGGAAAGGTGGAGGTTCAGCAAGGGAGAAGAACACAAATGGATTGATAAAGTGTGGCAATGGGCTCAGATGTGTCACAGATGATAAGAATGGTGCAGTTTAGGACAGGGTTCAGATCTATAGTTCACAAGGTTGCTGTAAGTCTTATTCAGTAAACAGCACTTAAAAACAACATGTGTGTGACTCTTGGACAATGAATAGGAAGACTCAAGAATTGCCACCTTTTAATTGTGATGGTAAAGAATATGTAATATTTGTTGAAGCAAATTCTATGATTTCAATGATTAAAAATATTTTTTTTTAAAAAAAGAATATTTAATATGCCGTAGACTGCAAAAGAGAGCAAACAAACATGTTGCAGAAGTGGTGCAGCCAGACTACACTTTAGAAGTGAAGGTGAAAAGACTTCTCATCTTCTCAGGGCATGTTATCAGGAGACACCAGGCCCTGGAGAACATCATGCCTTTGTAAAGTGGAGAGTCACTGAAAAAAAGGAAGACGCACAAGACGTGTCAACACTAATTGTAACTCTGGGGCTCGTACGTAGCATTGAATGGGCAGAACCAGACAGTGTTTTAGTTATTGTTCATAGGGTCGCTGTAAGTCTAAATAGTCCATTATCTCACTTTTTAGAAAATCCTCTGATTGTCTTATTGTTAAAATTTTTTTTAAACTTGAAATATGTAGCAATTCCTTTTGAGCTTTGATTCAGTCTGTTTAATTACCCCATAAGATCAGCTAATTATGCTTTCATAACTACCATGTGACATTGGTAGGCTGGTTGAAAATTATGAATATTTTCATCTTATGCTACTGAAGTAATAAGATTGTCATTAAATTACAGAATATGGTAAAAGCTCTATTTATGACTAATACCTGTTGGTCGTCGAAGATTGGTAAATCCTTTCTATAGAACTAATTGGATATGTTTTATCATTTTGTCTACTTTGTCTTTATATCTTCTAATTATGGTATTCTTTACCTTTGGGAACTTTCATAAAGGTACCATTTTATTATTTTTTTCTTAGAATTACTATACTAATTTTAATGAAAGTTTACAGATACTTTGGATTTCCATTCATTCATTGTTGCACCATTTTATTGTTATAGTACAGATTTTTTCCTAAGCATGATTTCCATACATTTACACAGTTTTAATAGTTTGACTCTCCCATATTTTTCTGTATTTGAACTGCTGCAACATCTTCATTTAAACACGTGTTACTAATGTTGTTAGATGCCTTCAAGTTGGCTCTGATTCTTGATGAGTGTGCAACAGAAGGAAACATTGCTCAGTTGTATGTCACCCACACAGTCATGGCAGTATTTGAGGCCATTGTGGCAGTAACTGTCAGTCCTGCTTGTTGAAGATCTTCCTCATCACTGAACTTCTACCAGACATCCCCTCCTCCAGTGCCTGGTCCTTCCTGATAACATTCAAAACATGGGAGGCAAGTTTCATCTTCCTCGCTTCTATGAGGCATTGTTCTGGCTGTATTTCTTCCAAGATAGATTTACTGGTTTTCTGGAAGTCCACTCAGTGAGAGAGACAGAGAGACAGACAGACACACAAAGTTTTTCTTTGTATGAACATACACAGTTTATTTCATTTTTTCATTAGTTATCAAGTGATGGTATTATCCTACCATCGTGGTGTTTAATTTTTATGATAACATATTGTGATACTTTTAATTTTAAATTATCAGTGCAAAAGGGAGATTTTTGCTTTTGTATCTTGTGAAAAGAATACTGCATGAATGTAATAACAGCTAAACCGATTTCCTAAGAAATTGGCAGTTGAGTGCTGTCACAGAGGAAGAACAGTAGTACTGAAATGAACTGACAGGACATGGATAAAAGGGATTATTACTCAGATGATTCATAATATTCCATTTGTAGTATTATCAAGGTTTAAACGGTTTAAAAATAGTTCACCATGGAATTATAGGCCTCCTAATTTATTTGTCAACTCTAGTATGAGAAAGAAACACTGTTTTGTTTCCACCCCTCCAAAATGTGTTTAGCTCTTTTGCATGATCTCTACTACTCAAAAAGAAAAAAAAATTACATATATATGAAAGATCACTGTCTTCAAGTAACCTAGAACCTAGGTGTGAGGGAAATACTCTCTTGGTTTTTTGGTTTTTTTTTTAAAATAAAAAAGACAAATGCTGCATAATGCCACTGTTATAGAACAAGACTGATTTGGGGGTTGGAGGGAAACTAAAAAAATGTGGATTAAATAATGTACACGGCATTGAAACAGGCAAGGGAGAGATCTGTATAAAAGGAATATATGATTAGGTATTATTGGTATGACAGATGTTGCCTAGTAAAGTAGTCCAGGGAAGGGGGAACTGTGTAACAATGAAATAACTTCTTTTCCAAAGAAAAAAGCGAACTGGGGGGCAGAGGGGACAGGGAGGAAAATGTGCAACAATGAATGAATAGAAATCCAGGTTCTTTATCAATTTTCATTAAAATTTAAAAAAAAAAAAAAGCAAACCAAAAATGTTAAGCCTGGTAATTGTGAGAAAAACGTTTAGCTCTACCTAAAGGGAGCTTTAGTGGTTTAAAGAATTGTACTGCTAACCCCAAGGTAAACAGTTTGCCTCCACCAGCTGCTCTCTGGGAGGAGGGTGGTCAATCTTCTCCTGTGCTATTTCCTGCCTATATCCTGCATCTGAAAACCCGCGGGAGTCACCTACGGGTTGATTCTGACTTGACAGTACACAACAATAGCAACAATTAGTAATGAAATTTCTGATGACTAATGGTGAAGTTGGAAGCTTATGATTTTGACTAATACATGTAATGTTATGTGTATATTTTATAGTTAAGGGACTGGCTAAACTTCTGTCTTTGTAACTTGCTCATAACTCTCTTTCACTTTGTAGCATAAGTGCTATTTTTAAATTTATTTTATTTAAGTATCCTAAGTTTTTGCAGGTATAAGAATCATTGTAATATGGTAAAGAAAACAAATGAAAAATGTCTCCAAATTTGACAGCCTCAGACAGTTGCTGTTTACACTTTGCATTGTACACTCCTTCAGTCCTTGCCTTTGTGCTGTAAAGTTAACTGGATATAATTTTAAATGCATTTTAAAGTGATCATAGTTGGAGGAAATTGAAAGTAGTTGAAATACAGGAGTGTCTTGGGTAATAATGACTTCTCACTTTGATTATTTCCCTTTAGGAAAGACGCTGCTAATCCTGTGACATGGAGGATTGCCTTCATACCTCATCTGAGAATCTGTCCAAATTGGTCAGCTGGGCCCACAGCCATGGGACCATTTGCAGCCTCATTCCAAACCTGAAACACTTGCTTTCAGAAGGTTCCCATGGGAACCTGACAGCAATGTGGGGCTGCAGTGCTGGCCATGCTTATCACTGGCCACTGACAGCTACTTGCAGAGCTGGGTCTCAGGAGAGGGTCTGTTTCCAAGATAACAGAAGTTTTAATTCTGATAGTCCCAGTATAATTGGGGTACCCTCTGAGACACAGACCAGCCCTGTTGAAAGGTACCCTGGGAGAGCAGTGAAAACTAAGCTAGACTGTAACCGGACCAGAGACTCTTGTGACTTCTCTTACTGCAGCGAGCCATCTGAACTGGATGAAGCCGTTGAGGAGTACGAGGATGAAAACACGCTGTTTGACATGGTTTGTGAGTCTTCTGTTACAGATGAAGATAGTGACTTTGAACCCCAGACTCAGAGGCCTCAAAGCCTTAGTCGAAAAAGGCCTAACGTAATCCCGTCTTCTCTCCATTCAAGCTCTCAGACTCAGATGATTGATGAATGCAGCAATGATGTCATCATCAAAAAAATCAAACAAGAGATGCCTGAAGATTACTACATTGTGGCGAATGCAGAGCTGACGGGAGGGGTAGATGGACCAGCCCTCTCATTGACACAGCTGGCAAAGCCCAAATCTCAGACTCAGGCTGGTCCTTCCTGTGCGGGGCCCGCAAAGCTGATTCCCCACGTAACATCTGCCATCAACATGGAGGTAGACCCACAATGTATGTCTGCTTCCCCCTCTGTAATCTCCAGACCAGTTGTCCAAAAGACTGCCAGGGTATCGCTGGCTTCACCAAGCAGAGGACCCCCTAGTGTGCATGGCACCAACCAGCAGGTGGCAATGCAGATGCCTGTGAGCACATCCCATCCTAACAAACAGATCAGCATCCCTTTGTCTGCCCTGCAGCTGCCTGGACAGGATGAGCAGGTTGCTTCTGAAGAGTTGCTGCCCCATGTGCCCAGCCAGGTTTCCTCGTGTGAGGTAGACCTTTCTCCTTCTGTTAACACAGAGCCAGAAGTGAGCTCCAGCCAGCAGCAGCCCCCGGTTGCCACAGCCATCACCACGGAGGCCACAGCCCAGTGCATACCAGGTATGGCATGTGAGGTGTCGGCGAGTCCCTCATCCCCACACACAGAGGTCTGCGCCACCAGCACTTCTAAAACCCTTGGATTCATTTGGTAGAGTTTAGGCTTTGACTGTTCTCAGAAAGGTAGTAATCAAATGGCTTACACTCAGGTGAGGCTACAAAGACACTTCATGTGAATTAAGACCCACTACATGATGTTGAGGAGGATGGAGAGTCGGTGAAGGAGAGGAAGACCCTCAACCAGGTGAACTGATACAGTGACTGCTGCAAAGGGTTCTTGTGTGTCAGGAAGTGTGAGGATGGCACAGGATAGAATAAGGTTCAGATCTTTTGTTCATGGGGTCACTGTGAGTCATGCTCAACTCGATTGTACCTAACAATAATAATAGTTTAGTTAATATACTTTAGGACAGTTGTAGAATTGTGTTACTGTATCATTAGACTTAAGGTTTGTGTCCAACCTTCAACTGTTTTTTATATGATAAAAGTTACTTTTGAAAGTTTATTTCTGGATGGAGGAGTGGTTTAATGCTCCCCTGTTAATATCAAGATTAGTTGGTGGTTGTTTGCCAAAACAAGGTTAGACAAAAAGTGATAGACCTCATTATTTTTTCCTTTGTTTTAATTTTTTTTTTTATCCAGCTGGCATTGCTATTCATGGTGTGATAATTTAAAAGTAGCTCTTAAATAGCAGCAAGCACCTCAAAAAGGAGTACTTGATATCATTCTCCAAATGTAAAAGAATTTGATAACGTGTATTTTTGGAATGTTTATAACTTACTGGAACTTAATTTTCTTACCATTAGAGAAGAAAACAGCTGTATCTCATATTTTATTGTTTAGTAATTCTAACACTTTGTGTGTATTTAATCTAGGCCATTGTTTTATATAAAAGGGGCCCAAGTCTCAATGTTTTTAAGTTTGTGGTTCAAATTTATTAGGCCTGAAGTATCGACAAAGATGAACAGAGAAGGGTATATAGGAAGCAGAAGGATGGCAAATTTTGGTTTCTCTTAGTAGATTTGAATCTTCCATCTGCTCCAAGGGAGAAAGATGGACACTATCCTCCTCCTGTGTGGTTTACAGCCTCTAAAAATACTGGAGGGTCAGCTCTGGGCCAATTTTAATTCAATGACTGTGAGTTGTTGTTTTGTTTTTGTGTTAGGACGTCTTAGGAGAGTCAAATATTTGGGGAAAAGTGTCCTGGAAGCCCAATGTTGCAGTCCCTTTACTTTTAAACTCTCTTAAGTTGCTTTGCAAACTTTCCTTCTTAATTTCAATATAAACGTTAAAATCTCCAATTTATGTTTTAAGCAAACCGACAAAGAAACACAGTCATAGTTGTATATGATAAAAGTATAAACGGAAAATATTCATGTTTTTATTCAGAATCACACTTTTCAGTTTATTCATTGTTCTTTTTTTAGTACCAGCTTTTTTGAACTGTAATTTGCATACCCTATCATTCTTTTAAAAGATATAATTCAGTTATTTTTAGTGTATTCTAAGAGTTGTAGATCCAGTACCACTGTGTAATTTAACAACATTTTCATTACCCTAGAAAGGAACTTTGTTCTCATTAGCAGTCACTCCTAATTCTTCACCCCCACCCCCGCCTCTGGCAACAACTAAATTACTGTTTCCATGGATTTGCCTATTCTGCACATTTTATATGAATGAAGTCATACAATATGTGCTTCTTTGTGGCTGACTTACTACCTTTAATATATCTCCACTGTAGTGGCTAGAGCAGCATTTCACCCCTTTTTTATTGCCAGTTTCCATTTTATGTCATTGTAAGAATATAAAAGTCTTTTGGCTGTCCTTTTATTTTGTGGTGAACATTTAGGTTGTTTCCTCTTCTTGCTTCCCTCCACTCTCATGCCTACTATTTTGAATAATGCTGCTGTGAACTTTTGTGTACAAGGTGTTGGTTGGATATTTGTTTTTATTTTGATTAGAGAACAACCTAGAAGTAGAATTGTGAAATTAAATGGTAATTCTATGTTGATCTTTTATGTGAACCATCAAATTGATTTTTCATAGTTGCTGTATTGTTTTACAATTACCAAAAATGTATGGGGGTTGCATTTTCTCCACATTCTTCTTAAGAGTCCTTTTCCTTTTTTAAAAATAGCTTATCCAAGTGCAATCTCAATGTAGTTTAGCTTTGCATTTGCCTCTGATGGCCTAGTGGTAAGAAACTTCACTGCATTCTGAAAGACAAAAGGTTGGAATCTATCAGCTGTGGTCCCATGTGATTTACTGCCTCTCAAAACCTGCTGGAGGACCAGCTATGAGTTGGTTCTGACTCGTGGCATACAAAAACAATAAATAATGAGGAGATAAAAATGGGCAGTCACCTCTTCTTGCACAGTATACTGCTTCTAAAACCCACTGGAGTGTCAGCTATGAGTTGGTTCCAACTCAGTGGTACATAACAACAATGAATAATGACGGGAGTTCTGTGGCTCATTGATGAGATGTTGTGCTGCCAACCCAAAGGCAAGTGGTTCAAATCTATCAGCTGCTCTATGGGAGAACGATGTACAGTATCTGCCTGTGTGATTTATAGCCTCTGAAAACCCACTGTTGGATCAGTTTTCAGTTCCAACTCGATGACACATAACAACAGCAATGAATAGTGATATTGAAAATCTTTCCATGTGCTTGTAGATCATCTGGTATCTTCTTTTTAAGAAATGATTATTCAAATATCTTACCCCTTTTTCTTTTTTATTTGTTGGTTCTTTGGTGCTTTTGTTTGTTTGACAATTCCCTTAGACATAAATACTTTTTTCCATTCTGTAGGCTTTCTGGTTTTGCATCCTCTGTTCTTCCCTCCCTTCCCCCTCCCCCCCAACTTTTACTTTAACCACTTACTTAGCAATGTTAATTTTAACTGCCCATTCAGAATACTATCTCTGTTACACTTGCTAGAAAAGTCTTTGTGTTAGGAAATTCCTCTGTACTTTCATACATGCAGGATATAAGTAGTACCTCTATAAGTAGTTGCCAGTGTTTGTGTAATGTCTCTTTTTTTTTCTTTCTTTGTAAAATAGGGAATTTAGCCTGGCAAATTTTCATGTGTCTTTCTGTCTCTTTCTCTAAAAGATGAAAATTCCATTTTATGTATTCTCATTTAATTTATACACAAGGATTGAATTGCGTAATCTGTTTTGGAGAGTGCTCTACTATATACCCTGACAGCTTAACTAGAGTGTTGTGCGTGTTAAACACTCTTCCACTGACTTAGCCATGCAAAGCAAAGATGTCTTTGCAACTGCCTCATGGATAGTAAATGAGACATTTGGGTTTGTTCACTAAACTACAAATGAATACCTTGCTATGTAACTATTTTGGAAAATAAATTCCCTTTCAAAAAGAAATCATTTTAATCTCTTTATTGTTACACACTTTATTCAATTAGGTGTTCTCCTTTTCTCTTGGAAACTGTAATTGTTATATTGTTGTTAGGTACTGTCAAGTCTACTCCTACTCATAGCAACCCTGTATATGCAGATTGAAACTGTCCCTGCCTGAACCATCCTTGCGGTCTCCGTTATTAGTAAGCCCATTGTTGTAATCAGTGTGCTAGTCCATTTTACTGGGTGAAGGTCTGTCTTTCTCTCACCCTCCATCTTCCCAAACAAGTTGTCTCCTTGCAAGGACTGGCCCTTCTTGATAACATGCCAAGAGTATGTGAGCAGAAGCCGCACCATCCTTGCCCTTCACGAGCACTCCAGCTGCACTTCTTCTAAAGACTGGTCTTTTGTCAGTCTGTGATGTATTCAGTACTCTGTGCCACCACATTTGTTGTAACAGTGCAAAATTCTGTAATTGTATTCATGCTTAAGCTTTGTTACAGTTAGGAAATTTAGGTTTAGCCAAGTATACCTAATGCTGTGGAGTTGAATCTTACTCATAGTGGCCTTCCATTTCATTTCTGAGACTGTAAATCTTTACTGAAGGAAACTGTCCATCTTTCTGCTGGAGAGTGGCTGATGAATTAGAATCATCCACCTTTTGATTAACAGCCCGAGATAGCTTAAGCAGTCATTAATTATGGTGGCTTAGTGGTAAGAAACTGAGCTGCATTTCCAGAGGCATGTGATTCTAATCCACCAGCTGCTCAATGGGAGAAGGATGGATAGTCTCTTCTGTGTGATTTACTACCTCTGAACCCCCGCTGGAGCATTAGCTATGGGTCGGTTCTGACTCAGTAGCACACAACAACAAATTATGACAGTAGACAGAATTGATCATAGAATTCCTTAAAGAATTTCTTGATGTTTTGATTATTTTTTGTGAAAGAATGTATCATTGCTGAGATAACATTAAATGTAAAGATATACTGTTTGGTTTGTTGTTGTTATATACCATCAAATTGGAACTGACTCGTAGCTGACCCTTCAGTGGGTTTTCAGAGGCTTTAAATTGCATAAAAGGAGATTATCCATCTTTCTTGCATGGAGCAGCTGGTGGATTCGAACTGTGCACTTTTAGGTTGACATTGCAACTCCTTACCATAAGCCACCAGAGTTCTCTACTGTTTGGACTATTCGCATACAAATTAATCAAACTTTATAAAGAGTACTGATGGTATAGTTCATAAGGTTGTCCAAAGCCATGCACCTCTGGCTGTTCAATTCCACCAGTGACTTTGTGGGAGAAAGATTGACAGTCTCTTCCCTTGAAATTTACAGCCTCCAAAAACCCACTGTTCTATGCTCTAAAGTAAGTTTTAGCTATTAGTTTGTGTTTGTATATACATTTAGAGTAGCGTTGGGTCGAAACTGAGCAGTTTGAATCCACCAGCTACTCCGTGGAAGATGAGCAGGCTCCTCCTATAGAGCTTTACAGCCCCAGGGAGCGTCACTGTGAGCTAGAGCCAGTGATATTTTTATTTAAACAAAATTTTTCTTTCATACTGGTTTGCTCACAAAGTTCGTATACATTGTTTTGGGTGTTTTTTCCCCCTTTTTCTTTAAAATAAAATTTTTATTTTATACTGGTTTATTTACAAAGTTCATATACATTGTTTTACACACTGGATCTTTCCTATTTCCTTTACCCACCACTCCCTCCATCCCTCAAATTGTATCACCTTATGATTACCCTCCCTGCCCATCCTCACCCTTCTGCTTTTCCCCTTTTGGATCTTCATACACATTTTACTAGTTATCCTTCTATTTCTGCAATAATGGTCTTATGCAGTATTTGTCCTTATGGGACTGAGTTAGTTCACTTAGCATAATACTCTGCAGTCTCTTGCAAGTTAGTTAGTGATTTTCAGAATCATTGCTCCTGTGTGCTGCATATTATTCTTTTGTGTGAATGTGCCACAGTTTCTCAATCCATTCTATTGTGATTGGACATTTGGGCTGTTTCTGTGTTCTTGCGATAACACTGCTATAAACATTGGTGTACAAGTCTCCATTTGTATCTCAGTTATCATTCTCTTGGGGTATATTCCAAGCAGTGGAGTAGCTGGGTTATATGGAATTTTTGAGGAAAATTGCAGCTTGAGGAAACACCAAACACCAAACTGCCTTCCAGAGTGGTTGTGCCAGTGGGTTTTCATCTTCATTCTAAGCATAGATTTTTAAAAATTCTACTCCTGCATGTCCAGACATTAATAAATGATTAGACAGATCAACTTTATATGGTTAATGGAAAGCACACTAAGCAAAGAAGGAAGGTGCTAGGCAGAACTAACCATAAGATCAAACAGACAATTTAAAAATAGACATTGTACAAGCTTGACTGAGTTTTTATCAAGTCATACTAGAAACACTGCATATCTCTGAATAAAATTTCTAAAATAAATAAGCTGACAAATGAGTTAGCCAGAAACAAAGAGAAAGAATTGCATTTTGTTTCATTTAACTGAGCCATTTAAAGTCCATTTCCCTAGTGAAATACCATTTTTATGTCTGTTCAAAAAGGAATTCAGAGCCATGAAATGTTAATCAAGATGTGATAAAATCATTAATTTTCAAGCCAACAGAGTCGTGCTTTTCAATCCAAATGTTAGTGAACAGTAAGAAAAGAGAAGATGTATTATTGGAGAATTATTGACACCAGTAATTTGAACTACATTAATTATTGAGGTATTGATATAAATTTAGAAAATTTGTTGTAGTGAAAATGAAATAATGAATTGGGCTATTTATATCTGTGTGTGTATGTCTTCCTTTATAGTTTTTATGCACAAATGCCTTCTGACAGTGAATTCTTTTGTTAGAAGCTTTGTGATAGCAATCCTTTTTTGTTTATAATGTGTGTTAAATATATATAATTTACACAGTGTAAATTAAAAAACATGCATCTGTGTTTTTCATTAATGCATTCTTACATGTCTTTATAAATATAAATACATATATGAAAGACTCCGTTTGTCATACACTAGAAATTATTTTCCCACTAGCTTTTCATTTTAGTGATGACTTTTTTGATATATGGATTTTCATAAGTTTTTTGAAGATTAGCCTTTCAACCTCTATGTACGTATATGCCATTTATCTTTACTACCTTTGATATTTTGCTTAGGAGACAATTTCCTTACCTTGAGATGAGTTAAATATTTACCTGGGTGAAGCCAGAATGCTCCCTGGAGTCAAGGATTCTGAAGCTTCATTTGACACTTTGGGCATGTTGCAAGGAGGGACTGGTCCTTGGAGAGGGACATCATGTTTAGGAGAGTGGAGGGACGGCACAGGAGAGGAAGACCCTCGATGAGATGGATCGATTCTGTGATTGGGGTGGTAGAAATGAGTGTGTTGGAGACAATGAGGTTGGCACAGGATAGACCAGCGTTTAGGGCTCTTGTAGATAGGGTCGCTATGAGTTGCAAGCAACTCGATGGCACATAACAACGACTTTCCTCTAGCTCTGTTTTCCTTTCTTTTCTACAACTCTACAATCAGTATATGCCATGGGGTGGGGTCTCTAGGTAGTCAATTATTATAGCTTCCTTTATTGAGCAATTCTTACTCTCCATGGAATTGATTCATCTATCATATTTTTATTTCTAATTCGGTCTAGTTCTAGGTTTTCATTTCTGCTTGTATTGATCTCTGTACTTTTTCTCTGCTAATCTTTATTATTCACTTATATTACATGAAGCAAAGTACATTCACAGAGAAAAAGAGGTCTGTTATAATGCACTATATATACTATACTATAATTCCTTAAATTGTTGATGTAAAATAAAGTTCGATGAACCTTTAAAAACTAAACTATATATTACTTCCTGTTATTTGGTCACTGTTGACATGCAGAAACAATGAATTCTCTTGTTAAAAACAAAACTTGACTTGAATGAAAAGAGAATTAAATTTTTATAGCCTAAGGATGTATTTTCCAACAAGCCTTCATCAAGGACTCAAACCACAACTACTGTATTTTTCTCCATTTCTTTCCTTGTATTATAGTGTTGGGGACAGTGTCTTTCCATATGGTTGCTTGGTAACTATGAACACTTCTGTGTTAAAAATTCTGTATGCACCTCCCTTTTTGAGAATTCAGAAGCTTACATTCCAGGTTTGTATTTCTGCAAGAATATGATCTTATAAATTTAGGCTTTCCCAGTGAAATGTGCTCACACCAGACTGCATAAAAAACATAGCCAAAAAACCCATGTTTGTAAATACTTCTAGTTTCTAAAGGCAGGGAAGCAGCACTTAGAACTTCCTGTGTTTTAACAGCCATACAAAGGCATTGGACTGTGGGGATCATAAGAAATTACAGGTAACAATGAAGAATGGAAATGCCAGAACACTAAATTGTGTGCATGCAGAACCTGTACATAGGCCTTGAGGCAGTCATTTGGACAGAACAAGGAGGTACAACATGAGTTAAAATCAGGAAAACTGTGTTAGGGTTACATCCTCTCACAGTGCTAATTCACTGTACATGCTGAGCAAATTTGAGAAGCTGGACTACATGAAGAAGAGCACAGAGACAAGTTTAGGGGAAGATTCATTCATTTGTAATTGTCTTTCAAGGCCTCAGAAGCCTGGTGGACTTGATGGTGATGGATTGGGTTTGGTGGAGTACTTGGTCTTGTGAAAATGCAAAGCTGACTATCAAATTTCCTGCACCGAGGATATCATTGTATAGAGAAAGAAGCAGACAAATCAATAACTACAACTCCCAAATGTTTGGAGAGGTATACAAAATGCAGTTGAACAAATACCAGGAGCATTCAGCTCAGCTTCAAGCTGCAGTGAAAGTGTGAAGAGGTAATAGTCAGGCTAGCAGAGAAGGTGGGAAAGATTATTTCAAAGGCAACACAGCATGAGCAAAGTCCTTAGGACATGAATTTAGGTAGACTGTTTGGAGAAGCTAAGAGATCCCGTGTCAGTTGAGAGTAGATTTCATTAGGGGCCAGGGTAGTTGACAGAAAGGTAGCTTGGGAAAGGCCAGACATGTATGTGATGCCACAGATGTCCTACATGGTGAACAGAAGGACACGGCACATCATCTAAGACTATGAAGAAGGTTGCCTAGAAGTATAGGCTGGGACTTGATGGAGAATATTGCAGAAATCCAAGTGAGACATTGACAACTTGAATTTATCAACAACAAAACAGACATTGGATGGGAAGATCTGAAAGTAGATGTTTCAGATGTTAGAAAGCAAACAACTTGATGATCTCTTTTTTAAAAAAAGTTTTAATTTTTATTTATTTTGTGTGTGTGTGTGTGTACTGTCAAATCACATCTGACTGGTACAGAAGAAGGTTGTCCCTCCTCCAGCAGAGCTTCTGGTGGATTCAAACTGCTCACCTCTGGGATTGTAGTGCAGCTTCTTGCCACTGGGCCACCAGAGCTTGCCTAACTTGATGATCTCGTGAGACCTTTTTTGTCATCCTGTTCAAAGGCCTGACACTGGTTTTTTTGTTTGTTTGTTTGTTTGTTTTTGAGTATTCGTAGCAACTTTATTAATAATAGCCCCATACTGGAAAAAGTCTACTTGTATATCAATAGGTAAGACACTGTTTTAAGTAACACCAAAATGAAGTCTTAATTTTTTACATGTAACTAGACTATAGTCACTACAGGACTGTGGTTCTGTGGTGCTTTGGCCTTTCATTCATTTATCCATTCATTCATACATAGCCGTGGGAAAATGGAAAAAGGCCAAGTTCAGACTGGGTCCAGGGGAAATTCAGGCAAGTCCAGCTTGGCTAAAAAGTAAGAAGTACAGGGATCATGGGCTACCCACTCACCATTGTTTGAAACATCTACTCAGCTCAAAAAACAAAACAAAAACCCCAAATACAAGAGCATGTTTAAATTAAAATGGTAATATTGCTTATTTTTTGTTAAGAATTAGTAGCCCATCTCTAAGAATTGAAATAAATGATTGCATGGTATTTTCTGCAAGGGCAAAAGTAATCATTCTGATTGCTCTCCTGTGCACTTGCATAGTTGTCTGAGAAGCAATCTGTTCTAACAGGTTTATCTCTAATACTTGCATATCCTTTTCTAGTAAGATTTGTCCTAACATTTCACAGGAAGATCTTCCTGACTCTTAAAAAGTTCTTAAAAATATTTGTTTGCATCCATTTGCATCCTATATTAATGAGAGTAAGAACTTTCTTAACATGGTATCTTGGGAGTGCAGTAGAACCAGAAGGAGAGCCATTTGAATTCATCAGCCGCTTGAAGGGAGAAAGATACAACAACCTGTTCCCATAAAAATGTATAGACTTGGAAACTCAGTGGTTCAGTTTTTCTCTGTCCTACTAGAATCCCATGAATCAGAATCTACTCAACAGCAAGGGATTTAATATTTGGGTATACTTATTGCTTATCCACAAGTGCTTGGGTGATTTCCAGATATACCAAATGAACCCAAATACCATAAACTAGGAAATAACTAATCCCCAGGATGTTATTTTCCTTTAAGTGCATTTAAATTAACTGGATCTTCTTTTGGGAATTCAGAACTGAAGTCACGTGCCTTGATTGATTTTCCAGCTTTGGTCTCATTTCTTGTGGAGGAGGCAAAATAATGCTCAACCCCAGGAGGAAATGTCAGTGTCAGGGTTCTGAAGGTTTTTTAACTTCAATAGTTTGGCAATATTTTTCCCCCTCTGATCATAACTAAATCTGTTCTGCTTTATCAATAAATTGATCCTAACATTAAATTTTTTTTAAAAGGGGAAAAAAATCAATAGCACCTTTACATTGTTTGGACAGTGTAAATAATATACATAGCTTTGGGTTTCTGTATTAACATTTCTTTTCATCCTGATGAGTTTTATTTCCTTTGAGACTTTTCTGGGATAATGTTTCTAAATGTTATTGTGTCACTGAATGACTGGATTAATGTACAAGGCATAGAACAATACCTGGCACAGAATTCTTGAATAGCATGTCTCACTCGGCATTATTACTGTTGCCATCTGTTGCATCTAAGACACCACTAGTTGTAAGATGCACCATGTATTTCATATTCCACAAAGATGCCACCATATTGATGGATATTGGGGTTGTTTTATGGTGCTTGGCTATTATGAATACTGCTGTTCTGAATGTTTGTGGACATACACTTTTCTGTCATTTCCTGTGACTATATATGCTGGATCAGATGGTAAGTCTGTGTTTAACTTATTGAGTAATCTCCACAGCACTGAAATATTTTATATCCCTGACCAGACAAAAAATGTATATTGTTTTTGTCATGTGTTGTTGAGCCAATTCCAACTCCTGGATTCCCTACAGGACAGAGTAGAACTGTCCCATAGAGCTTCCTTTACTATAGTCCTTGCAGGGACAGCCACATCTTTTTGTCACAGAGCACCAGGTAGGTTCAAACAGATGGCCTTTTTTGTCAGTGACTGTGCACTTAACCACTGTGTCACTGGAGCTCCTTTAGCCATGTTTTGAAGTTCTTATTTCTCTGCATCCTTGTCAACATTTGTTATTGTCTGACTTTTTATTGTAGCCATCCTAGTGAGTAAAAAGCTGTATCTCATTCTGGTTTTTATTTGCATTTCTCTAATGACCTAATTAATGATTGGCAATATGTCTGTGACATTTCTGTTTTAAAACACTTGTTGTTGTTGTTATGTGAAAACACTAGGAACATTTTTTTTCCAGTAGGATTTACCCATAAGTAATAGAACTATTGCTTCAACTCTGTAATCCCTAATTAAATCCATCATTTGACCCCTTTGCTTCGTATGTCAGGGTAAGTAGAAATAAAAATTTTATAAAATTCCTTATAAAAATACTGGTAACGCTAATGGAAAAATAGTTGTTTGGTGCCATTGAGTTGGCCACAACACACAGAGACCCTGTGAGCAGCAGATTGGAACCTTGCCTTTTCTTGCGTCGTCCTCACAATAACTGTCATGCTCAGGCCCGCTGATTTATTGTTACGGTCACTGGGTCATTCCATCTTACTGAGGGTCTTTCTCTCTTCCTCTGACCCTCCATTTTTTCCAAGGACCGACCCCATCTGACAACATGTCCAAAGTATGTGAGACAGTGTTTCACCGTCCTTGCCTTAAGGAGCACAGTTAACTAACCAAAAAAAGATAATATGTAATGAAATATTGACTTGACACAGTAGCTGCAAAGATAATTTTAAAGTACAGCAGAGAGTGAGGACGGCACAGGATCAAACAGTGGTTTGGTTTTTGTACTTCGGATCATGAGGTATCAGAGCCAACAATAAGGCACTTAACATCTCTGAGTGATCTGGTCTCCAGTATGACCACACAGCAATTTATGTGGTACCAGATGAAACCATTAGTTGTTGTATTGTTAATGTAAACCAAGAAAGAGATTGTTATTCAGTGTAATAATTGACAGTAGGACATGTATGTAGTTGGTAAGTAAACATACATGTTTTGAGGATTAGTTAAAAACTTTTTTTAAAATTTTTATTGGGGAAAAAACAAATTGGGGGTACAAGGTGAGGGTTGGGGGCAGAAGGGTGAGGATGGGCAGGGATGCAGTTGCAGAGCTGCAGAAATTGGTTGGTGGGGGGAGCAGGTGAAGGAAATTAAAAGGATCCAGTGGGGACCAGATGCTATAGGAAAATGACAAGCATTTTCCAATGGTAGTTAAATCAACTGTCTTACTGATTTGGGAACTGGATGCCTACTCTCTGGCTTCTTCATGCTGAATAGGGGCGTTGATGTGAAGGGGGAAAGGGAGGACACTTTATCACCTTATTGGTGATCTTGGTTTAAGGCTGCTTGCCTTCTTGTTCTGCCAGAAGATATTTTCTTGTCATTTGCTCCCCTCTGGACTGCAAAGTGTTCTCCCTGGTGGGTCCAGTGGGGATGGCTGGTTGAACCCAGAGGCTCCATCCTCCTTCCTTTTTTGTCACTGGCACTGGGTTCTGGGTCAGGTCTGAAGTAAAACTCAGTGGTAAGGTTACCTGTAGGAAAGGGAGCAAACCTAGAGAGAACAAACTTGTGAGTTACAAATAGAGGGGTTTGGGGGATGTTGCTTTCAGGTTTACTGGGGGAGAGAGTGGCAGAAAGTAGCCTAGATAAAATTCTCTGGATACCCTAGGCATTTTGTTGTATTGTTAATATAAACAAAGAAAGAGATTGTTACTCAGTGTAATAATTGACAGTAGGACATGTATGTAGTTGGTAAATAAACATACATGTTTTGAGGATGTTAGTTAAAAACTTTTTTTAAAAAAAAAATGTTCACAGGATGGCAAAGACAAGATAGCTGGCTATGATAATTTTTTTTTTTTTTGGGTAAAATGATTGTCTTTTTAAAAATGCAGAAACAAATACAGCACAAAAGAGAAGTTTCCTGTTATTACAAACCACTGTTAACCCAACAGTTTTCCTGTTATTACAAAGATTTTAATGCCCAAACCTGTCAAAGCCTCTCATATAAAAATGAAGGGAGAGAAATCTGATTCTCCATCAAGTGCATGTTACTATAGCTTCTGAACGAAAATGACCCTAGGAGAATGTATACCATGGATTCTCAAAAGAACAAGTCTGTTCTGGAGAGGGTGATTCCAAATATCTCCTTGGAGGCAAGAATTTTGAAGCTCTGTCTCACATACTTTGGGCATATTGTTAGGAAGTACCAATCCTAGGAGAAGGACATCATGTCTGGAAGGGTGAAAGTATAGTACAGGAGAGGAAGATCCAGGATGAGCTAGATTGACACAGTGACTGGGTTAATGGGAGTAGGTATGTTGGAGGTAGTGAGACTGGCTCAGGACAGAGCAGAGTTCAAAGCTATTGAACATAAATAGAGTCGTTATGAGTCGCAGGTGACTCAGTAGCACTTAACAACAAGAGAATATGTGTTTTCAGACGTAGTACATTTTGGTGATCTAAGACTTAGTGTCCTTCCTATAAATATTCCTTAATCCCGGAGGCCTACATTCAGTTTCAAAATGCTTTGGAGCATTATACCTTCTGCTTTGAATAATCTTGCCAAAGATTATTTTAAAAAAGAGCTAGAGGTCCACCAAATTCTCTGCTGGAGAAGGAGGGACAATCTCCTCCTGTACCAGCCAGATCTGATTTGACGGTACATGCACAAAAAATAATAAAATAATTTTTAAAAGTTCAGATAAAAAAAAATGTAAAAAACAAAGAACTTGTGGTGTTTTTTTGTTTTTTGTTTTTTTTAAAAAAGAGCTAGAGGGAACTATCTCAAAAAACTACCAGAAATTTAAGCTGGATTCAGAAGAGGCCATGGAGTAAGGGATGTTATTGCTGATATCAGATGGATCTTGACTGAAAGCACAGAATATCAGAAAGCTTTTACTTGTTTTTTACATGAATGTAGATAAAAAATTTTTAACTATTCTGGAGAGAAAATACATAATTCTTGTAGTTCTATGATGTACTTTCTGTGAACTTTATAGTGTTTAGTTGAATAACTCAAAATAGATCTTCTGTAAAAAGAATGCCCAAAATTCTATTTTACCGAATATTTTTAATTTATAGAATTGATAAATATTGATATTGATGTTAGGTAATTAATATTAATGTGTTACATATTACCTGCTGTTTAACACGTTAGTGCTGCTAGATGGTTAGGTTACTCTGTGCAGTGGAAAGCTGTTTTCTCACTATTAAGACAAAAGCTTGATTTTCCTGCTTCTTTTATATCTGTGAATGGGTAATAGAATGCTAATCCATATAGAAAATGCTTTCATTTTCATTTTATAATGAATTTTTCAAAAATATATTTTGTTATTATCCAGTGACCCACTTACTGAAACTCGTATCCTCCTCTCTATTAGGTTATTATTCTTGGGTGGAATTTATGAATATTAATGGCCTAACTCAAAAGAGAAGGTGGTAATTAGAGTCTTATGTTTCCATTTTTATGTCTTATCTGCTTTTTTCTTTTACATGCCATGCTTAATCCAAGTTGATTAATAACTCTTCTATGTGTTTTGGTCATTATTAACTAAAGTATGCAGCCATGTAAATTGAATGTAAAATTCAGAAGTAGAAATGAGTTCTAATCAAAGTTTTGTAATAACTATTTGTATTGTTGGATAGCATTTTACCTTTTAATTTTGTAATATTTTACCTTGTATATTGTGTTTGGGTTTGCTCTTAGTTAAAATTTCTCAATGAATGCATAGAATTTCAGTAAACTTATGGAAAGCACTTTTCAAATATTCAGTTTTGACAAAACAGTATACTGTTTACAAAAGGTGATACTTGAAATACCCTTTTAGTACAAACAGGATCATACATGTTAGGTTTCTCTGATGACTGCATTCAGAAATAGTAATAGTAATAGTAGCTAATTATTTTATTTATTGCCTTATTAATTACTGAGATTAAGTCATTTGTTAGAACTCAATCAGTTTTATGTTACAGATAAAGATGCTCAGTCACAGAAAGGTTAAACTTGTCCAAGATTACAGTAAAGACAGACAGAGGAACTGGGAATCTTGGGAATCAGACCCTGTGGATTTCAGTTCCCGACTGTGTGTTCTTAACTGCTAGGCCCACCTGTAGTGGTAGGTCTTCTCAGCAGTGTTCATCTTGCCAGGACCTAGGACCTGGACCAAAAGATTATGATTTTTTTAATTCCTAAAAAAAAATCCATTGCCATATATTCTCCTACCCTTTCTAATCCCAATCCCTAACTACTTTTATTATCTACACAAGGAGGGAATAAAAATAAAAATTTTGACAATTGAGGAAGACATATATAAACATGCCTAAAATAGTACTTACTACACCATAGGTATTCAGCTTTTTTCTTGAATATTGAAGTAAATATGCAAACAGTAACATTCCTAGGAAGGAAAAGGAAATAATTTTCATTTTGTTCCAAATTATTTATATACAAATATAGGGAGAGAATTTTAGTGTTTATTTTATAGATTGATTTACTTATTTAACAAATACTAATGAATGCCCACTGTTCATTCTTTCAGTCATGGATACATGAGTAGCATGGGCTTCAAAGGGGGTGGGACGGCCTTACCCTCAGAGTGTGCATCCCAATAGAAAACACACAGTGGAATAAATACATAGGAGGTGACTGCAAACTGTTAGAAATGCTAGGATGTAGAAGAAAAAGGAATGATATTTTGCAGCTCCGTCTCACTTACTTTGGACACGTGGCCAGGAGGGACTGGTTCTTGGAGAAGGACATCATACTCAGAAGGGTGGAAGGAGAGCACAGGAAAGGAAGACCCGGGATGAGATGGATTGATACAGTAACTGTGACAATGGGGGTAGGTGTGTCGGAGTCAGTGAGACCTGCTTACAACAGGGCAGGCTTCAGAGCTTTTGTACATAGGGTCACTATGAATTGGAGGGAACTCAATGTCACATAACAGCAACCTTGAGGATGACAGGAGGGCATTGGAAGATGCCCTAAGAAAGTGACTTTTGACCAGAGAGTGAAAGATAAGACATCTGTAATGAAACCCTGTATTTTTTCCAATGCTCTCTAGTCAAGGAAAGTGAAAGTTAAAAAATATGGTTCTTTTTTGAAATTGTGTGTGATGTTTTGTTTATCGGAGTCTAGCAGCTCGCCATATATTTTATGTATTACACTGGTAGCAGATATTTCAGACACATCAAAAGAGGGGACCCTTGATTCAGTGTCTTTGGCAGAATAATAAAAGAGTGGAGGAGAAATCTCCACTGTCTCTAATAAGCAATTTATCAGTGAATACTGTCAGGTTTTGCAGAAAAGTCCACAACATGATTTATTACATTAATTACAGCTGTGGGTTTCATGCTGCTAAGCCTGAAAAGACAGCCACATTCTAAAGGCACTTTAAGGAATATATTTTGGCCAAGAAAAAAACTGCTGCTTATTATGATTAATATCGTACAGTATTTATTCTTTTTCTGTTCTTCTTTTTCCTTTGCTGTGCTGCAGCATGTTTAATTTCTTTTCTGTGACTTCAAGTTAGGCTTGAGATTTGAGGAGCTTTCGTTATTTTTCATTCCATGGCCTCCAGTACTCTCTTTGTCTTCTCCTATGCTTTTTGGTTTCACTTAATGTTCATTTCCTGTACCTGTGAAGCCTATTTGAATTCACCCCTTAAAAGTGAATGTGGCTGTCCCAGGCCATCTCCATTGTACTTGGAGTGCTCTCAAGTAATGTTAGTTCAGGTTGGGATGCTGCATCTCTTTTTGCAGGGAAGTAGTAATTGATTTTAATAATCATCTTCTCATACAGAGCTGTCTGGATGCAGTCCTTCCCCAGAGCTCATCCACTGGCCGTCACACATGTCTGTGTTCACATGGTAATAAGTTTCACTGTTTAAAAAAAAATAATAATCATCTAAGTTTAAGGCATTGAACACTAAGGATCGAAGACCACAGGAATTATAGGATGACATCAAAGATGTCATCTATGAAGTTAACAGAACATCATTATGAAGACAGAAAAGGAAGAAAGGACCAAAATGGATCTCCAAAGAGACTCTGAAAATTCCACTAGGGTGCCAAGAAACCAAAGAGAAGAAATGCCAAAGTAAAAGAAATGAAGATTTCAAAGGAAAGCTAAAAAAAAAAAAAACAAAAACAACCCAAAGCAAAGCATTATAACAGAATGTGCAAAAAGCTGGAGTTGACAAAAAAGGAGGAATTTGCTCAGCATCTCTCAAGTTGAAAGAACTGAAAAACAAATTCGCACCTCAAGTTGCAATAGTAAGAGATGCTATGGTTAAAATCTTGAATGATCCAGGTAGCATCAAAAGAAGATGGAATGAACACATAGAATCACTACCAAAAAGAATTCGTTGACATCGAAAAATGTCAGAAACTACCATATGATAAACACAGTGGTAATGAAGGAAGAAGTTCAATCTACATTGAAGGTATTGGGGAGAAAAAAAATAAAGCCCAGGAATCAATGGGATACCATATGAAACATGTTAAAAAAAAATCATAGCATAAGAGAAATAAGGGATATTGACTTTTTTTTTGTATCTTTGTTTATTTTAATAATTTTAATGAACATTTACAGAAATTTTGGATTTCCATTCATTCATTGCTGCACTTCTCTCCCCGCCCAGCCCTCCACCCCCTCCAGTTCTCCCCTCTCCCCAGTTCACTCCTCTCTTTGAAAAGTAAAAGAAACATTCCCTCCCTGGTACACAATCCCCCCCGCACTCCTCCCACCGCCCCAAGTACATTCTGCTGTGCAACCTTAATTGTGGACTCTTGTGATAACCATAATACCCTATCATACATCGCTTTTAAATTATTCTCTCCCTCATCTGTTTCAGTGCAGTATACACAATTTATCCAGTATTTCTCAGTCTTACCCCAACCCTGATATCAGTCTCATTTTACAGCAGTGGCACCATGCAATATTTGTCCTTTTGCGACTGAGATATTTCACTCAGCATAATGTCCTCCAGAGTCACCCATTTTGAATAATATTGCATGAGTTCCTTGTTTTTCAATGCAGCATAGTGTGAATATACCACAGCTTCTCTATCCATTTGTTTGTTGATGGGCACCTGGGTTGTTTCCAACTCCTTGCTATTGTGAACAAAGCTGTGATAAACATGGGTGTGCATGGACTTTTTTAAGGTGGGGGGTTTTTTGTGGGATTTTTTTTTCAGATATTTAGCTCTTGGAAGTTCTTGTCACTTAACTTATTCCGTTTCCTCTGCTTAGTGTCTGTTAATAATTACTATTTAAATCCCAAGCTCTGGTGGCATACACCATTAGGGGTCCTGCTAACCGTTCTGAATCCACCATCTGCTCCTTGAGAGAATGGTGGACAGTCTCCTCCTGGAGGATCTATTCCCAGGGAAAGCCACATGAGGGGTCAGCTATGAGCTGATTGTGACTCTTTGGCAATGAGTGATATATAAGCTGCTTTATGAGGCAGCCAACTGCCCCGTCTTCTCTACTCTCATCCTTCCTTTATTGTGAGATCAGGCACATATTATAGTTCTCAGAGCACATGCAAGACTCCACCTACCTGATCTATTTCTGTTGGAAAATACACTTTCTTCCTAGAATGCCCATTATTTATTCTTAACTAAATAGTGTCCATGTTTTAAATGCTAACCCAATCCCCACTTTGTCTGTGGATTGGAGTTCCATCCAATACAGATGTTTCTCCCCCCACCCCCAACTCCCTGAATTCCTCTAAGTTTTATGACATGGCACAGTGCTGCCTTACATAGTATGATCTCCTTACATCATATATACATACAAGATCACAGTATGGTTTTCTTACATCATATGTACTATGATTTCCAGCTATGATGTAATCATCATAACCATAGCTATACCCCACAGGCCTGAAATGTTATGTACCCTTGAGTCAGAACCAACTTAGCCCTGAGCCTTAAGTAGGTTTTCTGTGGCTGTAAATCACATGGGAGCAGATTGCCCATCTTACTTATGCAAAGCAGCTGGTGGATTTGAACTGCATGCCTTTGGGTTGGCAGCACAGATCCTTACCACTGGGCCTCCTGAGCTTCCTGGTAGGTGGCATGGTGAGTCCTAAAAAATGTTAATTCCAGCTGCAGCCTCAAATACAGACCTACTTTACCTTGTATTCAAATGTAAAATATATTATTATTAAAAATTTGTGAAAAAAAAATTTGTGGACTTATCATTACCTTTTTTTAAAAAACAAATTTTTCTCCTCTATAAAGTGAAAACCTAGAAAAGATCACTCTCAAATGAAAATAATAAAGAAGTTAAACATCAGCAACGCTGTTTATTGATTCAGGTGTATTGCTTTAATAAAATCATGAAAGAGATGTGATAGTGGGGTTTCTTTTTTAAGTGTGGCAATAGAATAAATCAGTTTGAAGTGAAATCTTAACATATATCTCCAATTAAGTGAGAACATAAGATACTATACTAATTGTTTTTCATCCAGTCTCCTAACAAGGGTGGAAATAATTGCATTGTTAATGAGCATGGAGGTTATGTAAAATAGCACTAAGGGCATTGTGCACTTGGTTCACTGTCTCTCATTGCTCTTGAGTTGGTTCCAATGCATAGCTTGCCCTCCAGCAGATTTCCAAGGCTGTAAATAATGTGGATGGGGACTGCCTAGCTTTCTCCATCAGCGTGGCTGATGGATTCGAGCCACCAAGGAAGTACAGCCTTTGGGTTACTAGTGAAACTCTTTTTAGACTATGCCACCAAAGCTCTCAAAAATAGTACAGAATGTAAATTAGTGCAAAATCCTGTGTGCTTCAAAAAGAAGAGCAAACTGGGTGGGGGGGGGTGGGCAGGGGGGAAAGTGCAACAATGAATGGAAATCCAAAGTCTCTATGAATTCTCATTTAATAATAATAATAATAATAACAATAATAATAAACCCTAACTCACCAGGCTATCACTAAGCGTTAACTCACCAGGCTGTCATGAGGTGTTAGCTCACCAGGCTATCACGAGGCGTTAGCTCACCCCGTCACAAGGTAGTTAACTCACCAGGCTGTCACGAGGCATTCCTGAGGCTTCACCTTAGGGTTTCATTCCAAGTCACAGGTCTTTTAGAAGCTATAACCTAAAACCTTTCAAACTTTTAGCTATATTTATTGAAGGCCCATTTCATTACACTGAGTTTTTTAGGGCAGTTTCTTTTTTTGAGAAGCATAGGCTGAGTTGTAACTGTTAAATACTATGGTTTGTAGAGGTGACATGTGCCAAGTATGCAACCATTTATTCTAAAAACAAAGATCCCTTCCTTAATACCTATGTACATATAAAATCATCTTCCCAACCTACTTAAAAACCCATCCATGGTGGTGATGCATTGATAGCAAGCCCCCCCCCCAGTAGTAGCCCAGCGGGGTGTGATCGTGTAGAGATTGTTGTTAGCTGCCATCAGGTTGGCTCTCAGCTCATGGTGACCCCATGCACAGAAGGACACAATGCTGTGCCATCCCCATTATCAGTTATAAACTGAACACCTGTGACCCGTTAGGTTTTCTGTGGCGGATTTTTGGAGATTGATGTTCAGGCCTTTCCTCTCAGTCCATCCTAGTCTGGAAGCATTGCCGAAATCTATTTAACAGCCAGCCTCCACAGACAGATGACTAACAGCTCTGTTTGAGGATATTGTCCAGAAATCAAGACCAGGACTCTGCCATGAAAGGTGAGAATTCTATCACTGAAACACTACTACCAAAAATATGTAGTTGAAAAGAACAATTGTAAGTGAATGGTCTGGGGAGAGACAGATTTTTTTTTCATTAAAATTTTTATTTTATACTGGTTTACTTATAAAGTTTGTTAGTTTGTTTGTTTTTATTATTTTGTGTGTGTGTGCCGTCAAATTGGATCTGACTGGTACCGTAGGAGAGACTGCCTCTACTTCTCCAAAAGTTTGTATACATTGTTTTTCACACCAGATCTTTCCCATTTCCTTAACCCACCCCTCCTTCTGCCCATCAAATTGTGTGACCCCATGATTTCCCCCCCTAACCCCACATGCCTCTGTTCCCCTCTCCCTTCCTTGGAAGTGGTCTTACCCAGTATTTCTCCTTATGGGACTGAGTGAGTTCACTCAGCATAATGCTCTTTAGTCCCTCCCATGTTAGGTAATAATTTACAAAATCACTGTTCCAGTGTGCTGTGTAGTATTCCATTGTGTGAAAATACCGTAATTTCTCAGTCCATTCCATTGTGGTTGGACATTTGGGCTGTTTCTGTGGAAAATAATAGAATTGATGGGACATAGACTGTGAAAATACATATAAAAGAGCTATTGACTTTAAAACTTGGTTGTTTTATGACAGTGGCATTATGCAGTATTTGTCCTTTTGTGACTGAGATCTTTCACTCAGCATAATGTCCTCCAAGGTCTCCCATTTTGTATATTTCATGAGTGCCTTGTTTTTCAGTGCTGCATAGTATTCCATTGTGTCAATATACCACAGCTTCTCTATCCACTGTTATAAAACAGGACTGACATGGGGATTGGGGGTGGGGGAACTTAAGAAAAGAGGGGATAAATAATGAACACTGTATTTAAATAGATGAGGGAAAGAAATGTCTAAAATACATGATTAAATATTATTTGCATAACAGTAATCCAAAATAAGAGCTGCATAGCAAAGTGGACTGAGGATGGGGAGAGGGAGGAAATTGTGCAACAATGAAAGGATCTTTTTAAAGAGAACAACAAACTGGGGTGGGGGGAGGGAAGAAAACGTACAGCAATGAATGAATGGAAATCCAAGTGTTCTGTAAACTTTGATTAAAATATCAATTTAAAAAAAAACCACAACAAAACACTAAAACTTGGCGGTGGCTAAATATTCTTACTCAAGAAGGCCACAACCCTTAAGGAAGCCTGTGAAATACAGTAAAGGATGTTGTAAGTATGGTCCAGATACAAGCTAGCCCTTAAGATGTAGGTAAGTATAGCTCACATTTTCATCCTGCAATTTTTACAAACTCTTATAACGTCCTCACATTTTCTTTAGTGTTTGGTTTTTTTTTGGGTTTGGGGGTTTTGTGTTTCCTTTTTGATATTCTCTTACTCTGTCTAGTTTTGACCACCTTGGTAGTTGGGATTATCATTTTGTTGTTTGGGAATATTCTTTTGTTTTGGGGAGTTTTTGGGGGGAGTTTTATCCCATCTTTCTCAGTCTTCCCCCAACCTCAAGGTCAGTCCTGTTTTACAACAGAGGCACCCTGCAGTATTTGTCCTTTTGTGACTGAGATATTTCACTCAACATAATGTCCTCCAGGGTCACCGATTTTGTATAATATTGCATGAGTTCCTTGCTTTTCAAGGAAGCGTAGTATTCCATTGTGTGAATATACCACAGCTTCTCTGTCCATTAGTTTGTTGATGGGCACTTAAGTTGTTTCCAGCTCTTTGCTACTGTGAACAAAGCGGTGATAAACATGGGTGTGCATTGTTGTCTGGGAATGTTCTGTACCGGGTTACTCAGGCATGAACCCAGTCCCTGCTCACCAGTTCTAAAAAGAAAAGGAAAAGAAGGATCTTCACTCATACAGACAGCATCTATGGAAGATTTTCTTAGCGTGAGAGGAAAAGGGAAGATTTATGTCAGATTAGAAAATCTGAGCATGTAGATTGACTATATTTTCTTAGGTAAAATACAAAATCAATAAATTAATACTTTCTGCAAGGCCGTTCGTAATTCTCAAGCCACTCACTCTTGCTCATTTCAATGTAGGCACACTGACACTTCAGTTGTAGGAACCAACTTTCCATTGTAGAGTCTTCTCCAGAGCTGTTCTCCCTGCAGAGATCACTCTGCCTTTCACTCTTCTCTCTTAGCTAAAGGGTCTTTTTAGAGAGACTTTTTGGACACTCTACTCTCTTCCTTAGAAGGGTCCATGTTACTCTTTCTCACTAAACCATTATTTTTCTTAACAGTATTTGCCTCACTTAATCTATTTAAAATTTGCTTATTTGAATTACTGTCACTTTTCCCTTACTAGTGGTAAATTTCACAAAGACAAGTATCGTGTATTTTATGTTCATTCCTGTAAATTGTTTTTAAGTTCCTAACATTAATTAGTTACTTAGTAAGGATGCCTGAATGAATGAATGAATCCATGGAACAGATCTGGATAGCTGATTAGATGTGGAAGAGAGGGAGAGCGGGTAATTCAGGCTTTGGTAAGTGAAGGCTACTTCTAGGAGGAAGAACATGTTTTTAGGGATAAATCCTTGCTTATGTTTTAGGTCTGGTACTCGATGAGACGGATAGATTCTGTGACTGGGGTGGTGGGAATGGGTGTGTTGAAGACAGCGAGGTTGGCAAAGGATAGAGCAGTGTATAGGGCTTTTGTGCATGGGGTCGCTATGAGTCGCAAGTGACTTGACGGCACATAACAACAACAGCACTTGTTGTTTGTGGAGCTATGGTGGCCTAATGACAAGAACCCCACACTGCAATCCCAAAGGCACACGGTTTGAGGCTATCAGCTGCTCTGTGGGAGAAGGATGGGCAGTCTCCTCCCTTGCGTTTAGCTGCCCTTGAAAACCTGCCCAGGGGTTGGGGGGGTCAGCTCTGGGTGGGTTCCGACTCTAAGATGCAAAACAAAAACAACAAAACACATATTGCTTAAAAAGAAAAAAAAACAACAAAAAAAACCCCACATATTGCTTAGACATTTGGGTGCATGGGCTTACGGAAGCCATAGAAGATATTGTTCTGATGTCATCTATTTCACCCTCTATAGACAGAGCTTCTGATTGTTAAGTGCTTCATCTGCTTTTGGGGGAGAAAACAAAACCTGGCATACTTTGGCTGTGACTCTGCCTTCATTTTGATTTTTTGGGCCTTTGAGATGTCACTCACCTTCCATTTTCAGAATTTGTTAACCAATCCCAACTTCTTTAGTAAGACCATTTAATCATGTCAGTTAATGTTTTATTGTCAGTAACAGTGACTCTGCTCTCTGGAACTGAGGGGGGCCTGAAGCGCTTGCTGTAGAAGGTCAATGACTGCAGTCTTCAATATGGACTGAAGCTCAATATCAAGAAAACAAAGATTCTCACCACTGG
>NW_006400047.1:383503-396949 GCF_000299155.1 Elephantulus edwardii | reverse complement strand
TTAAGGGCTCTTGTACAAAGGGTCACTATGAGTCGCAAATGACTCGATGGCACATAACAACAACAACAACAAACAGTGACTCATTCAGTCAGATTGCCAGCTGTGCTATATACTTCTCTTAATATAAAGAAAATGAAAAGCTATATCTTTTTTTTTGTATGTAAAAAAAATATAGAGAAAGTGCAGCCAGAGTGCTCTTTAGGGGCAAATATGGCAAAGCTTCATTTCACATACTTTTGGCATGTTGCTAGGAGAGGCTTTTCCTTGGTTGGAAAAGTGGAGGGTCAGTGAAAGAGAAGACCCTGAACCATGTGGAATAACTTAGTGATTGCAGCAATATGTCAGGTAATGAGGACAGCACAGGATAGGACAGGGTTCAGATCTGCTGTTCCTAGGGTCCCTTTGAGTTGTACTTGATTGAACAGCACCTAACAGCAACAACAACAGTGGAAAATGTATGGCTATTTAGAACCCAAGCTATATTTCTCACAACAAAGTCAAACAGAACAGTGACGTTTGACTGCCTTTCTATGGAGGAATGCCACAATCTTCATAAATAAAAACATTCTTCATATAGTATGGTTGGGTTTTGGTTTTGATTTTCCCCCCCACTGTGCAACCTGTGTCAGTGCCTGCAGTCTATGAGCAAGGAAACCAAGTAATGAATGGTTCATGGTTATGGTTTAGTCTGGCATAGAACACTGTGAGACCCTTGGGGACAGGTCTTCCATGACGTATAGTAGATTTTATGTGCTAATACATTCAGTGATGGGAATAGAGGGGAATTTGCTCAACACAGTGGAAAGTATATATGCAAAACCAAGAGCCAGTAATGTTCTCAATTGAAAAAGATTAAAAGCATTCCCCTTGAGAACAAGACAAGGATGCCCACTGTCATCTCTTCTATTCATTATTGTACTGGAAGTATTAGCAATAGCAATAAGGCAAGACAAGGAAATAAGAGGAAAGAAACTGACAAAAAGAAGGTGAAACTATCTCTGTATGCAGATGATATCATAGTATACTTAGAAAACACTAAATATCCAGTGAGAAGAACTACTGGGCATAGTCAACCAATTCAGCCAAGTAGCAAGGTACAAGATCGACGTACAAAAATAATTTGGATTTCTCTACATTGACAAAGAGAATATAGAAATGGAGCTAAGAGAAACAATATCAACAGAAATGGAGCTAAGAGAAACAATATCAACTACAATAGTTAATCACAAGATGAAATGCTTGAGAGCAAATCTAACTAGAGACACAAAAGACCTATACAAAGAAAGTATAAACTGCTACATTATAAAACATTATAAGAAGAAACAAAAAGAGCTCTGAAGAAATGGAAGAATGTATCATGCTCATGACATCTCAACAAGAAAAAAATAACCCAGTGACAAAATGGGCACAGGGTATGGGTAGTCAGTTTATCAAAGAAGACATTCAGATGACAACAAACACATGGAGAAATGTTCAAAATCCCGAACTCTCAGAGGCAAATAAAAACAACTATGAGATACCATTTCACCCCAGCAACAATAACAAAGTTCCGCAGGGCAGCAAACAACAAATACTGACAAGGTTGTGGCGATACTGGAACTCTCATTCACGGCTGATAGGAATGTAAAATAGTACAGCCACTATGGAAGGCGGTCTGATGCTTTATCAAAAAGTTGGAAATAGAAATACCATTTGACCAGCAATTCTACTACTGGGAATATTCACTAAAGAAACCAGAGCCATGACTCAACCGTATGTATGCACACCCATGTTTATTGCATTATTCACAGCAAAGAGATGAAAGCAACCCAAATGCCTGTCAATAAGTGAATGGATAGAAAAACTTAGGAAACAGTCATGCAGTGGAATATTACACAACATTGAAAAACAGTTAACTTGTAAAACATTACAGAATATGGAGAGAGCCTTTAGGACATTATGCTGAGTGAAATATATCAGTCACAAAAGAACAAATACTGCATAACACTGCTCTTATAAAATAGGGGGCCATGGATTGGGAAAAGAGTGGCTAGATCGTGAACTGCAGTAGAACAGATGAGGGGAAGAATTGTCCAAAAGGAATATATGATTAGGCATTACATTTATCATAACAATCTGGAAAAAGGAGTGTATTGCAGAGAGGGCAGGAGGGGCAAGAGAGGGAGAAAATGTGCAACAATGAATTAAAAAATCTCACATTCAGTGAGCCTTTACTGGCTTTGAGAATCAAGAATGGAGATGGCTCCATCCTTTGTTCAACGTGTTCAGCAACTCACAACACAGTGGATAAAAATTACAAGCATAATGTTGAGCAAAAGAAGCCAGGTTCAAAAAGGTTTATCCTCTAAAGTTCCGTCCGTATCAATTACAGTGGTAGAGCTGAACGAATCTATAGTGTTAGAATTAAAAGTTAGCAGACGTCTTACTGGGAATAGTGACTGAAAGAACAGGTGAGAAAGGCATCAGGCTGCTAGTGTTTGTTTCGTTAGCTGACACTAAATACACAAGTGTATTCCATTTGTAGAAATCAGTTTCATGCAGTTTTGATTTGTCTACTTGGTGTATATATTAGAAATAAAAGGTTGTTTTAAAAGTGAATCATAATTTTCTAAAACTAGTCATAAATGCAGCATAGCTGTAGCAGCTCTACATTTGGTTAATATTATTCCCTGGTCTTATTTTGTTATTAGTGAAGAATTGTCTTATTCTTGCATTATATTAGAGCTGTTTCCTGCTTTCTAAAGAATAAACAAGTCTGTCTTGGATTAAGTGCAGCCAGAATAGGGTGATTCTTAGAGGCAAGGACATCTCACATACTCTAGAGGGGTCATCAAGTGGGGCTAGTCTATGGAAAGGGACTTCATGTTGAGGAAAGTGGAGGTCAGAGAAAGAGGGAGACAGACTATCAACAAGATAGGTTGATACAGTGACTAACAGTGGGCTCAAGTATATCAGAAATCATGAGGATGGCAAAGAATACGGCAAGGTTTTGATCTGTTCAGAGAGTGACTTCAAGCCCTAGTTGACTCAACAGCATTTAACCACAATAACAATTTCATGAAATGGATGAGGGTTTCTCTGCTCTCGCAACTCTGTTAGAGAGCATGCCAGGCTGTGAGGAAGGAGTGGTATTTCTCTTGTTTTCTTTTTCCTGAAGAGGAATGGCTTTCCTAGCAGAGCTTGACCCAGACAGCAAAAGTTGAAGGGAAAGTCTTGAAAACAAAGCTGAGCTTGAGAGCTCATTATAGAGGTGCTGATGTGTCAGTCAGCTGTGTGACATAGACATGGGGGAGCTGCTCCCTGACACAGGGAGCCATTGCAGGTGCGTGAGGCCCATGTTCAACTGTGGTCCCTGAGTCCTGCATCATCTTCATCAGATCCTCTGGAAGCAAATGTGCTGAAACAGAGTCTAAAGACTTTGAAACTTTTTTTGCTCACGTTACCCTTAGCAAGAGAATTTGGTGGTGGTAGGTGGGATGGGAGCGAGAATGTAGGATATATTCCCTGCTTATTTGAAAATTGACATCCAAAGCTTTTCATCATAAGTTTCAATCATTTTATTTTTTTAAAAGAGATAATATTGAATATTTTATACCATGAAGATGAGGATTAGGTGTACCAGAATCAATATTTGATGAAATAACTTAATAAAACTTATTAAATTCACAGCAAATAAAATACTCTGAATATGAAAGAAAATTTAAACCATTTTTAAAAATCTGCTTTGTCATGGTAGTCCTGCAAGATACTCTAGCACTAGTTAAAATAATGAACCTCTCCTATACCATATCTGCTGTCCTGATTTAAACTGAAATATGTGCAAGACAGAGAAGCACAGGAAACTCGAAGAGTTTTGGTTTTTAGATGAAATCCAATTTTGGAGGGGATGGTCTGTTCAAAGTCTTTCACACCCTGGAATATGCACCATAGTGGATTTAGGATAGTAACAAGTGCAAACATTCTTCATGTCAGGCAAGTAAATGTATGAAGTTGAAGAACTGAAAACATTTTCCCTAAAATAATCTGTGGATGTACATGTCTTGGGAATTTTTTCATGTTCCTCAGTTTGGAGACCACTGTCACAGCAAGTTGACCATGTACCCAAAAAACCCCAGATGTGCTGGCCCTCTTGGATTTCTCACATAAATATTTAAAGACGTCATAGCGGCAGAGTTACTTTTAGCTATTGTATTTTTTTTATTGAAAGCTAGACATCTTTCTTTTCCATGTATAAGCCCTTGAAACTTCTATAGAAATTATTTTAAATGAGAGATGAATCAATTGAAAATGCACAGTATATTTTTGTACATTTATATTTTAAAATGAAATCTGTCAAGTGAGTCTTTCAAAGTATCTAACTGGCCAGTTTTAGTTGAGTTAGGAAGTTTTAGTTGATTTTAAAAAGCTGTGTGAATTTTGGCAATTATACCTTATAGTTAACACCTTAAAGTAATTGTGTTTGTTTGCAAATGTCTACAAGTAATACAAAGCGGGAAAGATGAGTAATCTCCTCCTATGCGATTTACTGCCTCTGAACAGCCACTGGAGGGTCAGCTATTGGTTGGTTCTGACTCAGTGGTACACAACAAAGCAACAACATAGTAATACAAAGAATAGTGAAAAATATTCATTTTCTTTTTATTATTGTCTGTGGTAATAGAAACACTTCCCCTGAGCAATGTAACAAAGTCTTTTCACGTTTTACTAAATATTTCTGGAGAGCGAAAGATTTATTATACCATATATTTTCAAATCAGAAAGTTTTCTTTTATGATGTTTTAAATTAGGTTCTTAAGAGGTTTTTTTCCCCTTGCTACAATGTTTCTAAACAAACTATTTTCCATAGTACTACTACTGTTATCAGTAGGCAGCAGTGGACTTGAGTGTATCAGAGATTGTGAGCAATGGCACAGGATAGGACAGTTTTCAGATCATTTGTTCATAGGATTGCTGTGAGTCAACAACAGTTATTATCACTTGGCTGGCCTAGTGGTAAGAAGCTACACTGCAGTCCCAGAGGCATGGGATTCAAATCCATCTGCATCTTTGCAAGCGAAAGATGGGCAGGCTCTTCTCATGATATTTCCTGCCTCTGAAAACCTGCTGGAGGGTCAGCTATGGATCAGTTTCACCTCAACAACACACAACAACATTATTAATGTTAGGCTCTCATTTAAAATTACATATTACTTCATGAAACCATTTCTGTTTCATTTAAAGCATATTTAATTTAATGTCTAGTTGAAAGAAGCTGCCCTGCAATGCCGAAGGCACACAGTTCGAAGCCACCAGCTGCTCTGTGTGAGAAAGATGGGCAGTCTCCTTCCATGTGATTAACTGCCTCTGGAAACTTGCCAGAGGGTCATCTGTGGGTCCGTTTTGACTGCAGTACACACCACCGCCAACAGAGAAATTAGTACAGTAGAATAGGATTTCCTAATGGAATATAGACACTAGAACTTTATTTCTGAAAGTATCTTCTCTGGACCTTCAGGACAAGCCTGGAATTACTAGTTTAAATGCAGGTTCTTGGTCCCACCACCTGGAAGTTTGCTTTTATCCAGCTACTCAAGCATAGTGTGAGGAACCACTGTTATAGAACAACATTACTAAATGATGAGTGAATTATCCTTAATTGGAAGAGATACTTCGTGTGTGGTATTGCTATTAAATAGAAAAAAATAAAGCTGTTTATCCAGGCAGCTTATTCTACTTTCTTAACCATTAGCAGCCTTAATTCTAATTTGATTTTTCTGCCTTTTAACTATGGAGTTTTTTCTTCCTTACCTTTTAATATACCAAATATTCTGATCATTTATTGCACATTGTCCTACAGACTATTTACGAATAATATTTACATAAATTGCTTTAGAAGAGCAAGTGTCTGCCATAAGTGTTTAGTAAATTTTTAAATATCCCAAGTGATATGCTAAACTGACAAATATAAATCTTTTCGTTCAATTCAATAAAATAGAACCAGTGCAACCTCTGGCTTCACAAATGAAGTGCTGTAGAGTTCATTTGTCAGCCGTAATGGGCACTTGCACATTGCAGCAAGACAAACACACTTGTGGCTCACCTTTTTCCTAAACAAAAGGCTGCCTCTAGCCTCCTTCTTCCACAAACTTCCTGCACTAAACTTTGTGCCAGTGACATGAGATGCTCATTTTGATCACAATGGGCCATACTGTTGCCTCGTAGATCATTTGTGAAACTGAAGGTGGCTATTATAAAGTGACAAGTATGTAAATAACGTTCACCAAAGTTCTCTGTAAAATGGATTCCTTCCTTCCCTTTTCATTATGAAAGGAAACATTATTTCAGCGAAGAAAGTGCATTGTCTGAACTCATCAACACCCTCTCTATCCCTCCCCTCCCCATTTGTTGCAGACCAGGATGAAAGAGCAGCCGAGCTCAGCAGAGAGCAGAACGAGAAAACCATCCGGAGCACACAGACCGCGCTCCGCAATTTCCGTGAGTTCCTCATTTCCAAGTACCCTTCGGAAACGAGAGAGATTTATGTCATCCCTTGCAAGGAGTTGGATGCCTACCTTGCCTCCTTCTTTGTTGATGCCAGGCAGAAGGATGGGTCTGAATACGAACCCAACAGCTTGGCCAATTACCAGTGTGGGCTTGAGCGATACCTGAAGGAACACAGGTATGGCTACAGCATCACCAGGGATAAGGAGTTCAAGCGTTCGCAAGAGGCCCTGAAGCAGAAGCAGATCGAACTCCGCTGCAAGGGAAAAGGAAATAAGCCCCACAAGTCCATGAAGCTCACCTTTGCTGATGAACTCATTCTACGGAAAAGGGGGTTGCTGAGCCGGTACAATCCCGAGGGTTTGCTCAACCTCGTCTGGCTCAACAACACAAAAGCTTTTGGGCACTGCACAGGCTTCCACGGATCAACCTTGAAGTGGGGTGATATCCGGCTCCGAGTAACAGAAACAGGCCTGGAATACTTGGAGTGGATGGGACAAGACACTGGGGATCTTAATGCCAAAACCAAGAGAGGCGGCACAGACTCCCGCGTATATGCCACCCAGCATGCCCCCCAGACCTGCCCCATCCAGGACTATAAGGAGTATGCCCAGCGACGGCCCCCAGCCATGCGTTATGAGGATGCCCCTTTCTACCTGTCCATCAAGCCCGTGGTGAACTTGGCAGCTCTTCATTGGTACAACTGCCAGGCCCTCGGCAAGAACAAGCTGGCCAAGATGGTGAAGACTATGTGTGAAAAGGGCAACATCCCTGGCAGGAAAACCAACTTCAGTGTGTATCAGAGCTGCAGCACCTTGTCTGAGGCGCAGAGCAACCAGCTAGTGCTCATCTGTAACAACCTGAGCCAGCAGGCGGCCCAGTCAGTGGCGGGCCACTCCACCAGCGGCAACTTCATCCTCTCTGCTTCCTATGACTCCTCCTCAGACACGACTTGACTAGGTGGCTTGGGCAGGACCCCAGTTTGGTTACTGTATCCAGAGAAACTGTGATTATACACTTTTCCTCATCCCCCTTTCCTGTGCTCTCAGTGTTAACTAACTTTATAAAAAATATAAATCTATAATATATTTTTCTTTTTACAAACAAACCAATGGAGATAGTTTAGTATTCCTAATATCATATTTATAGGCTTAAGAGAAATGTACTTGTGAGTGATTATATGTAATTTACTGGTAGAAACTTCACAAAACTATAATGATTCTCAGGCAAGACAAAGTACAGAAGGAATTTTTTTTTTCATTGTTGTTTTGTTGGAGTTGTTGTTGTTGTTAATGGTCAAAAAGAACATTTGGAATTCTCCTAAATACTGTATCCTCAGATCCTCCTTGTTCTTTCCTGTCTCATTTTTGCCTTTTAATCTACCTACTTTTTTTTTAAATTTTTAAGTAACCAGGAGGAAGCAATGCTAAAACAAACTTGTATTATGTCTGATCAAGAATATGAAGTTATAATATAGGCTTGACATGAAATTATTTTAATATTTTTTTAAAAAGCATAATTAGAATTTTAGCACACGTGCCTCTTTTTTTACAATGTGTGAAAACCTGGTATTTCTAACTGTTATATTTTCCTTTTAGGATGGGTACTGAAATGGAGAAAGGGATTAAGGTGCCATTTATTTTGGAAGACGTGATTTTTAAAAATAATATGCAAAGTCTAACATTGTGGCAAAAAGACTGTTAGCTAATTTTTACTGGTATGCTTAAACTTGGATCATCAACTGATATAGAAATCAGTATCAATGATGTCTGATTATCAGATTTAAGAAATATAAAACCACTGAAGTGTTGAAAATGGTCCCAGACATTACATTATGTCACAGCACAAAAAAGAAGGTAGAGATTGAAAAATTATTACTAAAAACCTCAGTGCATTAGTTGATACAATAGCAAAATGACAACAATAAAAAAACAAACACCTCTAACTCATCCTCCTCAAAGCTCATATCCCCTGAATTATTAATTTATAAGCATTAAACTTTGGCCTCTCTCTAGAGAGTTACTTGGCTTTGTAGTTAAGATCAAAGGAATATTGACACTCACATTAGGATATCACATTTTGTTGCCAGATTTGGTTGAATTCTAAACATTCATGAAAATGTGCAATTTCTGCATATGTAATACATAAATCCATTAATCTTAATGGATTGCAGTTATAATGATAATAATTTTGGCTAGAAGTATTTGTGGTAGTTTTCCCAAGGCATTCAGTTTCATGTTTTAAAAGCTATGATGAGTTATTAAAAATACTTCAAAATTAGGATAAATTTTGACATTGGAACCAAAATAATACTATGTTAGGCTCCTATTTGAAACCACACATAAGCTCCAAATCTTAATTGCTTTATGGCTTTGGATATTTTATTAGGAGGTCTTTGTTTTTAAGGCACCCTCATTAATTCTTAATAGGAGGAAAGTAGGTGGTATTTTTTTGTATTAATTTTGTATGTGTTCTAATTTGCATTGTTGAATCACATTAGCTGAGCTATCCTCTGATTGGACAACTCTTTTCAATACTAAGTCATAAACATGTAAAGATCCATTCTTCCAAACTCACCTTTCCTATGGCTCAGGAATAGAAGTCTGCTATAGACACTGTGTTGGAATTAACTTCATTTTCATAAATTTCCTCCATAAAGAAAGATCCATTTATATGTTCATAAACAAAGAAGCTTACTGAGGAGGCAATGTTTTGCTTCTGTTTTTGTGTTAATATTGATAATTGTAATTTTTGAACCAGCATGTATATACCAGGACTGTGCTTAAATTAGTATCAGTTATTCATTAAAAAGTTAGAAAGCGCAGCTAAACCTAAAGGGAAAAAAATAGTGCTCATGAGTCACTATCCAGAAAAAACCACTGTTAACACTGTGGTAAATAGTCCTCCAGATATATATCAACAATAACATATTTATTTCTATGTGTATTTCATCCTTTCAACAATTGTGAAAACAAGGTGAGTTATCCTCATGTTCAGGATAATAAATTAGATTATAGCTAAAACAAGTAAATTAGGTTGTAACTAAGGAAATGGTTGCTGTCTGTCATCTCACTCCAGAGTTTGTTCTGTCTGCTTTTCTCAGTAGCAACACGGTCATTAGTTCCTGGTGATTTGAACCAGAGATGAGATCATGGATTAAAATGAATGTTGAATGATCTTTCATGGTGTCAAATTTGCCCTGTAATTCTGCATCTCCTTCAGTTTGAACCACAAGACTGTTTTCTCTCAATTCTCTTTATAAAACCTTTATTTTAAAACCATTTCAGAAATGCATAAAATGCCCTACTTTAAGAGAACTCAGTTGTAAAAGATTATTTTTACAGAGGTTACCACTCATTTTTTTGTGTCTGTGAAACAGTTAAAATGTGATTGTGAATTTTGTCTTTGCATCAACACATTTTCTTGATCCTTGATACATGTTTTGTGACAGGAAAGTAAGTTTGCCATGAGAAAGAAGGGTAGTATGCACTGATGAAGCAGATGTAAAATACTTGGGATCCCTATTATTGTTGCATTAAGGTACTAAACTGAAAACTTCTCTTTTCATCTATTGCATTTTCATCTAGACAGAACACAACTAAATCAAGATTGTGAATTTTTCTTATTTATATCTTGCTGTGCTAACTCAAAACCAGATAGGAACATTGTCACATTTAATTCAGAAGCCTACTTTCTGAAGAATGGCATGGTAGAAACATAAGCACATTTCTTTCTTTCTTTGAATTGAATTATCTGCAACTACCTTTAATTTTTTTTTTAATCTAAACAATACTGAGGACTCACCACTAACAGATGCCATCTTGTTTTGGATGGAATTTTAACTTTAAAAAAAAAAATCACGTTCAAGCTGTGGTAGAACAAGAAATAGATGCCAAAATCCTGTATGTGTTTTAGCAAACATCCCACAAGGATTAACCACAGGTGAATAAGCTGCTTTCCCGAGAAAACCTGTGGTTTATATAAAACTGATAAAGCTATATTTGCGTACTTTACAATTTAAGATCTGTGTCATGCCCAGATAGTCTCCAGGGCCCCTGACATGCCTGGAAGTTGTGCAGCATCTGCAGTGAAAGTGTTGAACTCATCTATCAGCATTTGGATGACGTAGCTGCATAATTGTCCGTTTCTAATATACTCTTGGGTGTGACCAGTTCTTGAAAATTTAAACACTTTGATCCTGAAAAAAAAAATTAAAAAGCCATAATATTTGAGAAAAGTTAGAGATATTCGGGATCTTCATCTAGAAGAGCTTATGCTTAAGAGTCTGCTTGTTAACTTTGGTAGTAGGGCGTGTCTGAATGTGGATCACAAATCTCTATCCGCTATTTGAAATAGTACGACTGTATAATACTTAAAATTTCCACTACATTAAATCACTTAGCATGGATCAGGCTTGTGTTGTTTCTCAGATCATTGTTTGCCAAAATTTTCATAGTATCAACTTACAGACCTCATATGTCTTAGCTTCCAAATACGTGATATTCTTTACCAGTGGTAGAAATGACAAGTCACATCAACAAATATTTACTGAACACTTAAAATCTAGTTCTTGCTGTCGAAGAAATAATCTATAAAAATTACTTTAATAAAAGTTTCATTTTTAAGTGACTAGCCTCCTCCCAAAAACTGACCTCAAAAATCGTACTTTTTATAATTTTTAAATTGTTTACACTCATGCACTTGGGACATTATTTATGAATTTTCAGTAGATTTGGAGAGTGTACTGCAAAATGCATACTACCGTGATAATTTTGTAGAGAATTGTCCTTAATTGTCTCTTTTAAAATCAATTAAGGTATAGGCATTTCTGTACCATTCTTTGTGCTCACATAGGTACACATATACATGAAAATGTATAGATTTATCTCCAGTAACTGTAATTTAATGTTTTTGAAGCTCCATCTCACATACTTTGGGCCTGTTATCAGGAGAGACCAGTCCTTGGAGAAGGATATCATGCTTGGAAGAGTGGAAGGTGGAAGGAGAGGAAGACCCCAGATGAGATGCATTAAAACAGCATCTGGGGTAATGAGAGTACAGAGATTGTGAGGTTGGCTCAGGATTGAGCAAGATTCAGAGCCATTGTTTATAGGGTCCTTGTGAGTCACAGTTGACTCCAACAGCTATCTGTTTACATTGCTTTTGTAGTTGATTGCCTTATGAGCAAAAGGCCTGAAGCCTTTCTATAACTATTGTCATTTATCAAAGTTCCTAGAGTTTCCAGAGGCATGTTGTTTAGGAAGTGAATGCCACTTCTGTCTAGGGTCTCTGAGAGTTCAGTGGCACCTAACAGCAATCACCATATACCATCGTTCTAATTGTTTCACTTAATTTTTCACAGTAGCCCTATGAAGTATCATCATTTCTCTTTTATAAATGAGAAAATTAAAATGAGTTGCCGATATCACAATTAATAATAACTACATTAGCATCTGAAACTAGACCCAGAGCCCATTAGTCATTGTGTTTTTGTGCTGTAGCTGTTTGTTTACAAGATAATTTGTCATGCTTTCTTATATCCTCTGGAAGTGATAAATTACAAGGGAAATCCTTAGTATAATAAAATCATCAATATTCATTCAACTCCAAATTGATTGAGATGCCACCACCTAGCAAGTATGTTATTCAAACCCCATTATTGACGTTATTTTGACATGGGACATAGGCAGGCTTGCCGGGAGGTGAGTTCCTAACTGTGTCTGTGAGAGTGAGTCAACCCCGGAGCTTACAGTTTTTAGTCTTTAGTGCAAGAAAAGACGTAAAGCCTTTACAAAGGTTGAAAAACTATGTACAGCAAGTGATGGTGGTTGTGTTCAGTTTTGTAAAAGCATTCCAGACACAGACACACACCCATCATCAAGACTTGAGACTCATAGTGACCCCACAGGACAAAGTAGAACTACCCCTGAGAGTTTCTGAGGCTATACATCTTTGTGGGAGCAGACTCATCAGAGTACCTGGTGGGTTTGAACCACTGAACTTTTTGGTTAGCAGCCCAGTGCTTATTCTCCTGTGCCATAGGCCTCTTAATCCTTTCCAAGTAAATTTACTAACATAACAAGTAGGAGTTGTCCTTGAGGCTGTAGTAAGCCAGCTAATTCCTGTAGTCCACAGTTTGTGTTCCCTAACCAGCAAGGTGTCATTTGTTTACATCAGTCTACCAAGGAGGTTGGCCTTGCTTACCTGCACATTTGGTGCCTATAGAGGGGTTTCATTGTTGCTACTTTTAAAAATATGTTCAATTGTTTTAAGGGAAAGGTTTTGAGGGAGGAGAAAAACCAAACCAAAAAAATATCTTTTGTATTACTCCCAGTATTTTGATTTTTAATTCTTGAGCCCTAATAAAGCTGTAATACTTCTATGAATAAAATCTTTCTACCAGGTAATGGAGGAAATAAATGTCCAAGCCTAAAGAGAATCTTAAGGGAGTAGGCAATAAAGATGTTTTAGAAAAGAAATATTTTTGAAAGCAATAGTTATAAACACTAAGAATTAAGGGAAATCTCTATCAAATTATTGTGTTTTTCCCCATTAGAATTTATCTGTTTACCTGCCTGTCTGCTATATGATAGGATATAGAGAATTGCTTATTAAAATGAACTATTAACAAGGGCAGCTGCTTTGGTTTTTAATGCTTGAGATTCAGACATAGCTTGTGCTCCCCACTTGGTTTTAGCTGTCAAGAATGCATAGCTTTTCATGAAGCAAAACAACCAAGCTAAGATAATTTTAGAGGTCCTCAACAATACTGAATAGAATCAGGCTAAAGAAATGCACTGCAGAAACCTTCCTGGTTAATGTATTATCTAGTTGGTATATATTTAATGAAGTAAGAGCAGAAAAGAGAGGATATATTAGCAGACTGCTAACAGTTCTGATTTGGGGTGTTGTGTTTGGTTTTTTTTCTTTTAAAAATTGTTTATTCTTTTTTTATGGTATTATTTT
>NW_006400047.1:377018-383371 GCF_000299155.1 Elephantulus edwardii | reverse complement strand
ATTCTTTCATTGTTTTACAATCCCTCCCCGCAGGTCCACTCCACTAAGCGGTCTTCATTCTGGACTCCTGTTATGAAAATAATACTTAATCACCTATTCCTTTTAAACAGTTTTCACCCTCATCAGTTTCAATGCAGTAAACATTATTTATCCCATCTATCTCAGTCTCCCCCCAACCCCAATGTTAGTCCTGTTTTACAACAGTGGTACCATGCAGTATTTGTACTTTTCTGACTGAGATATTTCATTCAGCATAATGTCCTCCAGAGTCATCCATTTTTAATAATATTGCATGAGTTCCTTGTTTTTCAATGTAGCATAGTATTCCATTGTGTGAATATACCACAGCTTCTCTATACATTTGTTTGTTGATGGGCACTTAGGTTGTTTGCAGCTCCTTGCTATTGTGAACAAAGATGTGATAAAAACATGGGTATGCATTGGTTTTTTTGTGTTTTTTTTTAACAGAACCAAACTATTCACAATTGTTCTTGGTTCAGCCTATTTGCAGATTAACTGGTAGAGCCTGCAAAAAACTAAGGGAAAGATTTGACTTGGTATAGCAGGACTGGCATTCACTTCCTAAACAACATGCCTCCGGAAACCTTATGAACTTTGATAAATGTCAGTAGTTGGAGAGGGGCTTCAAGCCTTTTGTTCATAGGGTCACTATGAATCATGCTCAGTTCGAAGGCAGTCAACAACAACAACATGGAAGAGTTTCTTTTTTAAAATAATTTCAGTTGAGCTTTTATATAAAATATGGTGGATTACAATCAGAATATGAGTTAGACATGAATACAAATATGATTCAAGTATTAATTAGGTCAGAGTGTTACTTTAAACCATTCTTCTAATCATAGAAGCTAGTTTTGGAAAAGACCCAAAAGATCATCTGGCCCAGTGATTTTTCAATGCTGTTAAAAATAGAGGTCACAAATAAATAAAGAAATAAATAAATTAAAAAAAAAAATAGAGGTCACCATGACTTGCAGGGTTGTATGAGAGTGGGCAGGGAGATGATGATTAAAAGAGAACAAGTCCCAAAACACAAACTCCTCAAAGATTCTCATACCTTACTACTTTGAAAAAATTTGATAGACTAAGCCACTGTTGCCTCTGTTGCCCATCTTTCAAATGTGCTCAAGCAGAAAATGAGATTGAAAACATTTGATCTCATCTGCCCTTCTTTGTTTAAAGAACCCCAAAGAGAGTTAATGAATGTCCAGGTGTATATGTTTGATTAGGGGAAGAGTCAAGACTAGATCCCAGATACACTGACTTCCAATACATTGATAAGAGGTTAGAGAAGAAAAGCAACCCTGCATCTCCACAGTATTAAAAGTATCTTTTTCTATTGTCACATTGAAATTGTTTTTAAAAACCTTACCTTTCAATTAACAGTAGCTTCAAGCGACCAGCTTCCAAACAGACTAATTCTGCATGGGAATTTTCATGGTTTATTGTATAGTGTTGCATTTTTATCTTAAAAACTTTTGAAATTTGATGGAACAATTTATGACTAATTACAGTCCTTTTCATTTTCAAAAACATCTCATAAGTCACTATATTTCAGTCAGAGAGAAGAAAGAAACTATAATCTTAAAGTCCCTAAGTTGTAGTTACAGATGACGAACTAAAATTTAACTTTTTTTTAGTACTCGTATATCCAAGGACCTAGCATCCATATGTTGAGGGATTTTTGTTGGTTTAAAAAATTTTTTTTCTATTTTATATTGGTTTGCATATGTTTAATTTCTATACATTGTGTTTCACACATACCTCTATTTACCATCTATTGGGTTTTTTAATGTAGTCTGTAACTTTCTATTTTAGTCTATAGAAATTTTATATGATATTTTAGGAAAATCATATTTGAAGGTTTTGGAACATATCTTCATTATGTCCTTGTTAATTCTTCCCTTCCCCAAATTTTCATCAACATAGTTAGAATGTTTCTAAAATTAATTTATTTGGAAATATAGCAGAAAAGTACAAAACTACAGAGTTTTTACAAATGTTCTCATACTGTCTTACCCTCTGAAACGGAATTCAAGCATTAATGTTTTTAAATTTCATAAATTTGTATCTTGCAAATTCTATTTATCATATTATGGTTGAAGAAAAGAAAATCAAATTTGTAGATGTTTAAGCAGACTAATGGAATTATTTGTCTTTTTATGGAATATTGATTTTTACGAGACTTCTAATGTTCTTATTTGCGTTAGACTGGAATTAAAGAACATTTTTCACTATTAATACATTTATCCCATTCATACCTTTGAAAATATTGCTCTATTTGTAGTTGCAGAGTTAGGAAAACCTCAGCAATATGAACTGTTTGTACTGTTATTTTAGTAATTTTTATGCTTGCTTACTTTCTGTAACTTATATTTTGTAAATCCAATTCCTTCTTATACTTCCACTAAAAATTAATTTCTAATTGATGATTTATACTAGACAAAGTAGCAGGTCCATGTTTAGTATATATTCACTTAGATTAACTTGAACTGACCTTTTATAATGACAGTGCATTATATTATAGCTTTTAAAACAGCATTTTTAATAAAATAACATTGTTTTATAAAGCATTTGTTACAAAAACACATCATGCCAAAAAACATTACAATTTCTATGCATTGTGTACTAGTCTAGTGACGTCTCTGGAGATTTTGCATGTCCCTGAGGTGCTGTTTCATGTACGTTTGTGGTATTTATGTAGAAACGTTAACCATTGCTGCTATCTTTTACTGTAGTTAAACTGAAAAACTGTGCTAAGAGGCTGTGCCAGTCAGCATCTGTGTGTGTGATTTGTAAAAGTTTGCTTCATTGTTTAACATTTTGAGCCTCATTTCATAGACTTTAAAGGAAGAAATATTGTAGTTGTCAAATGGTGCCAAACTTAAATACTGTGTTTTGTATGTATAATTCCTGGCCAGGTCAGCTTTTCTTTCAGACTTACCCCAACTCAAAAAGGAAAACCTTTGCAAAAAAAGAAAAAAAAAATTAAGAATTTAGAGCTTTTCAAGTTTTCCTCTTTAGAAATTAAAATCTTTGTTTTCTTGTGCTGTAACACCTTGTAGAGAAATCTATAAAATGACAAAGTAGTAGCATAATTTCTGTTGATCTGGACGTTGAGAGAGTGAACAATATAATGACAGAGGACTGATGTGTTACTTTTTGTTTTCACGCTTGTTGTTTAAGTTGTATTTTGTAAGAATATTTAATAGTTTTATTTTACGTTTAAAGGATGACTAAAATCTGAAAGTTTCCAGGTGTTCACTTTAAAAACCTAGTGTTCTCTTGCACAGATATGCCATTCTTGGTTGCCTTATGATCATCAGCATTTTTTCATTCCAGTCTGTCTTTAATTTGGTTCCCAATGTTGCTGTCTTGCCTAAGCAATTCCAAACAAGCCCTGAAGATAGAAACAAAATTGTCTCAGTGAGTTAATTTTGTCCTTTGTTAATGTAAAACATGTAGGAAATGCCATTGTATTTTGTTTATACATTTATACTTTTTTAAATGGGAGGGAAACTGTCATAAAATCTTAAGGAAAAAAGGCTTCTTCCTGAAGAACCTTTTTACACCAACATGCCAAAACCCCTCACTTATCACAGAGTTTCCATTATGTCTGTTCAATGGGTTTATAATTACAAGATTCCTTTAATAAAGGGATAATCTCCTGAATTATATAAAGGCTTTTTTGTGTTTCTGTCAGATCCATAGCGACAGCCAATGCTGTATTTGGAGACATTGCTGCTGAAATTGCTGATTTAATTCTAAGAATATTAAAACTAATTCATCAAAGCCCCTGCCACCTTTTGCTGAAGAAAAAGGAAGGCAGATTTTAACTGTGAGCCTTTTCTCCAGAATACACTGTAAAACATTGGCCCCCTCAATGGCGTGTTTATATGAAGCAATAAAAAGCAACACAATTTTGAGCTTTCCAAAGGAGAGCTGCCTTTGTCCAGTAACCTCTAGAGTCAAACAAAAGTATTTCTTGACTCCTGCATTGGGGTTTTAGTCAAAACCTTCTGAGCACCTCAGATCATGGTGTGATATATATTAATTAAGAATTTCTGTTTAACACAGTGTCATCATTCACTGAATACTGCTGTTGGATTTGTTTTCCCTCTTTGGGCCATTGTTTTTTTGTGGGTTTTTTTGTTTTTGTTTTTGTTTTTTAATGTCCTAAGGCCTTTAAGCCTAGGTTAATTTTTTTTATTAATTTATTTATTTTTCATTTCCATAAACATCTACAGAGATTTTGGAATTCCATTCATTCATTGTTGCACCCTTCTATCCCCATGACTTTTAACTTGTTTTTTATTACCAACGCTATTCATAGATTTGCTAGACTATCCCTCCCCCATGGTGAGTAATACTTTGTACCTTTTATATTGTAAACAGAAAATGTAAATATAATCCTATAGGCCTGAAACCTGTTGGGAGAGTGAATGGGAGCAATTTTTTATTTTACAGGATCACTGTGTATGACTCATTGTTTGTTAAAGTGAAGTAATTGTATGGTTTAGTAGCATGAATGCTGTTTAAGTTAAAAATAGGATCTCCCACTTTTCTTATAAGAACGCTAGTTGGGAGTAAGAAATTATGTGGATTTATAATTCCAGCCAGTGTAATTTACCAGGAATCTGTTTTGAAATAAACTAACCACAATTAATACATAGGAAAAAATTTACAAAACAATACAGTATTATCCTCTAAGAATGCAATCACTTTTTTCACTGTTTAATAAACTCATTTTTTTATATGTTTTCTGGTCACTTTTAACTGATTCACATGAAAAAGTATGAGTGCCTGTTTCATTCTAATTTTCTAACCTTTTTTAAAAAGCTGCTACAATTCTTATTTGTGAAAGAAAGGGGGTAAAAGAAGTTGAAATGGAGGAAAAAGATGTTCTTGTGTTTAGATATGTATGCCTGTGATGCTGTTGGTTAATTAAGCCAGTTAATGTTTATAATAATATAGAACTTTTTTGTTAATAACAGTATACTGTTGACTTCATTTTTATTTTGCTGCTCACTGATCTTTTACACTAAAACATTTTCATCTGTATCAAGTCATTGTTTTTGCTTCATTTTTGTGTACTTGTGCTTTAGATTAAAAAAAACCCTAGTTTTGTGTACCAGCTGTTAATACCATTGTGTATATAATGTTTGCCTCTAATGTAGTGTAACCTTCTATTGTTTCCAGTGTTTGTGTTGGTGCAGCCTAAAACGTATGGAAATAAAAGCAATCCAGTAAAATCAGCTGTTGTGCATTAGTGATGTCTCTGTACTGAGAGTATGCTTTATTCACAGTATTTTGTCTCTATTTGAGTATAATGACCAGTCTTCATTCATTTAATAAAAGGTTTTCTACAAAGATGGTTGAATTCGTGGTTATAAAATTTTTAAATACAAGTGCAGCCACAATTTAAATCAAATTCTGTTGTAGATCTGGTCTGTACTTGGTATCTTAGACTCAGTTCGAAGGAAACAAAATAGAAAGTGCTTATAAGTAGATAAAATGAAAGACTTATTTTAAGGAAATGATCCGTGCCGTTTGAGAGGTTGACATGTTCCAGATCTGTGGGTCAGGCTGATGCACCTGGTTGCAAGGAGCTGAGAAAATTGACAAGTCAGATGGCCAGCTACTGGCTTGTGACCATACAGCCAGAGATTAGGCAATGACATGTCAGATTTGAGGGGGGAAGAATGAGAGCCTAAACTGAAAGCTTTGTCAGAATATTCCTATATATTGGGTAAAGGTCCCACAAGATAGAAGATACTTACATAATTCTAAGAATTATGGACTAGCCAAGATCACATAGAACATGAATAGCAAAGCATCCATGTCCAGTGGTGGTTCTGACCACTGAAGAGAGGGTAGCCCTGGAAGTAAAGTATCCGTGCCTGACTGCTCAGACAGAGCCCACTTCTCTCATGATAGAGAATACCCTGTAGGGAAGCAGCTAAGACTCCCAGTTTGCTTCCTGAGCCTCTTATCCTGAGAATCCTGTTACTGGAGCAGAAAGCTCTGCAGCAGACAGTGGGCCTCCTGTCTCTGAGCTTCCATTCTTAACCTGCCCCAATCCCTTTGCCAGGTGCTTTTTGAGTTGGTGCTAAGACTAAATAGTGATACTAAGTAGATGTCAGGTTCCCTACTTAGAAGAAAATAAATTTTCTTAGCTCTGGTTCTGTATTCTCTTAGTCACTGTAGAGGAATCCAACTGATTTTTGTATGTTGATCTTGTATCCTGCTACTTTGCTGAATTGGTCAACTATGTCCAATAGTTTTCTTGCTGAATCTTTAGGGTTTTCTAAGTATACTATCATATCATCTGCATA
>NW_006400047.1:367940-374331 GCF_000299155.1 Elephantulus edwardii | reverse complement strand
GTTGGGTTGGCAGCACAACCTCTTACCAACAGGCCGCCTGAGCACCCTTGCTTTGCTGTTGTTTGCCGTCTAGTTGGAACCTTCAGGTCAGCAGTGCAGTTCCTTCCACTAATACACTAGAGCTCCCTTCCCTATTAGGAAAGAACATTGTAATTTAAGTTGAATAATATTTAGCACTGTTACTATGTACTGTCAAGTTGTATCCGACCCATAGTTGACCCTCTAGCAGGTTTTCAGAGGCACTTAATGGCATGGGAGGAGATTGCCCATCCTTTCCCCGTGGAGCAGCTAGTTGATTCAAACTGCACACCTTTGAGCTTCAAAAACATTTCAGATTACTAAAAAGGCACACACACACACACACACACACACACACACACACACACTAATGCACTAATGATGATAGAGAGATGCCGTTCGAATCCACCAGTAGTTTTGTAGGAGAAAGATGAGCAGTGTCCTGTGTAATGTACTGCCTCTGGAACCTGCTGGAGGGTCAGCTATGAGTCGATTCCAACTTAATGGCACATAATAACGGTGATACAGTACATCTAAAGAGAATTTATCTTAAAAAATTTATATTTTTTTATCTATTTTATATAGATATGCATATAGAATTTGTTTACATTGTATTTCACAATCTCCTTCATTCACTTGTGTTTCTTGCAGTCATTCCCATTTATTGTGTCTTGTAAAACCAATCACCATTTAACTATGCTCACCATTACTCCATCTTTTCAGATCCCCACTGGGTCTTTCCCAATTCTTTTGCCCTCTCCCTCCACCTACCAGATTGTGCCACCCTGCGATTTCCCCCCTGCCCATCCTCTCCCCTCTGCTCTCACCTATTTCTCCCTTGGACACCCATGTACGTTTTACTAATTATCCTTCCATTTTTACAATGATAGTCTGGTGCAGTATTTGTCCTTATGTGACTGAGTTAGTTTACTAAAGAGAACTTTTGAAACACTGAATTTTGTGGCAAACATCTGTAGCCTAAATTATTTTTTAAAATAAATTTTAAAAAAATAGAAATAATACCATTTGCTTTATTAAAATTACAACTTTTATGGAGAAGGCAATAAATACTGTGAATAAATTGATGAATACTGTTGTGTACCCTAGAGTTGGGGCCTTCCTGCCAGTTGAAAACAGTTAATCGCATTGGAGGAGACTGCCCATCCTTCTGAGAAGCGGGTGGTGGCCTTAAACCGTCAAGATTGCAGTGCAGCTTCTTGCCACTAGGCTACCTCGTAAATATAAAAAGGGAGCTATGGTAGACTAATGGTAAGGAGTTATATTGCCAACCCAAAGCAAGTGGTTCAAATCCACCAGCTGCTTTGAGGGAGAAAGATGGACAGTCTCCTTCTTTGTAATTTACAGCGTCTGAGTACCTGTTGGAGGATCAGCTATGAGTTGGTTCTGATTCAAATGCAGTGAGTGAGAGAGAATCAAAATAAAGGTAAAAACCATAGCAATGCAAGCCATAGAAAATTATCAACACTGTATAGGTTTTAATGTCAATATGGTTTTAATGTTAATATTTTGAATAAAATTGTAGTTAATCTTTTGTAACTTTTTTTAAAAGTATCCACTTGCGAAGTAGCTTGCCTTCAGAAACCTTATGAACCCAGAGAAAGGATGAAAGTTATACAAGTGTCCAGGTCTTTCATCCAACTGGACAGCACTTAACAGCAACAATTGTTATATAGCTTTCTTAGCTTAAAAACCTAGCTTTCCATTGCATAAAAAAGTCCTCCACTACAATAAAGTTAATTTCAACACATAGTGACCCTGTAGGTCAGAGTGGAAGCACATTGGGTTTCCAAAGCTGAAAACCTTTAGGAAACAGATTGCCTCATCCCTCTCCTGTGGGGCAACTTGGTGTTTATTAGGTGCTGTTCAGTCAACTACAACTCATAGCCTCTTTGTGGTCTGAACCCTGTCTGTTCTGTGTCATCCTGACCATCCTGATACGATCAGGCTCACTGTACAGTCACTGTGTCTGGCCATCATGTTCAGGCTCTTCCTCTCTTCCTCTGACTTTTCACTTTTCCCAGAATGATGTCTTTTTCCGAGGACAAGTACCTCCCCACAACAAGCCCAGAGTATATGAAACAAAGTTCTGATTCGATGCTGAATTCTTTCACACACTCAAATCTGTCTTCTAATGCTTTTGATGCACATTCAGGTTGTTACCAGGTTTTCACTTTGATCAGTTTGCTGAAAGAATATCCTTGCTTATACTTTTTTAGACATTTTTATTTAATATTGGTTTGCTTCCAAAGTTAATATACATTGAGTTTTACACTGTCTTCATTCACATTGTTTTTTCCTACAATCATTTCTATTCATGGTATTTTATAAAATTAATCATTATTGAACTATCCTTACCCTTACCCTATCTTTCCAGATCCCCACCGAATCTTTCCCATTTCCTTTACCTACGTTGCACATAATTTTTATATAAGTTGTTGTGTGCTGTCAAAGGGTACTTAGTCATTGCTGATCCTCCAGTGGATTTTCAGAGGCAATAAATTGCACAGGAGGAGATTGGCCATCCTTCTCTTGCAGAGCAGCTGGTAGATTTGAACCATGTGCCTTTGAGATTGGAGAGCCACTTTTTACCACTAGGCCAGCTCAAAGACTCATAGTCTAGAGCTCCCTATTCGTATATCTTTCTAATTAAACTCTAGGGTAAGTGCCAAAAAGAAGAATGCCAGGATCAGGTAACAGCATTTCACCTACATAAACATTTTTCAAAGTCCTAGTGATGTTTATAACTTGCAAAAAATAATACATGCATATTGTAAAATTTAAAGTAAATATCCACAGAGGTAATTACTAACTATACATGTATCCTTCCAGATGTTTTTATAAATACAACTATAAATAGTTCACTTATTTTTAAAAAATAGAATCATGCTATGCATATTGTCCTAAAGCAAGTTTGGTGGGTTTTGGGGGTTTTTTAAGCTTAATGATAGACCTATTTTCATGCTAGCATGTAGGAAGCTAGCACAGTTTTTAATGGCTGCATATAAATCTATGTATAATTACTTCATCATTCCTCTGCTAATGGATCTTGAACATCTTTGCCTTGGCACATGGTATATTTCTGCATTTAGCTGGAAAGCAGCACACCACACAAAAAAGTTATACTGATGCTGACATTTATCCAATATTAGATGAGAGTTCAAGTTACCCCACATCTTTGCCAGCATTTAGATGTGGACTTTTTTATATTTTGCCAGTTTGATAGGTGACGTATATTTCATTTACTTTAGGTTATCTGATTAATGTTAATGTTTTCCGTTATTTGTATTTCTCCTGTAAATACTAGCCTGTCTCTATTCCTTGGCCTGTTTCCTAGTGAGCTGTCTTTCTATAGTTGATTTACAGAGTTTTCTATAAGCCCTTTGTCATTTTAAAATTTTATAAGCATTTTCTTCAGGTTTGTCTATTATTTATTGTCTTTTAAAACTTACTCTGTAAGGGAGCTCTGGTGGCCTAGTGGCAAGAAGCTGCACTACAATCCCAGAGGTATGCGGTTCAAATCCACCAGATGCTCTGCTGGAAAAGGAGGGACAACCTCTTGTACCAGTCAGATTGATTTGATGGTACACATGCAAAAAATAATAAAGTAAAATTTAAAAAAATTAAGCTTACTCTGTGTAGAATTTCAAATATTTTTATCCAGTCCAGTTGTTAATTATACATACATTCTTCTAAGTGCTATAGCACTGGTCTGTCCATTTCCTGTACAGAGGTAATTCGTGGTTGCTGTGATGCTAAACACTGTGACACTGATGTGTCAAATGTGATAATGGTTACCCATGATGCACAGTGTTTGGGGAAGCTCCTCGATTAAAACAAGCTTGGATGCAGGAATGGCATCCACTTTCAAAATAGCTTGCCTTCGGAAACCCTGTGAACTTGGAGAAACGATGATGGTTATACAAGTGTTCAGGACTTTCATTTGTAGGGTCGCTATGAGTCATCTACGACTTAACAACTATAACAATAATGGAAGAGCTGTGTTGGCCTACTGGATAGAAAATTATGCTACCAGGCCAAAGGTGAGTGATTTTAATCTACAGCCCTCTGGCTTGATTGCTTTTGTTTAAACATTCTTCTAAGTGGAGTAGCATTGGTCTCCTCATTTGCTGTACAGAGGTAATTTGAGGTTGTTGTGATGCTAAACACTGTGACCCTGATGTGTCATATGTGGTAACAGTTACCCATGTTGGACGGTGTTTGGTGGAGCTCCCCAATTAAAACAAGCTTGGAAGCAGGAATGGCATCCACTTTCAAAATAGCTTGCCTCTGGAAACTCTCTAACTTGGAGAAATGAACGTTATATAAGTGTTCAAGTCTTTCATTCATAGGGTCGCTATGAGTCATCTATGACTCGAGGGCACTTAACAACAACAGGTTATATCATACTGAGATGGACTTCCCAAATACTCCCAAAATCATGAACATTTTCAGATCTGACTGGTACAGGAGGAGATTGTACCTCCTTCTCCAGCAGAGCATCTGGTGGATTCGAACTGAGTACCTCTGGAATTGCAGTGCAACTTCTTGCCACTAAGCCACCAGACCTCCCTGTATCAATCCATCTTGTTGAGGATATTCTCTTTTACTGTTTCTCTACTTTTCCCCACATGGTGTCTTTTTCTAAGGAATAGTCCCTCCTGACAGCATGCTCAAAGTATGTAAGTTTCTCTATATTTGCCTCTAAGGAGCATTCTGGTTGCACTTCCTCCAAAATCGACTTGTTTGTTCTTTGGGCAGCCTATGTGTTAATCAGTCCTCTTCCCTGACACCATACTTTCATTCCTTTTTGGTCTTCCTTATTCATTGCCCAACTCAGATTCATATGAAGCAGCTGAAAATACCATAGCTTAGGTCACCTTAGTCTTGGAACTGATGTTATTTTGTTAACTACTAACAATTAAGCAGGTTAACATTTGTTTTTGCCATGTTACGGTGCATGTTTGTACTATTTGTACTATTCCCAATTATTTTCAAGATTCTTTCTTACATCAGCTTTAGAATGAACCTGACAAATAACCTTAACAACCAAAAGAAAACTCAAGAATTTTCCTTCTGCTGTTGAGCTGACTCCAACCTCTGTGGAGCCTGTGGAACAGAGTAGAACTGCCTCATAGGGAGGGTTTCTGGGTTTGTTCCTCAGGAGAAAGACAGGCAGTCTCCTCTGATAAAGCCCTGGATCCCTGGTGGAGGGTCACCATGAGCCAGACTAAAAACAGTGCAAAGTAATTAGCATAAAGATTTATTCCTTGTTATACAGCAAACATATTGCTGTGACTATAACCCCGATGCAGTAAAAAAACCATACCTGAGCTCTGGAAACTGTGCTCATGTCCCCTCCCTCCATAGCATAACCACTACATAGACTCCACCTGCTGTCAGCTCATAGCAACTCCATCAGAGTTCCATGGCTATAAACTGTTATAGGAAGAAATGACTTCTCTTGCTCCTGCAGAGATCCTGGCCGATTCAAACCTCCAGAGATAATATAGCTTCTGGTGCCACTGTGCTCATGAGAGCTGCTTTGTCTGCTTTTGAATTATGTGGATGGGCTCTTTCTATATACTGGGTTTTGTTTTGCTTTTTAATTTTATATTGATTTATTTACAAAGCTTGAATACATTGTCTTTCACGAAAGATCCTTCCCATTTCCTTCACCATCCCCAGCCATCGAATTGTACAACCCTGAAATTAACACTCACCCCCCTCTATCCTTACCCCTCTGCTTCCTCCCCCCACCTTGGATCCTCATACTCATCCTACAATAATGGTTTTGTGTCTGACTTTTTTTTTATTCATTATTGCACCTTTTCTCTGCTCCCCTTTCCTTTCCCCTAGCCCATCCTGCAATGCACCCCCTGTTCCAGAATGTTGTCGTACATATAATATCTAATCATATTTTCCTTTTGGACATTTATTCTCCTCATCTGTTACTGCAGTGTTCATTATCCACTTTTTTCCCATTCTCTTACCAACCCCCCAAACCCCATCTGTCCTATTTTATAACAGTGGTATTATGCAGTGTTTGTCCTTTTGTGACTGAGATATTTCACTCAACATAATGTCCTCCAGGCTCCCCCATATTGTGTAATGTTTTATGAGTTCATTGTTTTTCAGTGCTGTGTACTATTCCATTGTGTGAATGTACCATAGTTTTCTATCCATTCATTAATTGATGGGCATTTGGGTTGCTTCCATCCCTTTGCTGCTGTGAATAATGCAGCAGTAAACATGGGTGTGCATACATTTTGAGTTGTGGCTCTGTTTTCTTTAGAGTATATTCCTAGTAGTGGAATTGCTGGGTCAAATGGCATTTATGTTTCCAGCTTTTTGA
>NW_006400047.1:366282-366870 GCF_000299155.1 Elephantulus edwardii | reverse complement strand
GGGGAAAAGTGCAAAAATGAATGAATGGAAATCCAAAATCTCTGTAAATGTTCATTGAAATTAATTTTTAAAAAAAAATTTTTTTGAAAGGTCATTTGCATGTTGTCCATTGCATTTAGCATGTTTACCAGTGGTCTTTTAGCAGCTAGGAATGACTCTCAGAAAAATGAAGTTGAGTAATTCCAGATATAATCATTAAAATTATTTGATGAAGAAAATATTTACATTGAAATAGTATTCTAAAAGCCAGCTACTTTGCAGAAATATGCCAAAGTATTCACTCATACAAATCTGTATGGTACAAACAAGCAAACACTATTTTATATGTTGGTGTTTAATTATTTTATAAGTAGTTACTACTTTATACTTTTTGTAGAAACAGAAAACTAATAATATATTTGTAAAAAATATGTATAAATTGTAATACGGTTTACTTCTCCATTGTTAATGTGCTGTTGAGTTGGAACTGACTGATCAGGGGTAATCACATGGAAAAAGACTGCCCATCTTCTGCAGAAGAGCTGGTAAATTGAAATCAAGTGCTGTTGGGTTGGCAGCACAACCTCTTACCAACAGGCCGCCTGAGCA
>NW_006400047.1:364118-365314 GCF_000299155.1 Elephantulus edwardii | reverse complement strand
GGCCCATGGGCAGCATTGTGATGGATAGTGAAGAGATTGAGATTGTTCACAGCTTTAGTTTGTTTGGCTCCACTATCAACACTCTTGGCACCAGCAGCCAGGAAATTAAAAGACATATTGCATTGGGAAAGTCAGAATACTAAAGAACAATGATGTCTGTCTGGAGACTAAGATGTGCTTGATACAGGCCATGATCTTTGCAGTCGCTTGCTATGCATCAGAGAGCTGGACAATGACTAATGATTATAGAAGGAGGATTGATGCCTTTGAGCTGTGGTGCTGGAGAAGAGTATTGAATATACTCTAAGTCTAATAGACTGCTAAGAGAATGAACAGGTTCGTCCTGGAGAGGACGAACCAGTTAAACCAGGCTGCACATTGGAGGCAAAGATTCTGAAGCTTCATTTGACATACTTTGGACATGTTGCCAGGAGGGACCAGTCCTAGGAGAAGTATGTCATGCATGGGAGGGTGGAGGGACAACACAGGAGAGGAAGACCCTGGATGAGATGGATTGATTCAGTGACTGGCGTAATGGGGGTAGGTATGTCAGAGACAATAAGATTGGCACAGGATAGAGCAGGGATTAGGGCTATTGTACATAGGGTCACTATGAGTTGCAGGCAACTCGAAGGCACATAAAAACAACATATCTATATCTTGTATTCTGTTATTTTGCTGAGTCTGATTAATTTTTTCATTTTACTGACAAATATTAATGACTTTTTTTTCTTTTTATGTTTATTCTTTTTCCTTATAATATTACTTATGATTGGCAGTGACTTTATTTTGTCCTAGCAATGAAGTGATACTTTAGCTAAATAACAGAATATGTGATACTCAGTTTCTCTTTTCTGTTTAGCTTTCTCCTAAGAGGATACAAATAATTTGAGGATACAAATAATTAGTTTTTAGTATTTGGTGTCACATGTGAAAAATTTGCTTATTACTATGTTGATGTCCTTTCCCCCCCTTTGTGTGAGATTGAGTGAAATTTCCTCTTTGTTCTAATATATTAGAAATACACCACACTGCTTCTCTTTGACAGCCCACACACCTATAAAGATTGATATTTTTCAGAGTTGTTTTTATATTATATCCTTATAATTTATTTTAATGAAAATTTACAAAGATTTTGGATTTCCATTCATTCATTGTTGCACTTTTCTCCCTGCCCACCCCCCCCCAGTTCATTT
>NW_006400047.1:344338-349491 GCF_000299155.1 Elephantulus edwardii | reverse complement strand
GGAGGAGGGTAGAGAGAATGGTGCAGCAATGAAGGAATGAAAACCCAAAATCCCTGTAAATGTTCATTAAAACTAATAAAATTGAATAATAATATAAAAAAATAATACCTAATCATATATACCTTTTAAACAGTTTTCTCGCCCTCTCATCTGTTTCAATGCAGTATACATACTTGATTCCATCTTTCTCATTCTCCCCCACAACCGCTATTTAATGTCCTCCATGGTCATCCATTTTGGATAATATTTCATTAATTCCTTGTTTTTCAATGCAGTGTAGTATTCTATTTTATGAATATACCACAGCTTCTCTGTCCATTCATTTGTTGATGGGCACTTAGATTGTTTCCAGGTCTTTGTTATTGTGACTCAGCACCATCTAACAACATACTTTCCATATGCATCAGTGGCTAATAATCTACATTTCATTCTTTACTAAGAACTTTTTCCTGTAATACTTGACTTCTTTGTTGGAGTGGCTAGAACAGGGAGTCAAATGCACCCAGGACCAAACCCTAATCTGCTTCCACCTCTGTGGTTTTGTGAAGGTATCTGTCTAGATGAAGAGGTGAAGATACCTATCTTAGGTGAAAATACAATCATTGCCTATAAAGAACATATTGTTGTTATGTTCATCGAGTTGCCTATAACTCATAGTGAGCCTGTGTACAACAGGCCTAAACCCTGCTCCATCCTGTGCCAATCTCACTGTCTCTGACACACCCAACCCCATTTACCCCAGTCACTGAATCAGTCCACCTCATAGAGGGTCTTCCCCTCCTGCCCTGTCCCTCTACCCTCCCAAGCATGATGTCTGTTTCCAAGAACTGGTCCCTCCTTAAAACATGTCCAAAGTATGTCAGATGAAGCTTCAGAATCCTTGCCTCCAAGGAGCAGCCTGGCTTCACCCTCTCCAGGATGAACCTGTTCATTTTCTTAGCAGTCCGTGGTATATTCAACATTCTTCTCCAGCACCACAGCTCAGAGGCATCAATTCTCCTTCTATCATCCCTAATCATTGTCCAGCTCTCTGATGCATAGCAAGTGATTGCAGAGATCATGGCATGTATCTATTTAAAAAACTTTCCTATCACAATAGAACACATTCCTAATTAAAAATAGTGAAACAAATGTGAGACAACTACAGGGAGAGAGTAGTATGTTGAGTTAGTGTGGGGAAGGATTTTGTAGAAAGGAGCCTTGAATTAGACTTGAATAAAGAGCAATATCTGATTGACACTTAGATCCTGGGGATTGTCCTAGGGCCAAGTCTAGAGATGGTCTGGTACGGGCATGTGCACTGAGTACCTGTGAGTGCTGGAGGATCTTCAGTGGGAGAAACAAAAGGTGAGGTGAGTTAGATATAGTAAAGCATGTTTGCAAGTCACCTTGGTAAATATCTTACCTTTTTTTTTAGCCTCAACCAGTGCACAAAGGGTCAACACCATTGAAAAACATACAGACTGACCAACTTTGAGGGAGGCAATTACCTAGTCTGCTTTGATAGTTCTTTTTGTATCCAAGACCAAATTGACTGTAAATACATTAGGCCTGGTGTTAATAGATGACAGTGTAAAAAGTTAATGGTTTGGACTTGGCTATCTCCTTAGCAAGCAGCACTTGGAGTGGTCACATTGAGGAAAACTCATTTTCATCTGAACTCATTTTGGCCTTTTAAAATCTGCCCTTTGTCCTCTGAGAATATATCAGGCCTTCTGGAATGTTCTTTTCCTCTTTCTCATAATATTTTTTCTCACTTAAATTTCCATTCTGATTCTAAGCCAGTTGTTGGCTAGCTTGGTAATAGATTCAGGATTTCTTTCTTTCTTTGTGAGGAAAATTAAAGAGATATGCACCACCATTTGATTCTAGGTTGACCGAGGTGACACATAAGACGTTTGAGGTTCTATATTACAGAGGAATGATAGTTCTTCATGTTGAAAAGATAGAGAAAGGATGTGTAACTTTTCTTCCTTCTTTTGCCCTATTATTGACGTTATTAGTATGCGTAATATTTTTTCCCTAATTAAAAAAATCACAATTTTAGATTTAAATTGTCTAAAACAATTTAGACAGAACACTGATAAAGGGTTCTCTGTGTTCCTTCTCCACCCCCACCAGTATTACAAGGTCTGCATTAGTACATCAATCAGTACATGTGGCAGAATTTTGGGGACTAACTTCAAGGAAGTTGCATTGATTCCATGGTGGCAGTATTTTTCCTTACTTTATTTCTTCTGAGTTGTGTATACTTGAGACAAATTTTATCTTTTGTTAAGAATTTGTTGTTATTTAACATGAATCCAAGATGCACTTCTCTACAGAAGAAGGGAATGGCAAATTACTTTAATGGCCTTTATTGTTTTTATTTCTAGCTTATTCTACTAAGCTCAACAAATTTCCCGTGTTTAATATTAATGATGACTTGAATGATCTGTGTACCAGTGCAGTGAGCCCAAATACTACCAAAGCCACGCGGTACGCCCTGAATGTGTGGCGATATTGGTGCATGACCAACGGGCTCAAAGACCACGCGGACATCACCAAGGTAAGGAGCTGTTGTGTTCACTTCTCTCTGACACCTTCCCTGAGCACCTTCCAGCCAGGCCCTGTGCCAGGCATGGCGGGAAACACCAAACTGCGGCTGTCTGCCTGGAGAAACTTTGAAAGGATATAAAACAGAGAGAAAAAGAATTATGGTACAGGCAGAATTTCATAAATGTTCTAGGAATTTTCAGATCAGAAAAGCCTAACAATTTCAAATAGATGCATTAGTTTCAGCTTTATGGAACTAGAGAAATATTTCAGCCACATTTTGAGGAAGAAGTAGGATTTTAGTGAATGGAGAGGAAACATGAGTGTCTTCTGTTGAGCAATGTGAACTCATTGCCATCAAGTTGTTTCCAGCTCATAATGACCCTGGCCTTTCACAGGATGTGACCTTTCTGGGAAGACACCTCCCTCATTTTTCTCCCATGGAGAAGCAGGTGGATTCTCTCTGCTGAACTTTCAGTTGACAGCCTGCTAGGTTACACACTAGGGCTCCTTGAAGGATGTAAGGGAGAAGAACATTTGAAATGGTAGACTTGCTCAGCTGCAGCAGGGGTTTCATATATGAGGTTTGTTCTTCGTTGTTTTAGAATCAGAATCAACTCATGGCTGATCCTCCAGAAAGTTGTCAGAGGCTGCAAATCATACAGGAGGAGATTGCCCATCTTTCCCTCAAGGAGCAGCTGATGGATTCAAACTATCTGCCTTTGGGTTAGCAACTTAACTTTATCACTAGACCACCAGAGTGCCTTGGTGCAGTATCTGGGAAATGCTGTTTATGTTGTTATTTTGTACCATCAAGTCAGAACTAACCTATAGCTGAACCTCCAGCAGGTTTTCAGAGACACAAGAGGAGATTAATACATCCTGTGGCACAGCTGGAGGGTTTGAACCGTGTGCCTTTGGGATTGCTGCACCTCTTACCATTGAGTTTCTTACCACTAGGTCACCAGAGCTCCACATATGGGAATAGTTGAGGATAAAATAATTTTGTCAGCCTTTCAGTGCTAAGCTAAATCTTGTGAACCTTGTGAAATCACTTACATTTGTTTGAGGAGAAAGAAAGATAATGAAACAATTTTAGGGAAATTAATCGAGAGGACTGAGTGGAAGAGACAGTCTGGTTGCATAATGGTTAGAGTGGTCAACTATAACTGAAAAGGTTACAGATTTGAAACTGCCAGTCACTCTTCAAGGAAAAAGACGTAGTGATCTGCTTCGGTAAAGATTTACAGTCTTGGAAACCCCATAGGACAGTTCTACTCTGTCTTATAGAGTCCCTGTGACTTGGACTTGACCTCACTGCAGGGGGTTTGGTTTTGGTTTGGTTACTGAGCAAAAAGTTATTTCATGACCTTGGTACTCAATATCCCTATATGTAAAATAGGCTTTTAAGATCTCTTCAAACTGGAACCATGAAATAGTGAATGGAAGTAAAAGATCTTTGATAATGTGGAGGCAGAAGTTATTGTCTTTAAATTGAGATATATAGGCTGTAAATCAGATAGATGTGGTGGGCATATCCAATAAGCAGTTGAGAAAGTGAGATTTAAAATATGAGGAAAAATGAAGATCATAGTTGAAGCTCTAAGGGTGAGTGAGATTTTAGAGTTTGGGTAGTGTAGATAGTGTGTCAATAAAAGATCAAATAGGAAGTCCAGGTTTCTGCTTCTGGCTGAATAGTGCACTAGATACCATGAGAGGCCTTCCAGATGTACTTGGAAGAGGAGAGGGAAGCATGCAAACAGGTAGGGATGGGGAAGAGAAAAAGAGTGAGAGAGTGCACAGGCAAGCCAGCGCATGAGCGCAAGCTGAAATGGAAACTACAAGAAGTTAGCATATTTGAGACAAACTTCTAAGAGCGAATGTTGATATATTATTAGAGTTGTAAAATGTTGAAGAAGCACAAGACCCTACAAGGGACCTGAAGAAGTTCTAGGTCAGTAGCATCCACTGGCTCCTGGCAGAGCCATATGCTAACAGTTCCTGAAGGGAAACACCAAAAATGTAAATGCTCAAGTTTTTTTACAGATTAACAAAAATTTAGATGCTTGAGTTTTTTATGGCTTAAAACCAATTGAATGTGTGCTCATTAAAGAGAGATAAAGAGAGGAGATTACCAGCTATTTAAGGAAAAAAATCACCATGAGTAAGGATGAGTCTAGTCCTTGTTGAGGGAAATGATACTTTGAAGGATGGAGGGTTGGCAGAGAAGACCCTCAACAAGGTGGACTGACACAGTGACTGCTGCAGTGGGCTCTTGTGTGTCAGGAAATGTGAGGATGGTGCAGGATAAAACAGAGTTCAGATCTTTTGTGCAAGGGGTCACTGTTAGTTGTACTCAAATCGATGGCACCTAACAACAAACAACACAGATGTTAGTCATTGGCACTCATCATAAATAAATTGGTCAAAATTCATGATAAAAAATAAAATCTAAATGCAATTGGAGAGGGGGAAATGTCATCGTATATCTACAGAAAACAAAACATAATAACAGACAACAAATTTCCCATTAACAGCAATGAAAATGAAGAGACAACACAGCACATACTTAAATCACTTAAGAAAAAACAAAAAGACAAAGAACAAAGAACAGTAAC
>NW_006400047.1:340958-344238 GCF_000299155.1 Elephantulus edwardii | reverse complement strand
CTTAAAACCAATTGAATGTGTGCTCATTAAAGAGAGATAAAGAGAGGAGATTACCAGCTATTTAAGGAAAAAAATCACCATGAGTAAGGATGAGTAGAAAAAGCAAATAACAGATTTAGACACCAGAAACTTCTTAGAGTTGATTATAGACTAACTGTGTGAAATATTCGTAGGAAGAAAATAATTTTTAAAATGAGGGGTTTGGAAGCAGGAGTGGCATCCACTTCCTAAACAACATGCCTCCAGAAACTCTATGAACTTTGATAAATGTCAGTAGTTGTAGAAGGGCTTCAGGCTTATTGTTCATAGGGTCGCTATGAGTCATGTTCAACTCAAAGGCAATCAACAACTGCAAGCAAAAAAGGTATAAAAATGATGCGTCAAATCTGAAAAGAAATTTAAATTCTCACTTCTGACCATAAGAGAATAAAAGGGTTCATGGGTTGTAATAAGTAAAATCCTAGATACAATATATGGAATAACTTTTCAGACAGACAGGTGACAGGAGACTGATCTGTAGAAAAGGAGACCAAATAAGATGAGTACTGTCATCTCTCAGTTCTACTGGGAACTCACTTCAGTGAGTACAAAAGCAAAGAACTGTGGCCTTTGAATTTTGGTCAAAAGCACTGAATGTGATCAAGAGTATTGAATGCATCATGGATGCAACAAACAAATTTGCTTTAGACAAAGTGCAACCAGAGTGCTCTTTAGAGGCAAGGATGGTGAAACGTCAGCTCATATACTGAGGGCCAGAAGGTGCTAGTCTTTGGAAAAAGACATCGTGTTGAAAAAAAGTAGTCAGTGAAGAGAGGAAGACCTGACAGGGTGGATTGGCACTGTGACTTGACAGCAACATGTTGGAGAATCTTGGTGAATCCAAGAAAGCCAGAGTTTAGATTTCAGGGATACTGGGGGTGCTAGAGAGTTCTAACATTCAGTAAAGAATTTTACTGTTTTATAATAATAGTAAAATTTACATCTCAATAGTGAAAAAGAGCAGCAAGGACTTGGATCCAGGAGAAAAGCAGTATGTCATCCACTTCCTGCCAATTTAGAGGGCAAACTTACCCTGTTGCCTTAACCAGCCAAATAACAGGCAAAATAGATAGGACAATGATTTGCAAGGCAAGGGTGACCGTGAGTCATAGCCAACTCTCTGGTGGCTAACTACAATAACATCATATGTCCCAGTGATCTTTGGGAGAAGGATGAGAAGTCCCCTCCCATGGGATTTACAACGTTAGCAACCACATGGAGGGTCTTCTATAAACTGGCTACAACTCAACCCCACTGAGTTTGAATTTTGCATGTCAAGCAAAGAAGGACAGTGGTTTCTGAGAGACAGGTACAAACACGATGAGCCTGATGAATATTTTAACTTGCAGCTTGAGAATTTTTAGACTGGTGCAAGGAGGGGTATCCCAGACAGAGCCCAACAGACTTTCTTGTTCAGGAAATTAATTTCTTCATCTCCAGAAAGACCAGGATAGCTAGAATTATCGTGGCAGAGCACTTAAAAGTAGGGAGCTGCACAGAAAAAGAATACTGGAGATCTGAAAATAGTCCTTTTTAAATATTCAGCTAAGTACTAATAACTGTAAGTGATTATACATAATAGTCTGAAAATACTAGTGGCAACAATATCTGGCACTTGCCTAGAGCTAGGGATAGCACTGATATTCACCAATCAGACTGGAAAACTATCAGTATACACGTTATTGTTGTTAGGTGCTGTTGAGTCAACTACTCATAGTACAACAAACTTTGCTTCAATGGTAGTAAATAGTTAGCCCTAAACTGACCAAGCACTGTTATAAAACCTAACAAATTTAAAAGTAAGACCCAAACAATCCAACTATTCCCAAAGAACTGAATACTAGAACAAAACTCAAGGAAGTTTATAGAAACACAAAAATATCGAAACTGAAGCAAATCTGCTCACTCCGTTATCTAAACAAACATTACTAGGCATGAAAAGAAGCAGAAAAATATATCCCTTAAAGAATAAGTCCGTTAAAGGTAATCTAAAACTGGTACTTGGAAGCAAGAGTGGCATCCAATTCTTAAAGCATCATGCCTCTGGAAACTCTATGAACTTTGATAAATGTCGATAGCTATAGAAAAACTTCAGGCCTTTTGTTCATAGTGTAGCTATGAGTTGTGCTTGACTCAAAGTTAATCAACAACAACAAAACTGGAACAGCAATTTGGATTGCCAAAGATGTTTAAATGAATAGTACATTAAATACGTTTTAAAAGTTATAGACATGAAAGAGATTAAAAGCAAACAAATACAAAAGAGTGTAGCTTCTATAAAAAAATAATTGGACAGTTTGTAAAAAAAAAATTTAAGAAATTACCATCTGACCTAGAAATTCCACTCTAGGTATATAAACACTGAAGAATTGAAAGCATAGACTAAGATACTTGCAAAGCAGTGTTCATTGCAGCATTTGTCACAATAGTCAAAAGGTAAAAGCAACCCGTGTTCATAAACATGAATGGTTAATCAAATGTAGGTTATATATTCAAAACATCTTAATTCAACCATAAAAATTAATTAAATTCTGATACATGGATGAACTTTGGAAACATTAAAAAGTGCTGGAATTATGTCAAGTTAAGTAAGTCAGACACAATTGAAAAAATAGTATGATTGATTCTGCTTAGTTGAAATATCGAAACTAGCAAAACGCTTAGAGACAGAAGGAGGATCCTGGAGACTGGTGAAAACGGAGAATGCGGATTTGTTCCTTACTGGATGCCGAGATTCTTTTTGGGACAATGAAATGTTTTGTGAACATAGCATATGCATGATTGCATAGCATTGTGATGTAATAAATCTACTGAATTAAACACTCAAAAATGGCTAAATTGGCAAAATTTTTATTACATATACTTCACCACAATAAAAGACCCAAATTTAACTTCTAGGATAAAACCACAATGAGTAAGAAGGAAAATATATTGATAAGGAATGTTCTATTTTGAAGTAGAAAATGCATGAGCCTGAAGATATAACAGTAACTATCTAAAAGAAAGTAGAATTTAAAAAATAATAGAGCATCCATGAGCTGTGAGAAAATTCCAAACAACTTAATAAACAGAGAAAAAAAGAAAAATATTTGAAGAATAATGGTCAAAATTTTTCTTTTTTTTTTGTAAACAGTTTTTTATTGGGCAACATTTGGGTATGCCCTTCACATCCCCAGGGAATGTCCATGTTAATCTTCCTGGGGTGCTTTTTTGATTTTTTTCTTTTTCTTAGTGCTCTTGT
>NW_006400047.1:328471-338282 GCF_000299155.1 Elephantulus edwardii | reverse complement strand
AAATGCCTTTGCATAGTCAATGAAACACAGATAGACATCCGTTCTGGCAGAAAGGTCAAAACAGAGGCTCGGCTCTGACTAGCTGAAGCTGGGCACCTCACAGGATAGCCAGCAGACCCCGCAGACCCACCCTATTTTCCCAGATATCGGAGACGCCAAAAAGCCCGCGACATCCATTCCAGCAGAAAGGTCAAAAAGAATTCAATATACAGTAAAAATATCTTAAAAATTAAAGTTAAGTAAAAATTTTTTTCAGATCAGAAGGTGAATTTATCACCAGCAGATTTGCACTATGAGAAATGTTAAAGGAAAATTTTCAAGCAGAAGGGAAATGATGCCCTGTAGTATGTTTTACTTAAGTAATTCTTTTTCAAAGATAATTGCCTTTTTAAGCAGAAACAATAAACATGCATTTTGGGATTTATAACGTATAAAATAAAAATGTAATGATATAATATCACAGAGATTGAGAGAGGGAAATGAAAGTATACCATTGTAAGGTTGTTTTACTAAACGTGAAGAGGTATTATGTCACTTGATATTATAGTGGTAAGTTAAATACATAAACTATAAACCCTAAGTATACCTCTCAAATAACAAAACAAAGATATATTGCCTAACAAGCCAATAAAGCAGATACAGCAAAATTATTTTAAAACTCAGTTGATGCAAACTTAGCCAAAAGCAAGAATAAAAGAAACAAAGAAGTTTTCATTGTAACTATGGAAGCTGGAAGACAAAGGGATAACATCTTTAAAGAGCTAAGTGTGTTGGTTGTGGGAACCCGGCAACCAAGAATTTTATATTAATAAGAATTAAGAATGAAGATGAAGTAAAGATTTTTTTAGACAAGTTAAAGTTGACACATTGCTTGCCAAAAGCCTGTGCAATAGCAGTACATATCAAAGGAAGCTCTTCAACAGAAGCAGAATTATAGCAGATAAAGACATGAATCTCAACAAAGGAATGAAGTATTGGAAATCGTAACTATATGAATAAATCTAATTCTCTAAAAGAGCTACTTGGCTGTTGAAAGAAAACAGTTAAAAAAAACAGGGTTTATATATCTTTTTTAATTTTTCTTTTATTATTTTTGTGTGAGTGTACCGTCAAATCAGATCTGACTGGTACAGGAGGAGATTGTCCCTCCTTCCCCGGCAGAGCATCTGGTGGGTTTGAACTGTGAGCCTCTAGGATTGTAATTGCAGCTCCTTGCCACTAGGCCACCAGAACTCCCCTGAATTTTAAACCATAAGTAGCCCCTTGTTCTATTCAAGTGACTGCTTTGCGGCCTAAGTATCTTATATAGTTGCATGCCATAAACTCATAGCTGACCCTTCAGTGAGTTTTCAGAGGCTATAAATCACACAGGAGGAGATAGTCCATCTTTCTCTTGCAGAGCAGCTGATGGATTTGAAGTGCCTGCCTTTGGGATTGCAGCACTCTGTCTTACCACATGGCCACCAGAGCTCCCTGATACTAGGCAACTAACTTTAAATAATTTAAATTATGTTTTCCAAAGAATGAGGCCAATATTTTAAAGAATTAGCCTAAAAAAAAAAAAGAATTAGCCTGTATTTAATAAGAAGGAATTGCATCATAGTGCTATTTTCTTTGATATCACTCTCTTAGTCTCAACACAAGATATTTTCAGTCTAGATGTATCAATTAAAAATAAACAGAGCTGTCAGCAGGCAAGATGGTTTATCTCCTTCACTACAGTTTGGTAACAGTTTTGTTTCAAATTATGCACTTCTGCAAAGACTTGGAGAAATAAAGAACTCTGTGGGTTGCTAGGAATAGGGAAAATTTACTTGAAACTGGAAAATGAGAGTTTAGGGGAATGGGGGAGGGGGGGAAACAGAAGGTCAGACTAGAGAAATCGAAAGGTATTGTGCAGCCTAACAAACTTCCCCAAAACTTTGTACCTGAAAGTGGCATTTTACTTCCTCATGATTCAGTGGGTTAATGTTTAAAATCAGTGACTAACTGGTGATTCTTTAGGAGATGCCAGAATATATATAGCAAAACATTTGCAACTTCAGTTTCTTTCCCATTAGACACTTAATAATCAATAAGCAGTATATCTCTCTCTTTCTCGTATACTTGAAACAATTAATGAACTTAGATCTGTACACATTAGTCTGTTCTAGATATTTTATATAAATGAAATAATGTTTTTCCTTTGGGGATAGATTTCAGAGTAATGTTTTTCAGAGTAATGATTTTGTTTTATAATCATAATTGTTTTCATTTTTTTTATTTTTTGTGTGTGTACTGTCAAATCGGATCTGACTGATACAGGAGGAGATTGCTCCTCCTTTGAACCATGTACCTCTGGGATTGCAGTGCAGCTTCTTGCACTAGGCCACCAAAGCTCCCTATTATAATGTTGTTGAGATTCAGCTGTGTTGTAACATGAACCAGGACTTCATTTCTTTTTATGGCTGAGTAATATTTCATCATACATCTAAATGTAGGGGATATATTTGCACAACACATTTTATTTATCCATTTTCTGCTGATGGGGATTTAGATTGTCTTTTTCTTTGGGCTCTTGTGAAGTATGCAGTGAGCACTAGTGTACTTGTATCTGTGTATGCGTATACAAATGTAAATACCAGATTTTGTTTATATGTTCATCTGTTAACAAACATTTTAGTTGTTTTCATCTTCTGTTATCATGACTAGCTCTGCAGTGAATATCTTAGTTATCTACTGTTGCTATAACAGAGATACCAAGAGTGGATTGCTTTGTTGTTATTGCTGTTGTTATGTGCCGTCCAGTCACTTGCAACTCATAGTGACCCTATGTACAACAGCTCTGAACCCTGCTCTACCCCGCACCGACCTTGTTGTCTCTGACACACCTACCCCCCACTACCCCAGTCAGTGAATCACTTAATCTCATCAAGGGTCTTCCTCTCTTGCGCTGTCCCTCTGCCCTCCTAAGCATGATGTCCCTCACCAAGAACTGGTCACTCCTTGCAACATGCCCAGAGTATGTCAGATGAAGCTTCAGAATCCTTGCCTTCAAGAAGTAGCCTGCTTTCACCCTCTCCAGGATGAACCTATTTGTTATTCTACCAGTTCATGGTATATTTAATACTCTTCTCCAGCACCACAGCTCAAAGGCATCAATCCTCCTATCATCTCTAGTCACTGTCCAGCTTTCTGATGCATAGCAAATAAGCGCAAAGACTATGGCCTGGATCAGGCACGCCTTAGTCTTCAGACTGATATCATTGCTCTTCAGTACTCTGGAGAGGTCTCTGAGAGCAGATTTTTCCAGTGCAATTTATCTTTTGATTTCCTGGCTGCTGATACCAAGAGTATTAATTGTGGAGCCAAGCAAACTTAAGCTGTTAATAATCTCAATGCCTTTACCATCTATCATGATGCTACCAGTTGGCCCAGTGATGAGAATCTTTGTTTTCCTGATGTTGATCTTCAGTCCATATTTAAGTCTGCAGTCCTTGACCTTCTGCAGCAGGTGCTTCAGGTCCTGCTCAGTTTCAGCAAGCAGGGTCGTGTTAATCTGCATAACGCAGATTGTTGATGAGTCTTCCTCCAATCCTGATGCCACATTCCTCCTCATAGATTGCTTTAACAAACAAGTTTATTCTGCCACAATTTCAAAGGCTGAAAGTCTGAATTCAACATGTGAGCTCTGGAGGAAGGCTGTGCCTTTCCGCTGATCCTAGAAGGTCCACCTTGTCTACTTTAGGTGTCTGTGTACTTGGCATTCCTTGAGATCCTCAGGTGTAAAAACAGTAATGAGACACCTCTGGGTGGGATTAGCTACCGTCTTTTCTGCACTTAGTGTTTAGTTTCGCTTTTAACCTCTATACCACCCAGGGACTCCACTATTATAATGAATTACAAGAATATTACAATCTATTGTTGTTGTTAGGTGCTGTTGATTCAGAACAGAGTCATAGCTGACCCTTCAGTGTGTTTTCAGAGATTGTAATTCTCACAGAGGGAGGTTCCCTCTTTCTCCCATGTAGCAGCTGGTGGATTCAAACTGCTTGCCTTTGTATTGGCAGCACATCTCTTTACCACTAGTCTTTCCCAATTCCCCATATGCAACCTTCCAAAAGCACTGATTTCTGCGAGAAACCCTTAGGCAGGTGCAGTCTTCAGATTTGCTCACACTTCCTCCCTTTCACTATGAGATGTCTGAATTGGGCCAAACTCAGATTTTAGTCCTTTGGGGGCTCCTAGACCAGTCTGAAAACATGGACTGATCAGCAGACCCTAAAGTGGACCTCACCTTTCGTCATTTCTCACAATTCATGAGAGATTCAATTCAGGTCACACCAAGGTTCTAGTCCTTTTAGTCAGCACTTGTGCTGGTCAGGCCACACATCTATAAACAATCCACCAGAATATGTGTCTCTTTTACTTTGGAAACAAAGACCAGGGTCATTTTTAGAGCACAGAGGGGTTATGAGTCAGCCTTGGCTGTGGGTGCAGCTTCACTGTCTGCCACAGCAAGAGGCTGAAGACTGGAGACAATGGGAAAGTAGTTTTTCCCCCTACTATTTAAAAATTATCATTCTTATTTTTTCGACTGTGGCTTCCTGCAGTCATCATTTACCCACCTTTTCAAGGTTGCTTTCTTGGGGTTCACATCACCCCCTATGATACCATACCTGCTAGATTGGATCCTAGACTGCTTATGCTACTGTCTGTGTGGCATCTTCTGGGGGTTCTTTTACTGGTCTTATTTAAGGTACCACTGGGACATAGTCATTAGAGAGGAAACACATCATCTCTGCTCAACATGTTCTCATGTGCCTACAAGATGTCCCTAGTCTTCCTCACATGGCAGCACCAGGTACTGCAGAGACAAAAGTAGAATCCCGAAGGCCCCTGGACGCCTAGATTCAGAATCTACACATGGTCATTGAAAAATAAGTCACATGCAGAATTTAGTCTATACACAAGAAAGGTTATCAGAGGTAGATTTTGGTATTTGTTTTTACATACTAAGAGAGAAATTATGATTTTATGATTTTCTTCTCAGCATCCATTTTCTCAGAACTGTATCGCTCCTATGATTCACATAGTTACTATGGAACTATAATGTTAGTACAGCTGACCACATTTTTGATCATTGTTTGAGTCAGGGGTAAGCCAATCAGACTCATCCTTTGAATTCTTTTTCTACATGAGAGCTGGTCTCTTACCAATACCCAGAAGTGCCTGTGATCTGCAGAAAGAAGGGAGGTGAGCATCCTGATGACCTTTGCCTCCTAGCCTTGTTTAAGTTATTGCTATCTCTGCAAGCAGATGCGTCTTCTCTCTTTACATATATGTGCTGCTATTGTGTTATGAGCCATTGAGTCAGAGCTGACTCAGCTGACCTGGCTCCGGCAGGTTTTCAGAAGCAGTACATTTAGCACAGGAGGAGTTTGTCTGTCTTTCTCCTGGTAGAGCATCTAGTGGATTTGAACCATGTGCCCTCAGGTTGGCAGCACAATTCCTTACCACAGGGTCATCAGAGCATATACATGTAGACAGATACATAGATAAATACAGATAGCCATGAGAGCTTATATGTAATATATAGAACATATGTACTTTGTATTTTTAATTATATATCTTATATATAAATTTTATATACCTTCACCATGTTGTGCATTCATATATGTGTGTGTACATGTGTGTGCTGTTGAGTCGACTATGACTCATAGTGACCTTATGCACAATAACTCTGAACTGTGCTCTGTCCTGAGCTATTCACTGTAAATGAAAAAACAAACAAGAGATCACTGCTCATCTTTCTTCTGTGGAGCAATTGTCTGCCTTTGGGCTGAGAGCGCAGCACCTCACCACTAGGATTTTCACTTTTTATTTATCCCAGTTTATATTTTTCCAGAACATTAATTTCATGTCTTCCCCCCCCATTCATTCTGTTATTAAGCTTGGTTTACTTTTTTCTTACTTGCTTAGTTGAAATATCAGTTTGCTTTTTATCAATAAATAAAGTTTTCTAAAAGTCATTTAAGGGTAGTATCTAATGTTTGATTCCACCAAGGAGATTAGGCATTGGGCAAGTCCGCTGTAAAGGACCTTCCAAAGTACTGAGGAACAATCATGTTAGTTTAATGACTAAGGTGTACTGGGCTCAGGCCATGCTCTTTTCAGTCACTTGCTGTGCCTCTTAGAGCTGGACAATGATGAATAAGGATGCCAGAAGATGAATCGATGTCTTTGAGTTGTGGTTTTGGAGAATGGTACTGAATATTTTGTAGACTGTCGGAAGAACAAACAGATATGTCTTGGGAAAAGTTCAGCAAGAATGTTCTTTAGATGAAAGGATGGCAAAGCTTCGAAATCTCAGTACTTTGGGCATGTTGCCAAGAGAGGCTACTCCTTGGAGAGGGAAATCATGTTTTAAAAGGTAGAGGTCAGCAAAGGAGGGGAAGATTCTTAGCGAAATGAATTGAAATAAGTGACTGCAGCAATGGGCTCAAGTGTATCAGAGATGAGGATGGCACAGGGTAGGCAACAACCACCTATGCCTTGACTAATGATATTTCCAGTTTGGTTTATTTAAAAAAATTATTGTCATAGTATGTGTATTTATATGTAAAATATTTTTATACTTAAAATTATATTAAATATATATTTTATGTATGTTCACCATGTTTTGCAATCATCACCCTATCTATTTCTAAAAATTTTTCATTACTAGTTTTGGCTCCTTTTTATAGTTAATTTTTTACATTTTCTATTTGATTGAAAAGTTATTAGAAGAATGAGCTTTGGCTATGTAGTCTCAAATTTTAATTGCTAATTAATTCTTGCCTTTGTTAATTTGTTGTTTTTTTTCCTGCCAGAATAGACTATGTACAAACTCTGGTTTTGTCTCTCTAGTTATAAGTTGAAGATAGAGCTTTCTTACCAAGCTTCCTTTTTCTCCCACTACACTTAAATAAGAAGCTCTCTGTCATAGTAATTATTAATTTTTCATCTTCTCTGAGCTAATCTTAAAACCTCCTAGATCATTAATCTGAAGATATTTCAGGTGCTTTTCAGATAAAATTCAAATGGAACAAGTCAAACAGCATTAACTTGCTATGCAAGAAGGTATGTGCCATTTCCCCTACAGCACTGTGTTAGTTACCAGGACCAGGCTGTATGCGCAGATAGCAAAGAAATTAATGTGAAAGTGATTCAAAGTTTTATAAGTTCAGCACAGGAGTTCTGCAGAGAGTAGATGAATTCCATTTAAGAGGACAGAAGGAATGACTTTCTTAAAAAAAAAAAAAGAATAAAAGACATCCTAGAAAGAAACAGTATTAAGTTACCAAGATCAATGTGGTAATGATTTAGCTTTTCTTTCCCACGTACGCGTAGTCTGTGTGTTATGTGCTCATTACTGCTTACAGGCCCTTTCATATCCATAACCTTAAAACAATCCTTTGAGAAACTATTGATTATGTTGTCCCATTTTTCAAATTGAAACACTGAAAAGATTAAGTAGAGTCAAGTATGGAACCCAGCTCTTCCACCTTCAAGTTCCCAGTCCCCTTCCACTGTGGCCTGGTGGGCAAGGAGTCGCCCTGCATCCTAAAGGCAGCAGTTTGAATTCCCCAGCAGCTCCACAGGAGAAAGTTGGGCAGTCTCCTCTCCTCTGATTTACAGCCTTTGAGGTCTGCTATCAGTTAGTTGTAACTTGACAGCAGGGAGTTTTATATCATGCTACGGGGTCAAACCTCTAGAGACCACAAGGGGTCTGCCCGCAGTCCGTCCATGGTGAGCTCTGGGGGATGGAAGGAGGGCTCTGGTGGCTGGGTGGCATCACGTGTGTAACCTCAGTGTTTTTCTCATTTGAGATCCCTGCAGCGAAGTTGAATGAGCTGCTCGAGAACTTTTACATCACTGTGAAGAAGAGCGACGGCTCGGACTTCCTGGCCACCTCACTCCACGCCATCCGCCGGGGCCTGGACCGCATCTTGAAGAACGCAGGGGTGGGCTTTTCCATCACCAGCAGCACCTTCAATTCTTCCAACAAGAAGCTCAAGGAGAAGCTGTGGGTTCTGAGTAAGGCAGGGATGTCAGGGGCCCGCTCTCGCAACATCATCTACTTCTCCCTCTCAGATGAGGAGGAGATGTGGCAGGCAGGTTGCCTAGGGGACGACAGCCCCGTCACACTCTTGTCCACTGTGGTCAAATACAACAGTCAATACCTGAACATGCGGACGCTGCAGGAACACGCCGATCTGATGTACGGTGACATCGAGCTACTCAAAGATCCCCAAAACCAGCCCTACTTCGCCCGGACAGACAGCGTCAAGCGGGAGAGCAGGAGTTCCACGAGAGTGTGTCATGGGAAGATCTACCATGAGCATTCCCGGGGCCACAAACAGTGCCCTTACTGCCTCCTGTACAAGTACATGTACATCCACCGGCCACCGACCCAAATGGAGGCCAAGTCCCCCTTCTACCTCACTGCCAGGAAGGAGACCACGGACATGGGCAGCGTGTGGTACGAGGAACAGAGGATGGGTCTACGGTCCTTGCGGGGAGTTGTCCCAAACTTAGCCAAGAAGGTCAAACTGGAAAACTGTGAGAACTTCACCTTCATCTCCTTTACTCAGGTCTCCAGGAGGCTTGGCTCCCACAGCTACCGCCAGTGACAGTCCTCTGGGCCAGGCCGTTGCCCTGCTCACTGCGGTGAGAGCCCACTCAGACCTCCTGGCCACCTCGCTGCACCAGGCAGGCAGGCAGGGTGTGACTGCAATGTCATGGTCCAGGGGACCGTGTGGTCTGCTGTTCTTTTTGAGTTTAGATTTGTTTTCTAAATGAACATCATAATAGAGTCTGAATAATTAGCATGTTCTATTCAATTATTACCTTCATTGAATTACAGAATACAGAAGGTATATTGCTACAGACACAAGCATGAGGAAATTTGCTTTATCTAGTGCCTTTTTAGCACATGTCTTCTCAGAAAAGAGGGGGGAAAAGAGAACCTCTTAAGTAGTCACTTAAAAAATTTTCAATAGCTTAGTGTATTTAAAATATTATGAAGACAGTGTATACACTTTGCTGAATTACACCCAGATAGGGAAAGTAGAGAGGCCAACGTGCTATTTCCAGGAGGAGAATTGCACTTGACAGTCCTGTTCTGTTGATGGATAACTTGGTTCTGCAGAGTAAGCAGCCTTCTATGATGAAAGCTCCTGGAGCTGCTCAGTCAGGCTGTTTAGAGAATCAAGATCCGCTCAGATTGCCTGAGCCGCGGGAGAAACGCCTTCTCTGCTGTCAGTAGAGACGATTTTATGAAAGAAGATTAATGCTCCAAGAGAGTGTGTGAGAGCAGGGTTTCCAGTGACCCAGATGGGTTTACCATGAAAGAATTTCCAGTGGTGAAAGGGGTTTGGAACAGCAGTCTGATTAAGATGTCAAAACCTCCTGAAGCAGAAGTGCCTACAGTTTTTTTCTCAAGCACCATGCGGAAACTACTTTCATTTGAACTTTTTATTTTAATTTTTTTTTAATTGGGGAAAAACATATTGGAGGTACAAGGAGGTGAGGGTTGGGGGCAGAAGGATGAGGATGGGCCAGGATGCAGCTGCAGAGCTGCACAGTTTGGTCGGTGGGGGGAGCAGGTAAAGGAAATGATAAGGGTCCAGTGGGGACCAGATGCTACAGAGGAATGACAAGCATTTTCCAATGGTAATTAAACCAACTGTCTTATTGATTTGGGAATTGGATGCCAACTCTCTGGCTTCTTCATGCTGCACAGGGGCATAGATGTAAAGGGGGGAAGGGAGGATGCTTTGTCTCCTTA
>NW_006400047.1:305569-328371 GCF_000299155.1 Elephantulus edwardii | reverse complement strand
GGGAATTGGATGCCGACTCTCTGGCTTCTTCATGCTGAACAGGGGCGTAGATGTAAAGGGGGGAAGGGAGGACGCTTTATCACCTTACTGGTGGTCTTGGGTTAAAGCTGCTTGCCTTCTTGCTCTGTTAGAAGATATTTTCCTATCATTTGCTCCCCTCTGGACTGCAAAGTGTTTTCTCAGGTGGGTCCAGTGGGGATGGCTAGTTGAACCCAGAGGCTCCATCCTCCTTTGCTTCCTTGGCTGTCAGTTGTATTTCCTTTTTGTCACTGGCACTGGGTTCAGGAGACGATTTTATGAAAGAAGATTGATGCTCCAAGAGAGTGTGTGAGAGCAGGGTTTCCAGTGACCCGGATGGGTTTACCGTGAAAGAATTTCCAGTGATGAAAGGGGTTTGGAACAGCAGTCTGATTAAGATGTCAAAACCTCCTGAAGCAGAAGTGCCTACAGTTTTTTTTTCTCAAGCACCGTGCAGAAACTACTTTCATTTGAACTTTTTAAAGAGGATTTTTTTGTAGGTTTTTTTAAAAAACTTGTTTTTTTAAAAAAAAACCCTATTCTTTGTATCGTATGATTCTTCCATAACACTGGCTCTGTAAAGCGAATAAGGTAACCTTCAGACTTAACCAGGAAAGTTAACAAAACCAGCTACAAAGAGATCAGTCCTGAAATATGTTTATTAAAGAGCTTTGAAAAAAGTCATATTTTTGTCAAAGTATGGCTTTTGGGCTGCAATAGATGTCACTGTTGTAGGCTGACACCAGTGCTTGAGACATAGTGATTTAGGCAGCCCACCAGTTAAGCAAACCAAGCATAGGGACAGAGTTGTGAAATGTGAGCATGATGACAGCTTACTAATGCCATTTAAAACCATTTTCACTCAGGTAATATTCAACCTGACCATGTTATTTACGCATCAGCAGAATTAGCTAATTGTAACTGCTCTGAATGCAGCAGTAATGAAAAAGGGGCACAAAGTGTGTGAATTAACAGTAATAATTTCCAGGAATCTTTATTTTGTATTTGTGGAAATACTGCTTTAATTTTATACCACATTCCTATGTATGGTTTCTAAATTCAGTTCCAATACCAGTTTTGCAAAAGTTCTAAAATCAGTTCAATTTCTTTTTCTAAAAGAATTAGTATTTATTTTTTAAGATTTATTCACTGTTCATCTGTTAACACTTTTCCAGCGAAGACACAACCAATGCTGCCTTAAAACTTAGTGTTCCTTTTTCACTTCCTGCACATTTATAATTTTGTTTGCTGATTGAATATTGATTTTGTCATGTCTCCATCTGTATAGAAACAACACACAATATATTAAGTCACTATGTGACTCAAAGCTGCATATTGTTCTGATCTGGATCCCTATAATGATGTTAGGGTTTTATTTAAAGACACAGACACTAATGAATACATGCAGTTTCCTTTCGTTTGCTCAGCACCTAAAGGCTATTTGGTTTGTAGAAAACAGATGGTAAATTTTCTTGTCAACTCTTTAATGAAACGGACGTATAACCTGGGTGAACCACTGGGCAGAACCTGCTGCTTAACTAAGTAAAAATGCTTTTCATTTTAAATAGAGTCATTGAACAGTTTCAAGACGTAATTGGCATTTAGAATTACTGGGATCTTTTCCAATTTTTTATCATTTTCAGAAGTAGCAATAACTGATTCAGAGGCAGTAATCTTTCTGTTGATACCTCTCATCAGCCTCAAATTGCTTTTCACCGTTTCATGTACACAAACTGTCCTAGTTCTAAATGAGTGATTATGCCAAGATAATAAAAAATCAGGAGAAGAAATCTTCAATGATATCTGAAGAAATAAAAGAATTGTATCTCAACATCCTAAATACTGTCCATTACAGTCCTCCTTAGAGAGTTAGGAAGAAAACATTTATCAAGTGCTGTTCTGTGCCATAAGTTGTAGTAGGTTCTTATTAAATATTTCTGTGTATATATATATATACACACATATTAAATACATTTAGTAATATCTGACAAACCTGCTAAAATAGTGAAGCATCCTTCCATGAAGATGGCCGTAGTTTTCCTCAGAACCAGTAGGACAGAGTTGACGCTGACCTGGTTTAACAGGTGTTCTATCTTTCAGACCAGCTGTAAACCATATCCACTTGCAAATCCAAGGTTTTCTTCTCTTGGCCTAAACCAGAAGAAGAGTTATGAAAGAGAGTAGGATGGATTAAGAATGTTTCCTCCATTTACTTTTGATTTGCTGTGTTCCAAAGTGAGAATAAATATAAAGAATCAATGAGTATCAGTAACCTAGGCCCACGTTGTATCTGGGCTCATTAGTTTAGAAAGGAGGTGCTGTGTTAGCAAGGGGTCAGTTCCTACCAGCTCACTTTTGTGAGCCTAACTTTTTCGGTTTGCTTCTCCCCAGACTGTAGCAGGCTTACATTGGAAGTTCATTCTCATGGATATGGTTGGGTTGAACTTAAAGGATTCAGTTAATATGAAGTTGATAGCACAGAATGCAATACATGTTAGCTATTTTGCTTCTCACTTATGGTAATATTGTTAATGATGATCATTCCACTAATGAACACTGAACCATCTGTTTCTTCCATTATGGAAATCTTTCTCCCTTAAACTGTTAAACTTGAAGAGAAAATCTGAGAATCTCATTAACATACCTACACCCACAAAGTCTACCTCCAACACAGACAAGCCCTGATACCTCAGCTATAAGCAAAGATTAGTGAAAGAGTAAGAGAGAAGCCTTCAGTACCGTCATGAGAAAGTTTTTCCATTGCTCAGTGTTTTTGAAGAGAAATATCATAGAAACTTCTAACCAAAGTTGTGGGGGGAAAAAAATCATCTTGTTTGTGGGGCATTTTCCAGATTTCTTTTGGTTTTTTTAATGCTGTATTGATCTTCCTTGACTGTGAAATGGTGTTTGCAAAAAATGTAGAATTTTACTACTTTTTATTTTGTTGAAACCTTATTAAAAGCATTAAGCACTACTCCACTCTCGTAGTGTATTCATAGATGTGCATGTCAGAACCGGAACAAGATGACACAATAGGAAAGAGCACTACACCAAGACTGCCCTCTCTACACACATGGGCAAACACTGGTTTCACTTTCCTCAGCTAGGTGTCAAGTGGGACCACTGGAATGAAGAATCTCCAAAGTGAACAGTGTTGAACTCCCTGGGTTCCTCAAGATCATGTAGTTAGGAAGTAGCAAATCTACAATTCAACATTCCCAGACCCCGAGTTAATGCTTCTAACTATTCTGAATATCTCCATGAGGAATAAACTTCAAGTTCAGCAAAATGTTACTATTCTCAGTTCAAGTCAAATTTGGCCATATTGCTGGCACTTAAATAAGTTTTCAGAAACAGAATACTTTTACTCTTACTAAACATTTATCACTTTGTTACTTTTTTGAAATTCGGTTGCTAAAATCTTTTTATCTAGTATCCAGTTACCTTTAGGCATCACTGAATACAAACCTTAAGACCTCCAGAAAGAGTTACTTCCATCTGGTCTAGGTGAGCTACAATTTTATATATATTTAAAAGCTACTAGTAGACAGTTTGATCAGCAGAACACATTAAAAGTTTCACATTTGCATATATCTTGAAGTGATTTTACTTTTTAGGTGAGTTTTTAATCTACCAAAGACAAAGCATTCAATAGTTTAGGTAGTGTTCTTAAATAAAGATCTTTATTGTATGTTCCTGTATACATTGTTGTTGTTGTTGTCGTCGTCGTTGTGCCATCGAGTCAGAACGAACGTATAGCTGACTCTCCAGCAGGTTTTCAGAGACAGTTAAGTCACACGGGAGGAGACTGCCCATCATTGTCCCGCAGAGCAGCTGGTGCGTCGAACCGTGCGTGTGCCTTTGGGATTGCCATGCAGCTTCTTACCACTAGGCCATCAGAGCTCCCTAAGGAGGTGTATAAATTAATCACCTCAATTAAAACATGTTGGGGAAATGATAGGTGGAGACCTGGGGCTGAGCTTTCTCTCTGAAAGAAGAGATCATGTGAGAAGATAATGAAACCAATTCCTCTCTGAAATTCTTAGTATTATTCTGACCTCATGAAATTTTTCAAAACTCTTGTAAGAGAGGCACCCCAACCTTCAGGAAAAATTTACCTATCATTATTATTATTTTAGAATTCTAGTAGTGTAATCTGTAGGGAGTTGTGCTACTAACCCAAAGGTGGTCCCTCGCTGGCAGTCTAACCCACCAGCCTTTCCTGGGGAGAAAGAGTCCCTTCCTGTGCATTTTACAGCTTTGGAAACTGAACATAGGATCAGCTGTGAGCCAGTTTGCACCGCAATGAATACAGTCCGAGAAATTCATATCATTCAGTCATAGTACTTTACAGTTCAAGAAATTCAGCTCAGAGAAGCTCCCCATGTCTAGATATTCATTAGAATGTGTTAAGGAGCTCTGGTGGCCTAGTGGCAAAAAGTTGCACTGCAATCCCAAAGGTGCATGGTTCAAATCCACCAGATGCTCTGCTAGAGAAGGAGGGGCAATTTTCTGGGGCAGTCTCCTCCTGAGCCAGCCAGATGCAACTCAAAGATATACAACAAGACGAGAGAGAGGGAAAAAAATGTGTGTGTTATATCAGCTAAAACGCTATAAAACAAAATAAAATACTATAGAACTCAAATGCAGCTCATATGGAAGTTAACCATTCCAAGAAATATTATTTGGACAAAACTAAACACACATTGAATTATTTGTAGATACATAGTGCTTCCATTATACCAGCAGCAAATAGCTATATCACTCTCTGTTGAAGTGCACATGTGCTCTTAAATATATGTATGGTCAATAAAATAGATATGCTTAGCTTATACTTAACTGTGGTTATTATCACATCTACTGATTTGTTCAAATAAAAGTTTCTGGAAGTTTCAGATTCAACTGACTATGTTAAATGCATTTTCTAGTTTGCCTCACATTCTGATTTCATTTTAACAAAACCTCTGCAAGGTAGGTCACATTATTCCCATTTTATTTATTGTGAAACCAAGGCTCAGAGAATCAGTAAATTTCCTGTGGTCTTACTTAGCGAATACTTTGAACAAATTTGTGTGAACTCAGGTCTTCTGACTCCAAAACCATTGTCCAGTCCATTGGCCAAACCAGTCTTTGTTGTTAACTGTCACTGAGCCAGAACCAGCCCTTCAGCAGGTTTTAAGAGGCAGCAAATCTCATTGGAGAAGACTGCTCATCTTTCTCCCATTGAACTGGCAGCACAATTCCTTACCACTAATGCACCAGCAGTCCCTAACCATCTTTGTTGTTATGTGCTGTTGAGTCACCTGCGACTCACAGCGACCCTATGCACAGTAGCTCTGAATGCTGTCCTATCCTGAGCCAACCTCACTGTCTCCAACACACCTGCTCCCATTACCCCAGTCACTCTGTCAATCTTCTCATCCAGGGTCATCTTCTCCTGCATTGTCCCTCCACCATTCCAAGCATGATGTTCTTCTCCAAGGACTCCTGACAATACACCCAAACTATCCTTGGCCTCTAAAGAGCAAGTTGGTTTCACCCTCTCCAGGACGGACCTGTTGGTTCTCTTGTCAGCCCATGGTATGTTCAATACTCTTCTCCAGCACCACAGCTCTCTGATAAATAGCAAGTAATTGTGAAGACCATGGCCTGCATCATACTCATTGTTGTTACATCAGTTCTAATACATTGCACGGCCCCAGGTTTCTGAAGCTGTAAATCTTTACAAGAGATTACCCATCTTTCATGGAACAATTGGTGCCTTCAAACCACAGAACTTTTGATTATCAGCACAACATACTGCACACCAGACCCTTGTTGTGTGCTGTCGAGTCGACCATGACTCATAGTGACCTTATGCATGACATCTCTCAACCCTGCCCTGTCCTGTGTCAATCCATCACATCCAGGGTCTCCCTCTTCCGTGCTGTCCCTCCACCCTTCCAAGCATGATGTCCTTCTCCAAGGACTGATCTCTCCTGGCAACATGCCCAAAGTATTTGTGGTCCATTTATTACAGAATTTTTTAAAAAATAAAATTATTTCTATTTTCTGGGAAAGTTTTCCATTTCCTGAGCCATACTATGTACACCTTACATGTCTCTCTTACTAATTTATTAGTCAGTTAGAATAATTAAGCAGTTTCTGGAAAGCCTGATGGTTTCCTACGAAAGAATAGCAGCACATTTCTGCCTACATTGAGTCACCTGTCTTTATCCAATAAATAATTTATATTGCCTATTACTTACCTTAATCGAGCAGCATGCAAATTTATTCCAATAAAAGTTAATTTGTTTATATACTACAACTGTTTTAACTTTGGAATCAATTAAAATGTAAAAGACATCTTAATGTAACATCAAAATTACATACTGAGACGTTTAGGACTTTAAAAAAAATTTTTTAATGTTTTCAATGAATACTCTCATAACAAAATATGCTTCTCTAGTGACTTGTTTTCCATTTTTCTTTATCAAGGGATGTTTGCTTTGAGATTTTTTTTAAAGCCAAGAACATATAGCATATAGATATTAACATATACCGACAATATGTGGTGAGAAGATCCCATGTCCCATTTCCCCTCCTCCTCCTTACCTGATTTCCTTCCACACTTAGTCCAAGACTCAAAGTCCTAGGGCTCAACTATGAGGACAAAGCAGAGAGGAGGGGCTGTCGGTGCCTTGTGCACTCCAGGTAGGGGGAGCAAGGTCCTTCACAAGAAAGCAAAAACAAATATAGCAGAACACAAAAATAGGCACTGGAACACAAACACAAATATAATGTAAATTTTCATGTCTAGCATTATTTCCGAGAACCAGAAAACCAGGCAGTTAGGACGGGAAAAAAATTGTCACTTAAATAGAAAACTGGTAAACTAGAGATTGGACTTAGAAATATCAACATCATTCTAGGCATAATCATCACTTATAGAGTTGTTGTGAGGATGAAATGACAACAACAGGAAAGACATGAGCTGGTGCCTGGCAGGAATAACCACCATTGCTGAAGCCCTGGAGGCCTCCCAGAGCCCACCATGCCCAGCTGCCGCCTGGCAGGGTCCTGGGAATCAGAACTGATCCTGTGGCAGTTGGTTTAGCTGTTTTTATTTTATTTGGTATTAAACATCTGATCTGTACCCACTAGAAGAAAGAAATGTATGCTTTTAAGTAGATAATATAAGTAGAACCCATATATCTAAATGATGTCTAAAGTCTTCATGTTGTTGTGGATTGCCATCAATTCTAGCACGACTCACAGAGACCCTGTGAACAAAAGACTTGAAACCTTTCTGTAACTATTGTTGTTTCTCAGAGTTCACAGAATTTTCAGAGACGTGTTGTTTAGGAAGTAGATGCCACTCCCTGTCTTAAACTGGGAGCTCCACCAAACACTGTCCACCATGGGTAATTGTTCTTGGGAATGGACTAAATCTACGTGATATACCTAAAATAATTGCCCCATCATTATTCCTTTACTTATTTTACTGGAATAACCTAAGATCATCATAGTATAAACAAAACAGCCATCTGTATCTTTTACAAATAAAATTTAAATTGCCATTTGAATTCAGAATATTTTAATATCCTGAAGGACCCCCATTTCTTCCAAGCTTGGAGGCCCAAAGGCCCCTGCCTTTGTCTGGTTGACTTCATTCCATGTGCTTCTCCGCTGTGGAACTCTGAACTCCTCACAGGTACTAGATCAGAGAATCACAGTTTATATGCCCGTGCTTTAAAATTAGATCACGGAAACAAAATTTTTTTGTAGGATACAAACGTTCAGTTTCAACTACAGGAACTTGGCCCCAGGCAGTGAGGTGCTTTTCTTAGCTGTATTTGAAGTTTTATGATACTGTGTTTAAATACAGGGACCTTTAGTGGCCCAGAGGTAAGGAATTGTGCTGCCAATGCAAAGACTCATAATTTGAATCTTCAGTGGGAGAAAGATAAGCAGTCTCCTCCTGGGTGATTTACTGACTGAAAACCCTCTGAAAGCTGGAGGGTCGGCTTTGGGTAACGCCACAGTACCCAACAAAAATCACAATATACTTAAATATATAAAGAGGAGAAAAGCAGTGGGAAAAAAAGTAATTTCTTCTGAATCTAGAGTGTCAGTGTTAAAGCTGAAACTGAGTTGTGTGGTTTTCATTTGCTTGGACTGGGAGGATCTGAAAACATAAGAATGCAGAGTATCATTGGCCTAAGTGCTGAGTACTTCTAGCAATGTAAGACATTTATCTGTGCCCCAAGTTGTCTTACCAGTTTAAACCCTAAATTAAATTTCCAACATTACCAGCATGTTTGGTTTACATTTAGCAATAGAACAGTTAATGGAATACTGTGCATTTGTTTAGTTCTTCATTTTAGGCAGAGCAAACCTCTTCCAGATGGAGAAACTCTGTTTAAGTATCACTTTCGCCAGGGCTGCCTCTTAGCTCAGCTGTGTCTGATATAAACAGACAAACTCATTGTCATCGAATGGAGTTTGTCTCATAGTTATCCTGTTGGACAAGGAAAACTGGCCCACAGGTTCCCGAGGGTGTCTGTCATCTCTGTGGAAGCTGTCTACTACATCTTTCTCCCAGAGGAGCTGGTGGGTTCAAAGTACCGCCTTTTCAGTTAGCGGTTGAGTCCATTCTCTCTCACTCCTTAGATTATGACATCTATCCTTTTATTTCAACATGGAATGTCTTCTCGATGGCTTTATGTTCCAAATGCTAGCAACGAAATGATGTCCTGATGTTTTCACTGTTCTGGGTATGTATGTTTTTTATTGTACAGGATAATACCCATCATTTCTTAACACTGGAAACATTGTGAATGGTACAGAACACGGTCAATAACTTAAGTGACTTTATTGTAACATTTCCACTTTTTCCTTTCTTTCCAGTGATATGTGCACACATGCATGGACACACCTACATATGCATGTGGGACTGTACAAGTTGGAACACACGAATAAAATGTCTTTTCCTTCAGTCTCTATGATCTTGTTCATCTAGTCTAGTTCTCTGTTTGTTGATCAAGTGTCTAGGAGCAGATGTTAACAATTTGCAAGATGTTCTGAGTTTATGTGTTTTTTTTTTAAAAAAGTGTTGCTATCGTGTATTTGATATATATACCTGCAGCTTTATTATTTTATCCAGATTTTTAATGAAAAAAATTAATGTATATTTTACATTCATTTTATTAAAATAATTTAGACATAAAGAAGAGTATTGTGTTTTTAATATTTTCCTATTTTAGTATCACATTACATTCCTTTAAGTGCTTTTTTCCTTTGTATTTTGCATTGTTTTGTGATCCTTAGCTAATATCCTGGGTGAAATAGTAGTAACCAGATGTCTCTCTGGTCTTCAGGGCTGGATTTGCTTCACTGGATAAGCAGAGAGCTTGTTTGAAACCTCTCATGATGACTTACTGAATGCATACTGAATAATGTATATGTCCTAACAATTTTTTCTCTTTAAATTGTTACTCATGGCTTTTGAAGAATATATTTAATCCTTAAAAAAAAACCTCAACAAAACACCAATAAACTTTTAGAAAAAATGTACTGTTTTACAAATACAACAGCTAAAATAATACTTAAGAACTGTTTCTTCTTTTACAGTACACACAGATCATTCTCCAGAATAGGCTGTATGATAACCACTGAGCAATAATAACTGTAGTATCAATAAATTTAAAAACAGCAAAATTATAGAAAACATCTCAGATCACAATGCTATAAAATTAGAAATCAACAACAGGAAGAACAAAGAAAAAATAAAATACACAAAAGAACAAAGAAAAAAATAAAATACATGAAAACTGGTTAACATGCTGCTTTAAGTGCTAGTCTTACTGTTATATGCCAAGTTGGAACAGACATAGATGAGCCCCCAGCGGGTTTTCAGAGGCAGTTAATTGCACAGGAGAAGATTGTCCATCATCTGCTACAGAGCACCTGGTGGATTTGAACCGCATGTCTTTGGGATTATGACACACCTTCTTGCCCCGCAGAGCTTAGGCTACCAGAGCTCCCTATTAGAAAACCAAAGAAATAACAGAATTTCTAGACTCAGATGACAATATATAAAATGAAAATATAACATACTAAAAACTTCGAGGCACAGTAGAAGTAGTGCTCGGAGCTCAATGTATACCAGTAAATATACCTGTATCAGAAAAGGAAGAAAGAGCCAAAACAAACACTTTTCTGCAACCACACAACCTATCCACCTAAGATTAGGTTTTCTAGAAAAGCAAAATCAATGAAGCTTGTTGTTATGTGTCTTCAAGAGAGAAAAAGATTGATTTAAAGGGAACAGATCATGTGCTTATCTAGGCCTGCAAGCCCTACATCTGCAGGTCAGACCTCAGGAGAGAGCACTGGAGAGCCAGAGGAGTCTAAATCATCAGCTCTTGGGGTTGCAGACTTCAGAAGCTTCAGAAGTTGACGAGGCCAAGGTCGGTGACAAGCAGAGTCACAGGCTTCTGCCTTTGCAGGTTTATGAATCCAAGTTTAGAAAGTACGGCAGGCCATTAGTTCAAGTCCAGAGATGACGAAGCACATACAAGATGCGACCAAAATATCTCTAGCTTTACAGAGTCCATAAAAATGCTCAGAGCAGGTTACACCTCTGAGACTTACCCTTCATCAGTTCAGGCGCATAGTATCATTACATAACTAACACTAATTCTGCCTCATTAACATGATGTTGTTGTTGAGTACTGTCGAGTCAGAACCAACCCGTAGTTGACTCTCCAGTGGGTTTTCAAGGCAGTAAATCATATAGGAGGAGATTGCCCATTCTTCTCCCCCAGAGCAGCTGGGGGATTCGAACTGTGCGCCTTCAGGATTGCAGCTCAGTTTCTTACCACTAGGCCCCTAGAATTAATAGCATATTAATATTTCACATTATATTGAGGATCATGGACACATTGTTACACAATATTAACCAATTCACACTACCTAAACTAATACAGAATAAGATGGAAAATTTGAACATTCTCATAAAAGGAGAAATTAAAGGGATCATTTAAATAACAAAACAAATATAAACACCTCAAAAAAATGAAAGGGTGGGCCCAGAGAGTTTCACTGAAGAATTCTAGCAAACATTCAGAGAAGAGCTGACACTATTTCCACCCAGATTATTTCAAGCTGTAGAAAAGAATTGAATGCTCAGATTGATTCTGTGAAGCAAGCACCACCTGGATACCAAAGCCAGAGGAAACTACCACTACAAAAAGAAAATGATAGACAAATAACTCTCACACAAGAAAAAATTCTAATAAATAGAATATAACATATTAGAAAAATAGTATTTCATGTCCAACTCACATTTATGACAATTGTGCGAGGATGGTTCAGCAATAGGAAGTCAGCCAAGTAATTTAACACATCAGTGAAACCAAACCATGTGGAGAAACCTGTGATCAAACTAATCAAAGCAGAAAAGGCATTTGAAAAATAAAATCCAATACCCATTCCTGGTGAAAACACACAGCAAAATAACAAACCCAATAGCCTGCATTATTCATAACAAAGTAAGACTGGAAGTATCTCCCTTGAGAACAGGAACCAGATATGGATGCCCAGTCTCACTATTTTATTTAATATTGGATATCTTAGATACAGCATTAAGGGAAATAAAAGCCAGAAATCCTCACCGCTGGGCCAATAGGCAACATCATGATAATTGGAGTAAAGATTGAAGTTGTCAACGATTTCATCTTGCCTGGATCCACAGTCAACAATCCAATGTTTTTTAATGGACAAAGAATTGGAAAATATGTGGCCCAAAAAGACAGGGAGGCAGCTAGTTAATACACAGTAATCAAAATCGTTAGTTACCGTTGTTGTTAAGTGCTGTTGAGTTGGAATCAACTCAGTGCTGACCTTTCAGGGGTTTTCAGATATCGTAAACTGCACGAGAGGAGACTGCTCATCTTTCTCACAAGGAGCAGCTGATGGATTCGATCTTTGCGCCTTTGGGTGGGTAGCACAACACCTTACCCACTAGGTCACAAGAGCTCCCTCCTTAGTCAGTGTTGTTATTAAGAGCCATCAAATTGGAACCAACTCATAATTGAGCCTCCAGCAGGTTTTCAGAGGCTGTATATCACAGGACAGGAGACTGATCATCTTTCTCTCATGAAGCAGCTGCTGGATTCAAACTGTGTGCCTATGAGTTGACAGTATAACTCACCACAAAGCTACCAAAGCTCTGAGAAATCTAAAATAAAGACAACAAACAATGAGATATCATTTCTCTCCAGCCATATAGCAATGATAAAAATAAAAAAACAGCAAATGCTGGCAGGGTTGTGAGGAGATTGAAACTCAAAAATACTGCTGGAGGGATTATAAACTGGTACAAACACGGTGTAAAACACTATGGTGCTTGCTTTAAAAAGTCAGAAATAATGAAACCATATGATCACCCAGCATTTGCACTACTAGGAAATATCCTAGAGAAAAAGCTATGACACAAATGGATATATTCACACCTATGATCGCTGCAGCATTATTCACAATAACAAACAGATGGAAACATCCTAAGTGTCCATCAGTGGTCAATGGATAAACAAACGATGGTATATACAAGCAGTAGAACACTCGACAGTGTTAATGAACAATATTAAAGAGTCTGTGAAATACCTCACACCATGAATTAACCTATCGGACATTATCCTGAGCATCATAAGTGAATTACAAAGGAGAAAAATTGTGTGAGACCACTATTTAAAGAGTCAGACATTGTCCAAGGCCTGCAGTGTCTCTCAGGACCAATGTGTTTTGGCTTATTTCATTCTGTTCCACCTCTTTTGTCTTTGTTCTCTTCCAGGGCTCCGAAACTCTGGAATATGTGCGTCTCTTCTTCCTTCTTTTCATCTTTTCTGCTTTATTCTTCTCTCTGCTCAGGAGTATCTTCACTACCACTATGTTTGCTGCTAAGACACCAGGGACAGAAATGAAAGACAATAAACAAGATATATTTCAGCAATAAACAAGATTCTTGTATTTCCCAGGGGGTCCTGAGGAAATAAGGATGAGAAATAAAAATCCCTACTGGAATATTTACAATGTACTCAGCTGTTGAAATGTTTAAAATGCAATCAAGACAGTAATTTAGCACATTTCTAATACACTTAACTATGGTAATAATGGTGAGGAACTTGAACACATTTAAAGAGCCCAATGAATCTTTTAGGACATTGCTAGAGAATATAACCCTTACTAGCCACAAATTTTTTACAATTAATACTGTTCTTGTGGCTTATTTTTGTTTTCTGTCCTTAGGATAATGGCCCAGGACTAAAAGGAAACAATTTGACCTCCCATTAGGCAGGGAACAATAGGAGCCAGATGTTACTTTTTGTCCTGTATTCTCAGAACATGTGTATGTTACACATAGTTCACTATCATAGATTTCGCTTGCTTTCTTATTACTTCTCATTGTAACTCTCCAGTCAGACCAAGTTATCATTCATTTGCCTCCTTCAAAATTTTTGTGATAGTTGAGGTCACTTGTTCTATTAATTATTTCATTGTTTTCTATATATTGGTTAATCTTCCCCCCATTTGAATTTATTTCAAAGCAAAAAGTAAATATCCGTTTAGTCAAATTACTTGGGTTTGAATTCCAGCTCTACCCCTCACTAGTTCTGTGAAGCAGAGTAAATTATTTGACCTTTCTGTGCCTCAACTTCTCTACAGTGGAGATCACAACTACTTTATGGGGTTGTTGGGAGGATAAAATAATAATCAATACTTATTAATGAACCTGGAGAGAGGATGAAAGTCACACAACTGTTGAGGACTTTCCTTCATAGGGTCACTATGAGTCGCCTACAGTAATAACATTAATGAATATAAAGTTCTTGGAACAAGGCTGGTTCGTAGTAAGCGCCTTAAAAGAAACTGCTGAAGCAACAGTAGGAAACATCAGTGGCTGTGGAGTTGTTGTAACTCATGTGTGCAAAGCTGAACTACTCTGAGTGGTGTTCAAGGCTATGGTGTTTGGGAAGCAGGTTGCCAGGCCTGTCTCTCCTGAGGTGCCTCTGGTTTGGGTTCAAACCATCAACCTTTCAGTTAGACATTGAGCACGTAACTACAGACTCCTGATAACAGCCTCTGTGGACATTATTTATGAAAGTGCTACAGAGCTCTGGTTGTCTAGTGGGTAAAGGGTTCCACTGCCAACCTAAAGGCAGGTTGTTCAAATCCTCCATATGGTCTGGGGAAAAGATGGGCAATCTCCTCCCATGCAATTTACAACCTTTGAAAACCTACTAGAGAGTCAGCTAGGAGTCAGTGCAGCCTCCATAACACATAACCACAACAGCACATAATAAATCCATAACTATTGAATTTTCAAATCTTTGAAATAAGATGTGGCTTATGAAAATATCTTCATCTCCTTGGCTTCTGAGAGCTTCCATCAGTTTCCATGAAAGAGAAGAATCTGCCTCCTGTCTTTCCCACCATCAATCTAGTCTCTTCCTCAGGCTTCTCACCCCTTGACTCTTAACTATTTTAATTTTATATTCTCTCTGGAAAGTTCCATCTATTTGTATAGGTTTAGATAAATAAAGCTGTATTACCTAAACATCTTTCAACAGGGATTCTGCATTTGAACCACAGAGTGAAGACAAGGATTCCATTTCTTTTTTTTTTTTTTTTTTTTTATTTTAAATTTATTTTAATGAAACTTTACAGAGACTTTGGATTTCCATTCATTCATTGTTGTACTTTTCTCCCTGCCCACCCCTCCTCCCAGTTCGTTTTTCTTTTTTTTTTATTTTATTTTTTATTATTAAATTTTACTCATTTTAATGAACATTTACAGAGATTTTGGGTTTTCATTCATTCAGGATTCCATTTCTGACATCTCCCAAAGATGGTATATGACTATTACCATCGTAGGTAAAGAGGCAGTTCATTTCAGACAGGAGTGTCTGGTATTAGGGCATTTTTTTTTAGTGGAACTCCTATTGAATAAGACTCAACTCCTTGCCCTTACACTGTACTTCCTTAGTAAAGAAATGGAGTCTGTATCCACCTTGTTGCCCAGGCCAGAAATTGGGAATTATTCTCCAACTGTCTTCCTCCCTTTCCTATTCCTCCTTTATTCACCATAAATCAGTATCTACTATCTAATAATTCTACCCTCCTTAGCATTTTTAATCTTTCCTTTTCCACTAAGTTGGTCAATCCAGATCATTTCTCTTAGATGTAACCTGAATGGTCTCCTGCCTCTATGCTTCCTAGGAAAGTGTCACAAAATCTTAATCTTATTCTGTAATTTCCCTTCAATGACTTCAGGCCCTTCTGAGAAAGCTCCAAATCCTCCACATGGATTGTGAGTCATTTGTGATCTGTCTCACACACCATCCCCACCTCAGCTGGCCTTTAGGTAAAGCCCACCCATCACTCCCCTTCCCTGGGCCCATTCTCATTCCCCCTCATTTCTCTTTAGCAGGTTCCACAGTTGCTCCCAAGAAGCATCCTCTCTGGGAGCCCAGTTCCTTTGGGGGCTTCCTGGATTCTCCTCTTTCAGGAATAGCAATCTTGAACAGGACCTACAAGCTGTAGGTCACTATCACCCTGTAATGCACTTCACATTTATCCAAAGGGAGGCAGTTTCTATCTGTGAACCCGTCCTCACCAATTGACAGAATTGCAATAGTCCAGGATGGAGGTTTATGCCTCACCTGGGGCTGTGCAGAGACCATATCCTCACTGTTGGATGAAATAGTGATGGAGCTGCTGGCACATGCCCCTGTTTTCTTAGCAGAACTAGTGCTGCCAGCTTCACTGTTTTTCCTACAATGTTGCAAAGCTCCTGAGAGACTCCCAATAGTAAATAACATCTGTGGCACTGAGATTTCCAAAGATCTGGACTGGGGAAGCATTTAAAGAAAGAATAGCTAAATGCCTTTTGATCAAAGATTCTTAACGTGTGCTCGGGGTTTTCTATGACACCCTTCAAAGAGTCTGGAAAAACTCTTATTTATGTAATCTTTTTGTGTATGTGCTTATTTCCCTTGGGAGGGGGCCCACTGAATAGTCGTATTGATTTGCCGTATTCATGAAAATGTTTGAATATTTGCTTTAGATATTGTGGTAAGAACTGGAGATGTGGATCTGTGAAACCATCACATCTGTCCTCGTGGCACTTAGATTCTCTTGAGAGCGACATGCAAAACCAAAATAAGAAACTAAGCTGTGTATTAAAACTAAGCTGTTAGGAGCTAAGGGGCCAGGGAGAAAAATCGAGCATGGCATTCCTGGGGAAAGTAGATAAAATTCATAGAAAAGATGGCATTTGAGTAAAGATTGAGGCTGTTGAGGGTAAAGTTGAAGAGTACAAGCATCGGTCCTGTGGTTGCAAAAGAACCCTAGGACTAGCTCTTCAAAACTGCTTTTGACCAAGCAGCAGACAGCAGGGGCAAAGAAAAACTTTGCCACTTTCTGGCAAGATGGAAGGATTCAGCATCTAAAGTCACATCTTTTTCTGGGGAGTAGTTTGGTTGGCCAAAGCCACAGAGAATAATTAGATTATCTGTCTAACCGAGCGGCTGGTACTGTAATTCAGACCTGCAACAGGACGAAAGCATGTATACTTTGGGTTCAAATTCCAGCTATCATTCTGTCATTCCCCATTTTTGATAAGTCAATAAATAGCCTCTCAACAGAAGAGCTAGAGAATTCTAAGGGGGAAAGAAGGGGTACAAGAAGAATAAAGAGAAGTAAGGTAGATCCAGGAGAGAAATAAAGAGGGATTTCTGGGGAAGGGTCCAAAAACAAAACAGAAGCAAAAATAAGAGGGAGGTATGGCTGAAGTTGGAGGACGGAAATAGACATAACTCACCTTGTCTTTGAATTCTCTACAGAATCCTTTCCCATGGGCCGAACTGGTTCTTCTCTACATCTGCCTCTGCTCAAACATATTCAGTAGTTCCCAGAAGCATATTCAGTTAAAGACCCTCTAGGGTGTGAATCCGGCCTCCCTTTAGCCTCATTTCTAATTATCTCCCCATATAACTCTATGATCCAGTTCACAGAGGCCTCTAGACGTGTTCTCCTCTGTCTTTGTGCAGATGTCTCCATTATTTTGAATGATGCTCTCTTTTTCTTGATATCTTCTCTTCCTGAAAGCCAACTTCAAACGCTTGTTCTCTAATGCAGCTTTCACTGGTGCTCCTGTAACTGAAGACCCATGTATTCAAGTCTCTCCTCACCAGGCTGTTCCGAGTATTAGTTATCGTGCATGCGTCTTGCTGGTTCAGATCATGAATCTTGAGAACAGGGACTATGTTCTCTTGCTTCTCCTCCTCCTCGTAGTCTACATTCATTATTTTCTCATAAAATAAGAGTTAAGTAAGATGCTGCTGTTGCGCTAAATGCTCCATGTTGGTATTCTAAAATGCATAAATGGATTGTCTTTCGATGCTATGTTCAATGTAACCCTATCTGTCAAAGCCCATTCCTCACAAAGAATAAAAAATCACATAAAGGCTGAGTTTCTGTTGCCAAAGTGAATCACAGAACTGAGACAATTTAATAGAATAACGCATAGACTGCTAGGGGAGAGAGAAATCTCTCTCAATTTATCAGGTCATTTAGTTTTTTATTCCAATGTTGTACTTTCCTGCCTCATCTTTGCAAAGTAGAGTTTTACAGAAAATATTGTCATTTCCATTATTTAGCAATGACATTCAAGCTTTTTAGTCATATTACTCAATAAAAGATTTTAAAAAATATTTTACATTACAACCCAGGGCATACGTGTTCATCATTCCTTCAACATCTTCACATTTACTAAAAAATTCACCATAATCAAGGTGGTTCAGACTCTCAGCAACCAACTCATTGTGGACTGATCCACTAGAGCTCACAACTATATGCTAAAAAAAACACATACACAAAAATGCAAGATCCATGAAACAAAACTATTTTTACACAGCAATGTACTCTGCTGTCTATATTTTTAAAAAAAATTGGTCACCTCTGTTAAACATTAACTTGGCTTCTCAACTTCCTAATGGACTGAAAATATGGAAACTATTTGTCTAGACAAATTTGATATGTATGTGGAATGACAGGCAGAGAGAGGTTAAGTTACCCAAATTCACACATAACCCAAGGAAAGCAATGGTAAGATTTTAACGCAGAGCTTCTGACGTAATCCCCCTGCTGCCTTTTCCATTGTCTTCAGCAGCCCTACTTTGTGTTTTAGTGCCTATCTTTTTTATTATGAAATCTTGAACTTGCCTGAACAGTTCTTCCTTCCTTCACCAAGTAAACTTGTATCTAAACTTCTGAGCTCAATCGAATTTTATGTTCCAGGACGCCTTGCTGATGCCAATCACAGCATGCTGGCTTGCTTTACAATGACTTGTGTGTTGGAATAAGTTCCTCTCCACTGTAACCTCTTTAAGAGGAGGAAGGACTGCCTCACACATTTTTCTGTTCCTGGAGCTCAGTGTTTTAAAGTAAGTTTTAATAAGTACAATGAAACTGAACTGTGGTTAAATGACTCAGAATAAAGGAGGTGTACTTTACTTTAGGAACAGAGCTGACTAGCCAGGGTTCCAGTTTGTTGTTGTTAGGTGCTTTCGAGTCAAGTATAATTCATAGTGACCCTATGAACCACAAATCTGAACCCTGTCCTACCCTGTGCCATCTTCACACTTCCTGACACACTAAGAGTTCATTGTGGCAGTCACCATAGTCGACCCACCCGGTCAAGAGTCTTCTTTTCCTTCACCACCCTCCACCTTTATGTCCCACTTGAAGCCCCTCCTAATAACATGTCCAAAGCAGAGGAGGCAAAGCCTCATCATCCTTGCCTCCCAAGAGCACTATGGCTGCACCCTCTCCAAGACATATTTGTTTGTTCTCTTGGCCATCCATGTATTATTCAGTGCTCTTTCTTCTTCAACACTACAGCTCAAAGGCATCAGTTCTTCTTCTGCCATCCCTATTCTCTCAGATGCATAGCAAGTGATTGGAAAGACCACAGCCTGACTCAGGTGCAACTTAGTCCTCAAACTAACATCACTACTCAGTAATTTGGAGAGGTCCCTAACTGCAGATTCTCCCAGTGCAACATGTCTCCTTATTACCTTACTTCTGGTACCAAGGGTGTTAATTATGGATCCAAGTAAGACTCTCTATCCATCATGATGTTGCCTATCAGTCTAGTGTTAAGAATCTTTGTCTTCTTGACATTGAGATTTAATCTACATCTATTTAAAAGACTAGGAAATTGAAAAAGATACCATATGGGGATAAAAATATCTTTACCTGAATTGCAAAAGTCATGTATTAAATAGAAGTTTCTATAGTGTAAAAATCCTAAGAGTCCAATTTTTATCCTCTTTACCTGAGTATATATAGAACCATGTCACCCACCATAGATCAGAAAAGTTAGTAAAATTAATTCAAGACAACGGAGATCACCTTAAGGAGCCCCAAGGAATAGTTGGCTGGCCCCGGGAACTTCTCTGCAGCAGAAATAACGATGCCCTTGCTTCTACAACGGGCATTATAATGGGAACAGTTACCAACTTGCCCAAATAAAGTTCAAATTCTCGAGGGGGAAAAAAAATCCAAATGGCACAGCTGCTATTGAGGATTTTCACCCTTGCTTTGCGGTTGATGCAAATATCCAGGGAAAACATTTTTTTTAAAAAAGAAAGTTGAGCTGACTACATATTGACCCAAACTGGAAGTTTTAAGCTTCTATTCTGTCCTACTACCCAAAATAGACTGATGTTGTCAATGACTTCATTTAATTTGGATTCAGGCTTTATATCCCTGGTAACAGCAGTAAAAAAAAAAATAAAATCAATCAGAAGACATGTTGTACTGGGAAAATCTGCTGTCAAGGATCTTTCCAAGGTGCTAAAGAGCAACGATGTCAGTTTAAATACTAACATGTACCAGATACAAGCCATGGTCTTTTCCAATTAGTTCGTATGAATCTGAAAGCTATAAATGAATAGAGGATGACAGAAGAAGCAATGTCTTTGAATTGGTGTTGGAGAAGAGTACTGAATATCCCATGTAGTGCCAAATACAAGTAAGTCCATCTTAGAAAAAGTACAACCTGGGTGCTCTTTCCAGGCAAGGACAGTGAAACTTCATCTCACATACTTTGGGTATGTTGTGAGGAGGGACCAGTACTTGAAAAAGACATCATGCAGAGAAAGGTGCAGAGTCAGAAAAAGAAATGAAAACCCTCACTAAGATGGATTGACACAGAGACTGTAACAATGGGCTTGTCCTGTCAGATTGTGAGGATGGCATAGGATATGGCAAGGTTCAGACATGTTGTTCAGAGTCACTGAGTCATAGATGACTTGATGGCATCTAACAAATTTCAGGTGTTTACAAATGTGATTTTATAAATTTATTATAAAAAGTATACATAAGATATACTATGTAATTCTCTAACTCACAGTTTCAGACTTTTATTATCATTAGGACTCTTTGAAATCTAAGCATCCTTAACCTAAGTCACGGTATTTTCATTCCCTTCATATGCATGTAAGCTGAACAATGAATGAGGAAAACTAAAGAATTGACACCTTTGAATTGTGGTGCTGGTGAAGAATACTGAATATACCATTGGATACCAAAAGAACAAGCAAACAATCTTGAAAGAAATATAGCCAGAATTCACCATAGAAACAAGGATGGTGAGACTTTATCTCACATACTTAGGGTGTGTTATCAGGTTGGGCTAGTCCTTGGAGAAGGATGTATTTGAAAAGGAGGGTCAGAGTGCAACGATGAATGAATGAAAACCCAAAATCTCTGTAAATGTTCATTAAAACTAGTAAAATTTAATAAGTAAAAAAAAGAAAAGGAGGGTCAGTGAAAAACAGAAAGGCCTCAAGGTTGGGCCCACACAGTGGCAGCAATGATGCCTTTAGTCACACAAGATTATGGTGACAACAGCTTCGTGCTGTTGTACACAGCATTGCTGTAAATCAGAACCAAGTTAGCAACACTTAACCAAACAATAATTATGTAGGACAATATTAGGGTCCATAATCTGCATATTTAAATAAGATTTAAATAGCTCAGATTCTGTTAGAGATGGTTCATGCTGAGAAACTTTGTTACCCTAACTCTTCCTTACTTCAAGTAGTTAAAAAGAGGTCAAACTTGTATGTTTTTAATTAAATTAAAAATATAAGACCACATAATAGCAACACTGAATAAAAACATGTACAAGTTTTATAACCACATTTCTTAAAATTGTTTTAATAGCATTTCAGCATTTTTTTCCTTGACTATAAAGTCAAAAGTTACACAGATGTTAATCTCTGAAGAGCAATTATGAATGTAATATAAAACAACTGGGTAAACCCTCATTTCTTTAACATTAAGTACTATGTACGGTTCCTGACAGTCCACTGTGGGCAAGAAATACACCTGTCCACATGTCAGGACATAATTTTTTGTGACTAATTCAGAGTTTGACTTAAAAATCAAAAGCATTACATTTCTGCATTATAAAAGCGCCACAGTCACAGGTCATATCTTCAGAGGATACAGCTTTCAACACTCTTGTTAACCTGGTTACATATACTCCTTTATGCTTCTGCTTGCAAATAACTTTTGCTTAAAAAAGCAATATACAAAGTTCACCAAAATTTGCAAAGTAACAGTTTGTCAGTACTGAATGAAAGTAGCTTTGGCATTTGAAATTACAAAGTCACTTTCACTACAAATTATTTCCTTCATTCTGGGTCGAGGCGAGGTAAAACTGGAAGAATAAGATTCCCAAAAGCAGAGTCTTGAGTTATGAAGTATCCAGATGAATGTGCATGAGCATGCTGGGAAAGAAGAGAAAAAAAAATGAGGCTAGTGATAGGCACAATTTTTCAACTGAGACATTTAAAATTACTTACTCCAAATGCCTAAGAACAAATTTATTTAAAGATCAGTTCTTATGCTGCTAGTTTCATTTAGATACATAGGAGATGGATAATAATGAGTTAATATTAACAAATTGCACAAGGTATTCATATATCCCTGCTGCCTCCCTGTGATTCGCTTCAGTCAATAAAATGAGTTGCAGACATTCACTTTGTTCTTTGGAGTGTCTGTACTCTAGCCACAAAGTCCAAAGTATACCGCTCTAGGCCAATAAAGTGAGAGCCTCAAAAAAAGGGAGTTGGAAAGGAAAAGTAGAGGGGGAAGGGAAGGGACAGATGATTACTAGAGATTAAAATACCAACATTCTGCAGAGAATGTTGGAATGTAAATCACAGGAAACCACCAGCGCTTTCCCTTCATCACTAAAGACAGGAGGACTGTCTTTATTTAGGTTGTGCAGTCTCTACGAGGCAGAGCTGATCGAACAGCTCCCAACAACAAAGTTCACCAAAATTCAGAAAGCCACAGTTTTTAAGCACTGAAGATAGTTGGTTTTGTTCAAGGTCTCTGGGAACTTTAATTAACACATTCAAGATTAATGTAATCACTAAGATTATTACCATGAGTATAATAAATATTTTAAACCAACAGAACAGAAAACCTTAATCTTATGGTAAGATTCAATCTGTTCCTAAACAACATTCATACTGACATAAAAAGAAAATCAATCCAACAGACAAAAATAAACCAGTAAGACTGTAACATGATGCACTGACATGACAAATTGTTTTTTAATCAAATATATACACACATGCATACACATATTCTTTTTTTTAGATTTAAATTTATTATTAATTTCAGTAAAAATTTACAGAGACTTTGGATTTCCATTCATT
>NW_006400047.1:303088-304392 GCF_000299155.1 Elephantulus edwardii | reverse complement strand
TTATATATATATATTCTTAAGTGAGCCCATGAAGATCTCTGTTCATCCAAATATCCTAAAACCTTTTATGCCAAGCAATTCCTTGGCAGGTAGGCCACAGAATCACATGACCGTGCTAACACCATAGACAGTTTCTTCACTGTCGTATTGGTCCTTCAAATCCTATGGATATGACTGAACATGAGGAAACCATCGCACTTATGTGTGGAACATTTTTATTAATATTGCTCCACTAAAAAACAAAAGCACTATGCTGGCTTCTAAAACCAAGAAAAGGAAAACAAGACAAGAAGGTCGGCTGATTCCTTTGCTCACCTGCAAAGCTGCTTTCTGCTGGGCTGCAATATGCTGCTGTTCTGCATGGTCCCGGAAATCCTTATTAAGAGAGGGTCTCGAGAGTGCAATGCTAGAATGAAGATAAGAGTTACTTGAGAGGTGAAGGTGGAACTCCTTATTTCTCAGCCACACTTCTACTTTCCAGAATAAGTCTTTTTTTCCTTTCCTCTTATTCTATGCTAGTTTACATGAAATTCTGTACTTTACTGGGGTTTCAAGTAATCTTTTTATTTGTAATTATGGTTCTCCTGTTTTCTTTAAAAAAAAATTTTTTTTCATTTTTTTAGTGTACCGTCAAATCGGATCTGACTGGTAAAGGAGGAGACTGTTCCTCCTTCTCCAGCAAAGCATCTGGTGGATTTGAACCGCGAGTTCCCCTGTTTTCAAACATATCTGAGGAAATCTATCAATAATCATACTGACATTATTTTTAAAAACAGTTCAAACAAACCACAGAGTAGTCATAAATAGTAGAACTGTACCTTTTTGTTTGCATAATAAGTATAAATTATCATATATATGTTCCACATAGGCATAACTAGTAGGAACAAATAATAAGACTTAGAGGCAGCCATCTACAATACTATAGAAGAGTTATATATACTTGACTCTGCTAAATCTTAACCAAGCAGTAACCAGTTGCTGACATATTTCAACAGACAGATGCTGCCCTGTATGTGCTCCCCAAGTTGTGCCAGGTAATCTAGAGGACAACTAGCTGGCCAGCTGACTAGAAGAGAGCCATACCTATTCCTATTCCAAAAAAGGGTGACCCAAGAAGAGTGTGTGAACAATATCACTGATAGCACAAGCAAGCAAAATCCTGCTGAAGAGTTTCCAAAAATGTCTAGACAGAAAACTACCAGAAATAAATACATGCCAGGCTTAAAAGAGGGCCTGGCGAATCCAGAATTAAGGCATAGAGAAGTGTACTCGGGGTGGGGGGTGGGGGGAAAGGGATGGGGGAA
>NW_006400047.1:298315-299362 GCF_000299155.1 Elephantulus edwardii | reverse complement strand
TATGAGATGCAAATCAAAACCACAATGAGATACCATCTCACTCCAGAAGCAGTGGCAAAATTTAACAGGGCAGCAAGTAATAAATGTTGGAGAGGATGTGGCGAGGTAGAAACTTACACATTGTTGGTGGGATTGTAAAATGGTACAACCACTCTGGAAGGCAGTTTGGTGCTTCCTCAAGAAGAAAAAGGGGATAAATAATGTACACAGCATTGAAACATACAAGAGAGAGAACCATATAACAGGAATATATGAGGAGATTCCAAGATGGCGGTGGTGGAGGAAACAACGTGGCGAGCTGAGGGAGCAGCAGACCACATGGAGGAGGGCCACCAAGGCCTTCTACAGACCTCTGTTTGTTGATAATTGAACAGTTAAACACTTGATAATTGGTCTTTGGTGCGGACTGAGGCTCAACATCAGGAGATCAAGGATTCCCAGGGAGGAATGGGTAACCTTAACACTGAGTTTTACTCCAGACCTGACCCTGAACCCAGTTCCAGACAAAAAAAAAGGAAATACAACGGCCAGTTAAGAAAACAAAGGAGGATAGAGCATCAGGGTTCAGTCAGCCATCCCCCCTGGACCTAACTTTGCAGTACAGAGGGGAGTAAATGTCAGGAAAACATCTTCTCACAGAACAAGAAGGCAAGCAGCTTCAACCCAAGACCACCAGTAAGGGGATAAAGTGTGCTCCCTTTCCCCCTTCACATCAACGCCCCTGTTCAGCATGAAGAAGCCAGAGAGTCTGGGCCCAATTCCAATTCCTGAATGAGAAACCCACAAGTGAAAAAGACAGTTTGTTTACTCACCATTTGACTATGTTTACTATTGCCCTGAATCATGTGGTCCCCACTGGATCCTTTGCATTTCCTTCACCTGCTCCCCCCACCAACCAAATTGTGCAGGCTTGCAACTGCATCTCTGCAATTTTCATCCCTGCCAATCCTCATCCTTTTGCTCTCAACCCTCACCTCCGTGTATCCCCAACATACTTTCCCCAATAAAATGTAAAAATAAACCAAAAAACATGACAAAAAAAAAGGA
>NW_006400047.1:289702-298215 GCF_000299155.1 Elephantulus edwardii | reverse complement strand
GGTGCAGATCACAAAACTGTGGTTAACCTTGACAAGACTGGGAATCCCAGAACATTATACTTGGACCAGGAAGCAGTGTTCAGAACAGAGCAAGGAAACAATACATGGTTCAAAATGAGGAAAGGACTGCATCGAGGATGTGTCCTGTCTCCATACCTTTTCAATCTATATTTGAAACAGGTCATTCAGGAGTCTGGACTTTATGAAGAATCTGGCATCAGGATTGGAGGAAGACTCATCAGCAACCTATGTTATGCAGAGATACAACCTTGCTTGCAGAAACTGAGGAGGACCTGAAGTATAAGGACTGCAGTTTTCAATATGGATTGAGGCTCAATATAAAGAAGACAAAGATTCTCACCACTAGGCCAATTGGAAGCACCATTAAAGATGGAACAGAGACTGAGATTATTAATAATTTCAACTTGCTCAGCTCCACAATCAATACTTGTAGTACTACCAGTAAAGAACACTCTTGGCACCAGCAGTCAGGAAATCAAAAGATATATTGTTCTGGGGAAAGGTGCTGCTGGAGACCTCTCCAATGTGTTGAAAAGCAACTATGTCATTCTGGAGACTAAGGCATACCTGATTCAGGCCACGGTCTTCGCAGTTACTTGCTATGCATCAGAGAGCTGGATAGTGACTAGGGTTGACAAAAGAATTGATGCCTTTGAGTTGTGGTGCTGGAGAAGAGTATTGAACGTACCACTGACTGCCAGGAGAACAAACAGGTTTATCCTAGAGAGGGTGAAACCAGCCTGCTACTTGGAGGCAAGGATTTTGATGCTCTGTCTCACATACTTTGGGCTTTTGCCGAGGAGAGACCAGTCCCTAGAGAAGGGCATTATGCATAAAAGGGTGGAGGGATAACAAAAAAAGAGGAAGACCTGGATGAGATGGATTGACTCAGTGACTGGGGTTAATAGGGGTAAGTGTGTCAAAAACAGTGAGACTAGCTCAGAACAGAGTAGGGTTCAGAGCTATTATAAGGGGTCGCTATGAGTCTCAGGCAATTGGATGGAACACAGCAACAACAACAAAGGATAGGGCAAGTGGTAAGAAGCTCCTCTGTAACCACAAAGGAGCATGGTTTGAATCTACCAGCTACTCCACAGAAAAAGGATAGACAATCTCTTCCCAAGCCTCTGAAAATCCACTGGAGGGTGAGCTATGTATGACTTGGTTCCAACTCAATGGGACACAACAACAAATGATAGGGCAAAGTTCATATCTATTTTTTGTTTGTATGGTCGCTCTGAGTAGTGGTCAAATTGGTAGCACCTAACAACGGCAACTCCACGCAGGTCTGGTGGTGCAGTCTATATGTATATGGCACTGCTAACCAGAAGGCCACCTGTCTGCTGTGGTTCAAGTCTATCAGTCACTCGGAGGAAGAAATTTGAGCAATCTCTTTCCATTAAGATCTCCACTCTCAGGAATTTGATGGAGGGTCACTAACTATGAGTTAAAATCGACTAGAGGGCAGAGACTTTTTGTTGGGTAACAGCAAACACGAGCATTGGAACAGAATTGTGCTCACAGGGTTTTCAAGGTTTCTGGAAGCAGATTGTCAGGCCCTCCTTTCAAAGTACCTTTAGAAAGGTTCAAAATACCAACCTTTAGTTCATGAAATACTTAACCACTTGTGCTACCCAGAGACTCTTGTCTAAGGGCATATATAAAAACATTTTAATATCCTTACATTTTATAGAATCCTATCTAAAAGTATAAAGACATACAGGAAAAGCTCATCAATATGCACTGATGAATATGATATGATGAAATGAAATAGATGCTAGAATATAATGATGAAATGTGATACACGCTAATATAAAGATCAGGAAAAACTTGATCAAAGCTACTTTTAAGATGAAAACTGCAAAGTCAAATGTTTCAGCCAAAACCAAGAGCATATGAAAAAGTCTGCAGAAATGTCAGTTTTGACAGGACAAGCCCAAGCACATCAACTCATCTGTCTGGAAGACTGCATGTGGTAACATTGCTGAGCAGGCGTCAGCAGGCCTTCCAGAAGACAGAAGGAAGGCTTGATGATGTATTTCTAAATTCAGCCCATGAAAACTCTAGGTTACTTGTCTACTGGAAGACAACTAACAACAAGAGCAGCACTTAAGGACTGAAGGTCAGGGTTGGAGTAAGAGAAGAATGAAGTGAGCTGATAGAAAAAATAAATGGCTATAGAGAAAATGCAGGTATCTGGGATATGAAGAGTCTTCATATCTTGAAATTAAGAAGTGTAGACTTTAACCTAATAATAACAGAAGGTCTCCAAAAAGTTTTATGCATGGAAGCAATGTGATGAGAAGGGTCACATAGTTCAAACTTAAGAGGCTGGCTCTGTGCTAACTCTAACCAGTTGGTGACCAATTTCTGAATGGTTCAAAAAGCCCAGTGGTTCAGGCAGACAGTGCTGGTCACCTGAACCACTGTTGATCTCTTTTCTTCCTTCTGGTAAAGCTCATCCATCCTTAGACCTAAAGAATAAAACATTGACTGGTAGAAGACAACATTAATTTCCTTGCTAGTTTCTGTCACAGGCAAAAGAAATCCCACAGTCCTGAGCAATAATTTTATGAATAATCTGGGAGGCTAAAAAAAGTGTGAGGGAAAAGTAAGGATTGTGACCAGCAGAAAAGAGATCTGAAGTAAGACATTTAAAATAAAGACACTAGATACAATAAGGTTCTTTAATCCTAAAAGTGGCTGTAATGTTCAAAGCAAAAAAATACCATATAATTACTTTCCTTTTTTGAAAAGGAGGAGGTATGAAAAATTACATATTATAATTAGATTTAAAATATTTACTATCTAGTCTTTTCCTCCCTTAAAATTTAACTAGGAGCCATATAAATTCCAATGTTAAAAAATTGCTAATTCTTTTTTTTTTCATTTAGGTTATTTTTCATTTCAGTGAACATCTACAGAGATTTTGGGATTCCATTCATTCATTGTTGCACCCTTCTCCCCGCGCTAATTCTTTTATATAACTGAATAAAAATGATTACTCTTTAAAATCTGTATGCTGAACAGAAAACAAAGCAAAATAAAATATTCCATATATTCTACTGAAGAATATATTTAATAATATTAAAAATCCAACTCACTGTAGTGGTTTTCTTTTTGAGTCAAAAAACTAAACCATAGTTCATCTACCTGCAGAAAACGGAAACAAGATCCACATCTCACAATATACACAAAAACCAACTCAAGGTGGATCAGAGACCGAGAGGTAAAGACCCAAATTGTAAGGATCCTAGGAGACAAAGTGGGATAAAATTTAGAAGCCCTAGCCTATGGCATAAATAGGCTTGCAAGTATAACAGAAATGTACAACTAGGAGAGGACAAAAATCGATGGATGTGACTTTGTAAAAATTAAGTCCCTGTGTACATCAAAAACTCTTTCCAACAAGAAGGAAAAAATAAAAATAATCTATAGACAGGAGGGAAAACCTTTGTCAATGACATCTGAGACAAGGGTCTCATAATGAAAATTTACAAAATACCACAAGATCTCCACAAGAAAAAGGCTGATAACCCAATCACAAAATGGGCAAAAGACATGAAAGATTCTTCCCAGAGGAAGACATTCCAATAGCCAACAGACATGAAAAAATGCTCAAAACCACTGGCAATGAGAGAGATGCAAATCAAAACGACAAGATACCATCTCAGCCTAGTAGCAGTAGCAAAGCTTAACAGGACAGCAAGGAATATATGTGGAGAGACTAAAACTTTCATGTATTGCTGTTGGGATTATAAAATGGTACAATCACTCTGGAAGTTTAGCATTTCCTCAAAAAAGGTGAACACAGCAAGAGGGTGCCATCCGTGATGTTGAGCTCCTTCTCTCAGCTGTTGAACCTGGCCCGGCTTCCAAGCAGCCTTTCAGCGAGGTCCAAGTTTTACCTTCATGAACCATGAAATAGCAAACCTAATTGGGTGAAAGTTGGACTGACCTTGGGCGCTTAAGCCTTCTTGTGGGGCTATCTAATCAAACAACATAATGAAGATGTTTTAGAGTATAAACAAAGAAATGGATTGGTGTAAACTACTGAAATATAGTTCCATACAGAGATTACATCAGTTCCTCTGGACTCTGTAATCTTTTGATTGTAAATGAGAAAGAAAAGAGTTGTATGTGGTTATAGATTGTAATTTTGTGTGTGTTATATTATTAAATGAACAAATAAAAATACTTAAAAAAAAAAAGAAAAGTGAACACAGAAATCTCCTATGACCTAGCCACTGCGCTGTTAGGAATATACCTTAAGGGAATTAGAACTAAGACATGAATAGAGATATATTCATAGCAGTGTTATTCACGATAGCAAGAAAATAGAAACAGCCCAAATGCCCATCAAAAGAATTAGATTTAGAAATTGTTGTCATTCACATTGCAATACTATGCAGCACTAAAAAAGAATTTTGTAAAATACTATGTAATATGGGAGAGTCTAGAAAGCATAATGCTGAGTGAACTCAGTCTCATAAGGACAAATACTGCTTAAGACCATTATGATAAAAATAGAAAGATAGGACCCTTTAGAAGGACAGGACCCATTCAATGAAGATGGTGCCAAAAGTGAAGAGGGAAACCTCTGTCCCTCCCAAAACTGAAACCAAAGCAAAGGCATTAAAGGCCAAGAAGGCAGTCCTGAAGGGCGTCCACAGCCACAAAAAAAGGAAGATCCACACCTAAACCACCTTCCAGAGGCCTAAGACACTGACACTCTGAAGACAGCCCAGTTACCCCAGTAGAGTGCCTCCTGGAGAAATTAGCTTGACCACTGTGCCATCATTAAGTTTCCCCTGATCACTGAGTCAGCCATGAAGAAGACAGATGATAACAGTATGTTTGTGTTCATTGTGGATGTCAAGGCTAATAAGCTCCAAATCAAACAAACTGTAAGAAACCTCTATGACACTAAGGTGGCCAAGCTCAACAGTCTTGAATAGCCCTGATGGAGAAAAGAAGGCCTATGTTCCACTTGCTCCTGACTGTGATGCGTTGGATGAAACCATGTTGCCAATTCTAAATATAAATTCTTCTCAAAAAAAAAAAAAAAGGAAAACTAGTAAGATGTATACAAAAGTCCAAAAGGGGAAGGGTGGAAATCACTAGGATAGCAGTGTTTAGCAGGTGGACTGGGGGTGTGTGTGTGAAGGAATAGGAAAGATTCAATGAGAATTTGAAAAGGCAGGGTAATAATAGGCATAGATCAACAGTAATTAAATTTTAGAAACTATAATGTGTATGAATGATTGTATGAAACAATGAATGTGAATGGATGAAACACAAGATAAATGCATTATTGTACGAAAATCCATTTTAAAAAAAAAGTCACAGCTGACCCTCCAATGTGTGTCTGAGGCCGCAAATTGCATCAGAGGAGACTGCTCATCCTTCTCCCTCGGAGCAATTGGTGGATTCCGACAGACAGACTAGGCCACTAGAGTTCTCTGTTTAATAAAAGCACCCTCAAAATAGTACAGTAGTCAATACCTAGCGCCAGGATGATTTGTTGACGATTGGTTCTGCATGAGAAGTTTTCTTTTCTCTTTGTCCAATTCAGCCAAGATTGCAACTCTATTTTTATTTTGAAAACCTAAGAGAGAGAGGTAGAAAGAACACTTTAGAGCTATTTTAAAAGCCTAGGCCATTTATAATCCAGATAGGAAAATTGTGTATTTGCTAGCATGACAATGAACTCCATGCAAATGTAGTTTCCCTTGATGGTTATGATGCTCTTACTGTGCATTTTTCAGCAACCTTAACAGGGTAGACTAACTTAAGCTGCATAATACATAGTAACAAATGCAAAGCCTACTACTGACTAAGGACTTTCAAGGTTTAGTTCTAAAGAATTTTAATCAGCAAGATACAGACAATGGCATTTCTTTCTTTAGTAACAAAACCCCCTCTGTATCTCTAAATGCTGAAGGGATGGGTCTCTGCCCTAGAGTCACTCTGGGAGAGCAGGTTTCCTTAACTCTCAGTCTCAGGTCTCTAAGAGTAAGGGCTTCTTCCACGGAGCAAAAAACATTAGATACATTCAGATTTTAGAAATACACTTCTTTCTTCTTCTCAATTGATTTCATTTAGCAATGACTCGCAATCTTTCAAAAAATAAGTCAAAGACTTCCGCTGAAAAGAATTTCAATTATGAGTTAAAAAGGAGCATACCCGGCAGGATGCAAAGAAATGTGCTCTCCTTCACGAAATGTTTACTGCCAGGCTTGATCATGAGCTTCACGCTTGCCTAAGATCTAAAGCACTGGTCACATCCCAAACTCATAACTAAAGTAGCTTCCATTTTTTTAAATCCTAATTTAGATCCCACTGCATAAATTTTGACAGACTGTAGAAAAAATTCTCAGATTTCTAGATTCTCTGGAAGTACCACAAGATCTGGTAATTATTGCCCCCTAATAATAATTAGTTTGAAGAAATAGATTTCCAGGGAGCTCTGGTGGCCTAGTGGCAACAAGTTGCACTGCAATCCCAGAGGTGCACGGTTCAAATCCACCAGATGCTCTCCTGGAGAAGGAGGGGCAATCTACTCCTGTACCAGTCAGATCTGATTTGATGGTATACACACACAAAAAAGAATAAAATTTAAAAAAAGAAAAAGAAATAGACTTCCCCTGAAAATGGACACTGGATCCAGTGTCAACAGATTTTACTGGTTTGTTATTTAAAGGTATTTGAGTTTCTCATCCTAACTTAGGAGACAAGGTAGTGCAGGGGTTTAGCATTCAGCAGCTAACTGAAAAGTTAACGGTCTAAACCCACTAGTCAAGATGTAGTGTCTATTTCTAAAGATTAGTGTTTCTGAAACCTTATCATGCAATTCTACTCCGTCATATAGGGTCGCATGAGTTGCAACTGGCTCAATGGAAACAAGATGTTTAGAAGAAAACACATTTTTTCTAAAACAAATGTGTTTTAGAAGAAAACAAATGGAATGAAGGACTCAAAAGCAACTGTTGTTGTTGCTGTGTACTGTTGGGTTGGAACTGACTCATAGCTGACCCTCCAGAGGGTTTTCAGAGGCAGTTAATCATAAAGAAAGAGACTGCCCATTCTCCTACCGAGCAGCTGGCGAATTCAGTTCTACAGGCCTTTAGGACGGCAGTGAAGTTTCTTTTCCTCTTTTTTTGCTTTAAAAGAAATAATTTATTACCCATAAAAAGTTGTTTGTTGTTGTTGTTACGTGCCGTCGAGTCGCTTGCGAAGTCAACTAGATTAAATATAGAACTCCAAAGGTCTAGGTACAATCACAGTAAAGGCAGGTAAGAATCTCAGGTTGTGTTTTTCCCCCACTGTACAAAAGACTATATACATGCCTTAGGAGCCTGCTTTGTGTCCTCTTTGGGGTTTTGTTTTGATTTTTTACCCCCCATTTTCCTGATGTGTTATTTTGTTGTTGCTGAAAACAAATCCGCTTCCGGGAATAGTGCTGCCAGTGCAGAATCTGCTGTTCATCAATAAATTTTGCACACTGACACTCACCTGCTCCTTTCAGAAGTGTTCATACTGGAGCAGTTCAAACATATGTAAACAATGGGGGGACCTTGTTCAGGTACCTCGGAAACACCTTCCCTGTGAGTACTCCTTTCTGTGTTGTTTAATTTTCAGCCTACAGTTATTTCTTGTATTTATAGGCTGGAGTTTCTTTACATACTTGGCATGTTCTGGTTCTTTCCAGTAAATAAGTATTTAAGATAATTAACAAAAGCTCTGTCTTTGAAGTAACCTCTTTAGGCAAGAAAATTAAGGTAATTTGTTTTTGCTAAACACTGCACAAATTCCAACTCCAGTTGAAACCAAAGTCGATTTCTTGCATCATCTGTTTCCACAGCGACAGCAGCAGCCATAAGCTGCAGCGCAGTTTCTTACCACTAGGCCACCAGAGCTCCCTCAAAAAGCCAACTACTGGGGCAGGGGGTGGAGAGAAGGAAAGATTGAGAGGATTATAGTCAACAGGATAATAATGAAGAGAAAGGATGACATAGAAAAGATTTAGTAATATCAGCATTAAACTGGACTAGTACTAGAATTATCTTTTAGGATTCTGCCATCATAATAACCAGCAACAACCACACCTTCCTTTTACCATCAACCCTATATAGAACAGTTTAGTTTTCAAAACTATCAGTAGTTCTATTAAAGCCATCAGAGTTCTATGATAAACACAAATGCCAAACTAACTGTAAAGCAGGGAAGAGAAATCAAGGTTGGAATATCTTACTGTTAAAAAGCAAAGTTGGGGTGTTTTTTTTTTAGGGGGTGGTTTCAGGCCCAGGGTAGGGTTAAAAAAGATTAAGGAGTTAGCTAAGGTTCAAATTATACTTGGCTAACATTTTTAAAAGATACTTAATATGTTGTTGCTGTTGTTGTTATGTGCTGTCGAGTCGCTTGTAACTCATAGCGACCCTATGTACAACAGCCCTAAACTTTGCTCTGTTCTGTGCCAATCGCACCGTCTC
>NW_006400047.1:282492-287962 GCF_000299155.1 Elephantulus edwardii | reverse complement strand
CCCAATAAAATGTAAAAATAAACCAAAAAACATGACAAAAAAAAAGGAATATATGATTAGGTATTACTGGCATGATAAGAGTCCAGAATAAGGGATACATAGTAAAGTGGACTGAGGGTGGGGGTGGGTGGGGGTGGTAGTGGTGGTGGTAGTGGTGGTGTATATAAAACAATGCATTTTTTCCCCAAAGAAAAAAGCAAACGGGGGGGACGGGAGCAGGGAGGAAAATGTGCAACAATGAATGAATGGAAATCCAAATTCTCTATAAACTTTAAGATCTCAATAAATTTAAAAAAAATAAAAAGCTCAACATTGAAATGTCATATGACTCAGATTTCACTGCTTAGAATGAGAACTGATGCACAGAGACCTGTAACATCAATGTTCACAGCAGCATTATTCACCAATGCAAGAACATAGAAACAAGCCCAGGTATTCAACCACAATCGAATGGACTCAGAAATTATGGTACATTCACACGGAATACTAAGCAACATGCAGAAGCAATGATTTTGTAAATTACTACCTAACTTGAAAGCGACTGGAGAGCATTAAGCTAACTGAACCAACTCAGTCCCATAAGGACAAATATATATTCTATAAGAACATTACCGTGGAATGAGTATGAGGATCTGGGGCTGGGGGGACAGAGGGGTGAAGATGGGCGGGAAGGGGGCTGTTAATCATAAGGTTGCACAATTTGATGGGTGGAGGAAGAGGGCAGTGAAGGAAATGGGATAGATCCAATGTGAAAAACAATATATATGAACTTTGTAAATCAGTACAAAAGAAAAATTTCTTTAAAAACCAAAACAAAACAAAAGGTATTTTAATAGGAGATCTAGGAGTTGGTAAGTATCTCTCATCAGACATAAAGTAAAAATTGATAGCTCTAACCTGATGAAATAGCTAAATATCTTAAGGAAAGCTGACTGTATAGACTTGATTCCTGATATCCTGGGAGATTATATGTCTATTATTTTTTAAAAATATATTATCAGGAGAGGCCAATTCATAATAACAACAGAACAAAAGGTTATAAAAGACTTGGTTGTGGGGAGCTCTGGTGGCTTAGTGGTAAGGAGCTGCAACTACAATCCCAGAGGTGCACGGTTCGAATCCACCAGATGCTCTGCCGGGGAAGGAGGGACAATCTCCTCCTGTGCCAGTCGGATCCAATTCAACAGTACATCAAATTAAAAATAAATAAATAAGTAAAGTTTATTCATTGGTAGGTATTTGAATCTTATCCAGAGGATACCTAAGTCTTAAAAGGCAAAAAAATAACATTATTAAATTAACATGAATTGATTAGTACCAGCATTAGTTTTCTGGGTATTTAGTTAATGACAAACACTTTCTATTACATTGCAAGATTAAAAATTATTAAACCTTTGGGTTCCTTTCTTGAGTTTACTGAATATACACCACAAAGGAAAGGAACAAGTCCAGATGTGTTCATGAAATGAGTTCTCCGTGCCCCAGCTGTCTCATACCCAGAGCTTTTAAAGCTACTGCCACTTTTCCTTATCCACTACTGAAGTGAGAGAATCCCGATTGGAAGCATCATGATAGATGGGTGAAGAGATTGAGACTGTTTTCTTTTTTAAATTTTTATTTTATTATTTTTGTGTGTGTGTACCGTCAAATCAGATCTGACTGGTACAGGAGGAGATTGTCCCTCCTTCCCTGGCAGAGCATCTGGTGGATTCGAACCATGCACCTCTGGGATTGTAGTTACAGCTCCTTACCACTAGGCCACCAGAGCTCCCCTAAGATTGAGACTGTTAACAACAGCTTTAGTTTAACTTGGCTCCACAATCAACACGCTTGGCACCAGTAGCCAGGAAATTAAAACATATTGCAATGGGAAAATTTGCTGTTAGAGACCTTTCCAAAGTACTGAAGAGCAAAGATGTCAATCTGGAGACTAAGGTGTTCCTGATAGAGGCCATGGTCTTTGCAATCACTTGTTATGTGTCAGAGAGCTGGACAATGACTAGAGATGACAGAAGGAGAATTGATGCATTTGAGCTGTGGTGTTGGAGAAGAATATTGAATACACCATGGACTGCTAAGAGAATGAAGTTTCGTCCTATAGAGGGTTAAGCCAGGCTGCTCCTTGGAGGCAAGGATTCTGAAGCTTAGTATGACCTACTTTGGACATGCTGCAAGGAGGAATCAGTCCTTGCAGAGGGACATCATGCTTGGGAGGGTGGAAGGACAGCATAGGAGAGGAAGACCATCTAATGAGATGAATTGATTCAGTGACTGGGGTAATGGGGGTAGGTGTGTCAGAGACAGTGAGATTGGCACAGGATAGAGCAGGGTTTAGGGCTGTTGTACATAGGGTTGCTATGTGTCGCAGGCAACTCAACGGCACATACCAACAACAACTACTACTGAAGTGCCTCTTCTTCAGGACTGATGAAATATTTTCTTCTCAAAGCAACCTTTCTTTCCCACTCATTTTTATTTTCCTCTTATCAATTCATGAGTGTTTTTCAATGTAAGGGTTTCCTACTTACTAACAAATGCAGAAAAATTACAAAATTTAAGAAGAGCTCTTTTGCCTTTGTCTACAGCTCCCAGTTTTTCCTTTAAGATACCTTTCTTCTCCCACACCTTCAAGTCCTGGCCTTTAAGAAGATGTCTTTATCCTTTGGCTAAAAGGCAGTATAGGACAACAGAATGAACATGGGAGGCAGTCTTTGTCTTATGCCAATACTACCACTTACTAATTAATATTGGGAAAATTACATTGTGTCTTAGGATCAGTAGGGATAATAGTTAATCATCTTGAAGTAATAGAGGACATGTAAGTAAAATTTTGAGAATGCCGTCTGCAATGTGGCAGTTGCTTAATAAACACTAATAGCGTTACTGAGCCCTAGCAGTTCAATGGCGAACTTCTCACCTAACATGTAGTACAGTGAATATGATTCCTGGACAACATACCGCATGAAAACTATTACCCCTCTGTCACTAGAAGCTCAAGTGTTACTATCATGCTGAACAGATTTCAGTGGAGTTTCTAGACAAAGATGAACTAGGAGGAAAGGCCTGGCTGAGTCCAAAAATCAGTCTGTAAAAATCTTATGTATCTGATCCATAATCATGAGGATGGTACAGGACAAAGCAGCGTTTGGTTCTATTGTGCACAGGGTCACCATGAGTAGGGGCTGGCTGGGCAGGAACCAACAACCGCACTGTCATTACTATCTAGCATTTTCTCCTCCTCTACTCCACCCACCCCCAATTAGTATGACATTACTAGTTTCTTGTCAGCCACATGCTGACAAGTCCCTTACTATAACTAACTAGTTTTGCACCAGACAGGGTACAACTATCAGTGGGGAGCTCTCTATATTACAGTCACACAGCAAACCTCTCAGACTAGTGTGAATGATGAGGGATCTCAAACTCCCTCCAAATTAGCCTCGAATTACTCTGTATCATATTCTGCACTGTCTTCCATTCATGTCTACTTCCTGGTGCCTACAAATCAAGTAGCATTAGAAATCTAATTTACTCATTTTGCCTTGGCAATTAAGTTTGAAATAAAAAGAAAGCCAAGTTTTAAAACCTACTCTAAATTTGATCTGTGAAGCACAATCTTATCATGTAAAAGGTACAAAAGAAAAAAAATTTTTTGTTCAAAATAAAAAAATTTTTACAATTACAATGATTTTCATGCACTATTGAGAGAAAATCTCAACTGAGAGGTAGCATATCTTAGAACAGGAGCCTCAGTGGTGCAGTGGTTAAGCCCTCAGCTGTTAACCAAAGATTCGTGGTTCAGACCCACCAGAAGCTTTGCCAGACAGAGTGGGGCCAGTCCACCTCTGTCAAGATTTACAGCCTTGGAAATCCTACGGGTGCTCCCCCTCTGACCAAGAGGGTGCTATGTGTTGGAGTCAACTCAATAGCAACAAGCTAATTTCCTTTTTGATACCTTAGTACAAATGTGAAGGGTAAATTTTTCTTCCTCTAGACTCAAGACGGTTTAGATTAAGACTTACTTGAGTCTGAAGTCAAGCAAGAGACCTCCTCTCCAGAATTTCAAGGTAATGGCTACTTCATTCACTTCCTATCGAGCACCCTGAAATCATAACTGGAAGCATACACAGTCACCCCAAATTAACAGCTCCACAAGTTGATCCGCAGCTTTTAGTTATTACTGCAAATATTTTGAAAGAATTAGAAAATAATTCAAGATAGTAATTCACATTCCTTAATCTGTATTTTGCCATGTCTCTCTGGGTATCTGAAATCAGGTTGGACCAATTTGTCTCACATGATCATAGCATCTTGACTATTACCAATAATGAAAGATCATGTTGTATCTTACACAAGAATGGACCTTGGCCAATTCCAGTTTTTTACTGTCTCTACATATTAAAATTTTCAAAATGCTATTTCTTATTAATCAAATAGTTAAGAACCTACCAAATGCGCCATACAACACTGGATAATATGTACAATATGAGATTTTAGTAACAAAGGCCTATGAAATGTAGTAGTCCTGATTAGTACCACAGCACGAAACACTGCAAGATCTCAAAGCTTAGTTAACACAAAGTAGGTCTTTGTTCTCTATGCAAAAGACAGTGATGGATTAAATACACCCACTTTCTTGCTTATCAACATGGAGAATTTCCATGGGAAACTGGCATTGTGTGTAAGCTGGGGGCTGGGCTTCATCTTTGATGCCAGTGTCCCTTTACTGTAGCCACTCAACACCTGTCAGTCTCCTCCTTCCCATCACTACAGAGCTCACAGGGGCTGGGAGTGGTGGTGGTGGTTGTCATTAGGTGCTGTTGAGTAGAGTATGACTTATAGTGACCCTATGAACAACAGATCTGAACCTTGTCCTATCCTGTGCCATCCTCACAATCTCTGACATACTTGAACCTATTTCTGCATTCACTGCATCTATTCATCTGGTTGAAGGTGTTCCTCTCTTTCACTGTCCCTCTACCTTCCCAAGCACGACATCCCTCTCCAAGCAACAGCCTCTCCTTGCAACATGCCCAAAGAATGTGAGACAGCTTTATCATCTCTGCCTCCAACGAGCACTGACTGCACCTTTTCCAAGACACCGTTATTTGTTCTTTTAGTAGTCCACAGGATATTCAGCAGTCTTCTACAACACCACAGTTCAAAGGCACTGTTTCTTCTTCTGTCATTCTTACTCACTGTTCAGATACATAGCAAATAATTGAAAAGATCATGGCCTGAATCAGGTGCATTTTACTCTTCAAACTGGTAATGTAATTTGGAGAGGTCTATGACTCCACACTTTCCCAGTGAAATAGAACACCTGCCTGTTGGTACCAAGTGTACTGACTACAGAACAAAGTAAGATGGAGTTGTTGACAGTTTCAATCTTTTCTCCATCTATCATGATGTTGCCTACAGGTGCAGTGGTGAGAGTTTTCGTTTTCTTGACATTAAGAAAGACTAGGAA
>NW_006400047.1:278820-282152 GCF_000299155.1 Elephantulus edwardii | reverse complement strand
TTTGAGCTGTGGTGCTGGAGAAGAGTATTGAATGTACCATGGACTGCCAAGAAAACAAACAGATTCATCCTGGAGAGGGTTAAACCAGGCTACACCTTGGAGGCAAGGATTCTGGGGCTTCATCTGACATACTTTGGACATGCTGTAAGGAGGGACAGGTCTTTGGAGAGGGACATAATGCTTGGGAGGGTGAAGGGACAGTACAGGAAGGGAAGACCCTCTATGAGGTGGACTGATTCAGTGACTGGGGTAATTGGGATGGGTGTGTCAGAGGCAGTGCAATTGGCACAGGACAGAGTAGAGTTTAGGGCTATTGTACATGGGGTCGCTATGAGTTGCAAGCGACTCAATGGCACATAAGTACAACAATAACAACAGGAAGCAGCACTGGCCATCCACTTCTTAAACAGCAGGGCTTTGAAAACCCTATTAACAACAAGGAGGGAGGTGGTGGAGGTCGAGTATTGCCTACTTTCTACCATCCACTCAAGGCTGAGACCCTTCTCTTTATCTATCCACTTTGGCCCACAGCCTCATGTGGTCTCCTTTTCTCCTTCCTCAATTCTTGTTTCCCCTCATCAACTTCCTCAGGACCTTTAAGCTCTCATCCAGCCTCCTTCTGGCTGCCCTTGACCACATGTCATCCTGCCATCAATGAACCCTCTATGGCCAGATTAAGACATCATGGACTAATAAGAGGAGTCCTGTGACTGGTCAGCCATCATCTCTTGTGTGACCTAGTTAGCACCTGAGTTTCTGGTCTATCATTTGTGGTGATCCAAGGATAGTGTCTGGATCCTGGCCACGTACTATATATGGCCAGATCAATGGAAGTACCACTTGAGAATTTTTTTCCAAGTTATCACAAAGGCAAAATGTAATATAACAGTAAAAAACCCCCGAGGTTTAGGTGTACATAAATCAAAGTTCTTTTAGGGAACAAGATAAAAGGCACTTGGCATTCAATCTCCATACTGAATACGTATAAAGAAATAATGTATCAAGCTGCAAAATAAAATGTTGTTAGGTGCCATCGAATTGACCAGAATTCACAGTGACCCTACGAATAATGAATCTACAACTCATAGTGACCCAACAAATCATGAATAATGAATATGAATCTTGCCCTAACCTGTGCCATCTTCATCATCTCATAATAAAATACATCCAAATAAATAAGTATTTTTCAACTTCACTGATTTTCTGGGAGTTTATAGCTCATGATAGGGACTCCCCCTGCTGGTGTAAAATAGCAGCTCCACATCACCAACAAAAACTCATTGGCACTCAAAAACAGCAACAAAAGAATAATCTAAATTCACTTATATTTAAATGAGGACTAGTTTCACAGAGAATGTTTCAAAGTGGATTTTATTATAGTGCAATCAAAGAAAACATTAAAAATCAGTGTTTTGTGTAACTACTAAAAACTATCAGATCACAACTTAATTATTTGCGCTATAGGATAATTAAAAATTTTGTTTAGATTGCATTTTCTTTTTTAAGTAGTTTATTTTCTTTCCATGGAAAACTTCTCTTAGTTTTCATTTTCTCCCAAATGATAGAATTTTAAATCTAAGCCTTTATAATTTAATGAAGAAGAGGTCAAAGATCATGGTGGAATGATGAATTAAGCCTCCAGAACAAACAAATCACACAGGAGTCACTGAGTAGAAAACAAAACATGGGTTTTTAAAAGACAAAATGCTTCACAAATTTGCATGTCATCCTTGCACAGGGGTCATGATAATAGTCTCTATATCATCAGATTTTTAGTATATGAGCTGCGAAAGCAAGCACAATACTACTGGCTGGCTAAGGATAATAAAGTTGTCATCATAGCTAGTTTTTTTGCAAGACTATATGGTATGATAAAACTCCTATTAATTTTCACTGTGCTTTAAATACAATTAGCATGTTAAAACCAGAATCAGCACATATACTAGAACTCTCAATACTGATAGAATCATTTACTTGGACTAGCCATGCTGCAAATATAATTATGAAATCTGCACAAAATATTAAAAATTAACTTTTTAGAGACCAGTGATTGACCCAGGAGTTCTGATGGCACAGTGTGTTTTGTGTAGAGCTGCCAACCAAAAGGTCAGGATTCAACTCTACCTACTGGCTGATTCATAGGAGACAGATGCACAGTCTCCTCCCATAAAGATTTGGAAGACTTAGAAACTTGATGACAGGTCACTTTGAGTCACAATCTTCTTGAAGGTAGTGGCTTTTGTTTTTGTGTTACTTAAAACCAGGCAAAAACTGAAACTTGGAAGATTTGGGAATTTAGGACTTTTTACTTGGAAGCACTCAAAAGTCTATAGGGGGGGAGGGGTTTGTGCGGGGAGAAGGGTACAACAATGAATGAATGGAATCCCAAAATCTGTGTAGATGTTCATTGAAATGAAAAATAAACAACCTAAATTTAAAAAAAAAAAGTCTATACACAGCATGGATAGCTTCACTTTACTGGCTTGAGGGAACCAGAGCAGCATGAAAATCAGGGCCAAAACTTGACAGAGCAAATAAAGCCTAAATACGAATATAAAATTCCCCCAACATTCTCATTTCCCATCTAAACGACACAAATATCAGAGGGAACCCAGGGGTGTAGGGCGGAGGGAGGGAAGAAAGTAACAGACCAAAACCTAAGTAGAAAATGTCATTGTAGGTCCAACACAAGAAAGACAAGAGTTTAGAATCTGAATTTACTAAAACAGAAATCACATTTCTGAGAAGTAGAGCCCAGAACCTCTTCAACATATTATTCATAATATCCAAGATCCAATTGTTATTGCTGTTGCTGGTTGCCTTTGAGTAGAGCACGACTCATAGCAACCCTATGAACAAGAGGCCTGAAGCCCCTCTACAGCCATCGACATTTATCAAAGTTCATAGTTTCTGGGCATGAGGATGCAATTATCCAATTTAAAAATCAGTAATCATATGTAGGAAAACCAGAAGTTGTCAAAAAAGAAATGTAATGAATGAACACTGACATTCTAAACATTAGAGAGATGAAATGGACTGGCACTGGCCACTTTGAATCAGACAATCACATGATATACTACTAAGCTGGGAATGAAAAATAGGAAGAATGGTTTTGCATTCAAGTTCTATCCTGAAGTTCAATGTTGTGAGTGATAGCATACCATCTATATGCATACAAGGAAGAATTGTTAATATGACTATTATTCAAATACATGTACCAAGAGCTAAGGCCAAAGAGGAGGAAATTGAAGATTTTTATGAAATTTTAGTCTTAAATTGACCAAACATGCAATCAAGAGGCAACAATGAAGGAATGGCAGTCTGAAAGTACA
>NW_006400047.1:272909-274850 GCF_000299155.1 Elephantulus edwardii | reverse complement strand
AACAACAACAACAACAACACAAATGTTGACTTTATACATGGACGACATCTGATGGATTGCATAGGAATCAGACTATCTGTGGAAGGAATTGCTGGAGAAGCTCAAAACAAGGCCAGGTGTTTATCGTGGAAAAGACCATTATTTACTCATGTGAATGTTCAAATTGAGGCTGAGGAAAATGATGGGCTACAAGAACCAAAAAATACCCAACCGATAAAATATGTCTACCCTGCCTGAATTTAAAAATTAACTTAAGAATACGTTTAAAACACTGAACACCAATGATCAATGACCCGATGAGTTGCGGGATGACATCAAATATATAATCCATGATGAGAGCAAAAGATCATTACAGAAGAGGAGAAATAAAAAAACCAAAACGGATGTCAAAAGACACTCTGAAAATTGCAGTAGAGCGTTGTTGTTGTTAAGTACCATTGAGTTGTAGGCAACTCATAGCAACCCTATGCACAAAAGACCTGAACACCTGTATGACTTTCATTGTTTCTCCAAGTTCACAGTTTCCGGAGACAAGCTATTTCAGAAGTGGATGCCACTCCTGCTTCCAAGCTTGTTTTAATGGGGAAGCTCCATCAAACACTGTCCACCATGGGTAACCATTACCACGTTTGCCACATCAGTGTCACAGTGTTTAGCATCACAGCAACCACAAATTACCTCTGTACAACATATGGACAGACCAGTGCTATATCACTTAGAAGAATGTTTGACCAAAAACAAAACCAGGCCTAAGGGCCACAGACTAAAATAACTCACCTTTGGCTTGGTGGCATAACTTTCTATCCACTAGGCCAACAGAGCTCTCTCTCTATACTAGAGCACTGCTGCTGTTGTTGTTATGTGCCGTCAAACTGCTTGAGACTCTGTGACCCTATGTACAAGAACCCAAAATAAAGGGGAAAGATGGTGAAGTAAAAGAGCTAAATATAAGATTTCAAAGGGCAGCTTGAGAAGACAAAGAAAAATATTAAAATGTATAGAGAGCTGGAACTGAAGAATAAAAAGGGAAGAACTCATGCAGCATTTCTAAAGTTGAAAGAACAGAAAAACAAATTCAAGCTTCGAGTTGCAATATTGAGAGATGCAATGGGCAAAATATTTAATATTCAAAATATAGAATGATCCAGGAAGCATCAAAAGAAGATGGAGGGAATACACAGAGTACCAAAAGGAATTGATCAACAATTAAATATTTCAGGAAATACCACATGATCAAGAGTCAATAGAGAGGAAGGAAGAAGTTCAAGCTGTACAAAAGGCACAGGCAAAAAAATAAGGCCAAAGGAATTGATGGGATACCAACTGACATATTTTAAATAACAGATAGAGCACCGGCTGGGCTCACCATTCCGTGCCAGGAAATTTGGAAGTCAGCTACCTAGCCGAGAATGTGGAAATTACATTATCATTAATATCACTTGTAAGCAAAATGTAAGTGATGATCATTCAAAAAATGGCTTGAGCATTTTGTCAGAAAACTGTCAGAAGTTCAGGCTAGGTTTAGAAGAGGCTGTGGCACTAGGGATAATATCACTGATGTCAGAGGGATCCTAGCTGAAAATAGAGAATACCAGAAAAATGTATGTTTATGCTTTATTGACTAGGCAAAGGTATTTGTGTGGATCATAACACATTATGACTAAGATTGAGAAGCATAGGAATCCCAGAACACTTTATTGTGTTCATGTGATATCCATACCTAAAGCAAGAGGCTGCTGTCTGACTAGAGCAAGGGAACACTACAGAGTTTAAAATCAAGAAAGATCTATGTCAGGTTTATATCCTTTCTCAAAACCTATTCAATCAGTATGCTGAGCAAATAATTTAAGCCTGAAGAACGTGGCATCAGTATCAAGAGGTTGTTGTTGTTATGTGCCGTCGAGTCGCATGTGACTCATAGCGACCCTATGTACAACAGCC
>NW_006400047.1:259298-272109 GCF_000299155.1 Elephantulus edwardii | reverse complement strand
AGGTTGAAAAGGTATGGAGATATGATGCATCCCTGGCGTACGCCCTTCCCAATATTGAATCTGCAGTGTTCCCTCGCTCTGTTCTGAAGACTGCCTCTTAGTTCAAATATAGGTTTCTCATTAGCATGATCAAGTGTTCTGGGATTCCCATTCTTCTCAGAGTCAGCCACAGTTTGTTATGATCCATTAACAACCTGTGTTATGCAAATGACATAATCTTGCTTGCTCAAAGTTAAGAGGACTTGAAGCACTTGCTGAAGAAAATCAAAGACTGTAGTCTTCAATATAGATAACATCTCAGTATCAAGAAAACAAAAATTTTCACTACTGGATCAACAGGCAACATCATGACCGATAGAGAAAATACTGAAAACTGTCAACAATTTCATTTTAATTGGGAAATTCCGCAGTCAAGGACTTCTCCAAATTACAGACAAGCACCGATGTCAGCCTGAATAAGTGCACCTGACTAAGGCTATGGCCCTTTCAATCACTTGCTATGAATATAAAAGCTGGACAATGAATATGGATGACAGAACTGATGCCTTCGAGCGAGCGTGGTGATGGAGAAGAGTACTGAATAATCCATTTGTCATTGTTGTTGATTGCAGACAATTCGAGCACGACTCATAGTGACCCTATGAACAAAAGACCTGAAGCCGTTCTTCTATATCATTTCTCAATGTTCATCAAGTTTCCAGAGATGTTGTTTAGGAAGTGGATGCCACTCCTGCTTCCAAAGAATATGCCATGGACTGCCAAAAAATAAACAGGTTAGTCTCGGAGTGTATACAGCCAGAGTGCTCCACAGAGACAAAGATGATAAAGCTTTATATCACTCTGAGCAAACTGTTAAGAAAGGCTATTCCTTGGAGAGGGGCATCATGCCTGGAAGTGGAGGGACAGTGAAAGAGAGGAAGACCTTCAACCTAATGGACTGACACAGTGACTGCTGCAATGGGCTCAAGTATGTCTGAAATAAAGAGGTTGGCACAGGAATAGGACTGGGTTCAGATCAGTTGTTGATCGGGTCACTATGAATTGTACTCAACTTGACAGCACAACAACACATGCATGTTAATAAAAAGAAAACCATGGTCATAGTATAAAAAAAAATGGAGCCAACAGATACAGGGCAGCAGATAACCTAGATGATGCAATCAGCTGATAAGTTATTATAAACATGGCCAAGGGCTTAAGGAAAAAGACAGATAATGAATAAAAGAATTGTGCATCTCGCATCTCTAGAAGAGGTATAGTAATTGAAATAAAAGAGTCACTGGATAGAAGAGACAATTAGTGACTCCTGAATAGTTACTAAACTTGAAATCAGAGCATCAGAAATTATCCAATCTGAAAAATAAAGAGAAAACGTTGACAAAAATGGAATAGAGTCTCAGAAACAAGTAAGTCAATAGCAAGTGATCTAATATGTGTACCATTTTGTCTTTTTTAAAAAAAGAGAAATTGTCCCCCCCCCCGAAAAACCAATACTACTTAAAAATATTAATGGGGGAAAAAGCCAAACACTCAGATTATGCAATAAATATTTATGTGAAATAAAACTATTAAGAAAAGCCAAAGAAAAAAAAGATAAATTGGGGGTAAAAGAATTTTTTGCAGATGAGAACTTTACAAATAAGGTGCACACCATCAACTTATAGATTCAAAAAGATTGATAGACTACAAGCAATAAAATCACTTCTGAGAAAAGCACAGTCAAGTTGCTGATAAAAACTAGAGAAAAATCACATTTACATGTAAGATAGGAATGAAGGAGCCTGGGAAAATCTTTAATTGACAAAGGACTTGTCAGTAAAAAAGAATGCCTATTCCTTTGGTTGTCACCTAGCATATCCCACTCATTTTCAAAATCATTGGCACTCAGCTACTGATCCAGTATAACAAGCCTAGTTATTACCACTTTTACCTCAGAGCAAAGAACAACTGGTGTTTATTTCATTCTTTATCCTTAGAACTCTACAAAATATGTACATTTTAAGTAGCCTATTAACAATATACCAAATTGTTTCTATAAACTTTTTAAAGGACAGTCTACTTTAAAATACACCATTCTAAACCTGTCTTACACTAAAAAAAAAAAAAATACACCATTCTATAAAGACACTTACATGCCAATCATACATAAAGGAATACTAGGTAAGGAAGTCCTACTGGTTTATCTCCAACTTTCCCCAGTACTTACAATGTCTTTAGTTGCAGAAAATGAACACAGTAAGCCAGTGAAGAACTAAAATACAATACTAAGCACCCCACCTTCTTCCTCTACACTCAGAACAGACACAAAACAGTTCCCCCTGTCTGTATTCACTGCCTTATGTGCTCTTACAGCAAGCTATCTTTACTTACAAATCAACAAAAACAGGAATCTTCTATATTTCCAGGAGTATTTCTTAGGATCTAAAACTGTTCTATGGAAACAACAGTGGGTCCACTAAACTTCCTAGCTGCCCGAGTCTCCTCTGCACAGTTCTACCTTTATAATTATTATTGCATATATATATATATATATATATATATATATATAAATGACTGCTGCTTATATTCGCATGCTTCAAAACATTATTGACAACACACTGCTTTCTTTTCTAACATCCCTATAATTAAAGTGGTATAATTTTCTTGTATTAGAAAATAAGTTTAGAGATTAAGGTGCACCTGACCCAGGCTACGGTCTTTGCAATTACTTGCAACACATCGGAACTGGACAATGATTAAAGATGACAGAAGGATCAATGCCTTTGAGTTGTGGGGCTAGAGAAGAGTATTGATCATTCTATGGACTGCCAAGAGAACAAACAGGTTTGTCCTGGAAAGGGTGAAACTAAGAGTTGCTCCTTGGAAGCAAGGATTATGAAGTTCCGTTGGACACACTTAAAGCATGTTGCCAGGAGGGCCCAGTCCTTGAAGAAGGACTTACATCATGCTTGGAAGTGTAGAGGACAGTGCAAGAGAGGAAGACCCTGGAAGAAATGGACTGACACAGTAACTGGGGTAATGGAGTTAGGTATGTTGGAGACAGTGAGACTGTATTAAAAGGGTTGCATTCTTTGACCATTTCTAGTAAATCTGTATGATTATATGAAGAATGTGGTATCAAGATTGGAGAAAAACTAATAATCTACAATATGCATATGAGGGAGCTCTGGTGGCTTCTTGTTGTGGTGGTATGCTATCAAGTTGGAACTGGCCCATAGCTGACCCTTCAAGACATAATATAATGTTGGACCTGACTCAAGGTGAAGTCTTAACTTTTTTTTATTCTGGTTACATTTGTCCTGTGCTAAATGTTCTCTTGTGCAAAGATGTTTCATGGGAAGCCAAACTTTATACCAACCTTGTTCAGGAATTGAAGGAATTCTTGTGGCAGATCACAGAAAATGAGCTGTTTGTTCCCTGCAGACAGGAGATAGCTAGGGGCTCCCTACAGAGGAAGTGTTACTTCCTGAGCTAGGGTTCACCTTGAGGCATCAAGGCACTCCTTAAGGGTATACCAAATTCTTGCATTTGCGAACCCCTCCCTCCTGAGTCAAAAGGGGAAGGTTTTCAATAGAAAGAGCTTGACTTTATTTACAAGGAATTCCTTTTACGATTTGCTTCCTCTTATTATCAATAAATACACAGAAAACATGACTTGGGGTCTTCAGTTGAGAACTGCTGGCCTGCTGTTTTATGCTCTCTGCTCTATCTCATTCCTAGCTGTATGTCTCATTATTAATAATTATAAAAATACTTTACCCTCAGTCTGCAACAATGTTTAGTATAGGGATGGGAAGGAAGGGGCAGGATGGTGAATCCTAGCCATGACAGAAGTTTCCACATGCATTACCTTGTCCTGAAGCATTTGCTGCCATCTTCCTATTTTGTTTCAGTTATGTTCAGAAACAACTTGTCAATACTTTGTAATCACCTGTAAAAATATGTGTATACACATATAAAATATACTGTAACAGCAACAAAAAGCTACTAGACTCCCAACATTTAAATGTCTGCAGTTCTTAATCTCTTCAGAGAGCGGTACATCTGAGACATAGACAAATCACAAATTTAAACTCTGCAAGCACCTTTCAAGCATTTGATTAGAGTATGAAGTATATAAAGAGCACATTTCATCTCACAGATATTGAGATTAACATTTTGCATTTCTGTATAATATACACCATCTACAATGCTAATTACTATCAGAATAACCAAATAACCCATAAGCATCAATAGTATCACAGTACTAGAAGAAAATACGCTCATCTCTGGTACCTCTTTATTCAGTGCATGCACTGTTATATACCTCCTATGCACCATACCCCATGTACAATATCCCAATGGACTGCCAAAAGAACAAACAGGTATGTCTTAGAGAAGGGACAGCAAAGATGATAAAACCTTGGCTCATACACTTTGGGCATGCTGGTGGAACGAGCTTTTTACTACAGAAGGAATCATGCTTGAGAAGATGGAGAGACAGCGAAAGAGAGGAAGAGCCTCAATTAGGCAGAATGACACAGTAACTGCATCAATAGGCTCATGTTGTGTCAGAGGTGGTGAGGATGGCACAGGGTAGGACAGGGTTCAGAGAGGGTCGCTATGATTTGTACTCAACTTAGTGGCTCCTAACAACAACAACAACAACAATATGCACCATACAGGGAGCTCTGGTGACAGTAGTAGCCTGTAAGGAGTTGGCTGTTAACCAAAAGGTCATGTCTCTTCTGGAAGTTCAAATGCACCAGTGGCTCTGTAGGATAAAGGTGAGTGTGATTTACAGTGCTATGTAAATTATTAAAATTCAGCTATGACTAGGCCCCACACAATCTACAGCAACAGCAGTATAATACACCACACACTTTGTTTAAAATTAGTAATTTAACAAACTGTGTCCACAGTCACAAAAATGCACTTCAGGCTGTTGGTTTCTAAGCCTCAGTAAGATCAAAAGAGCAAGAACGTATACTCATTTATGCACCACATTGATGCCCTAGTTAGTAGGGAAATTGACTATCAACCCAAAGGCTGCGGGTTCAAATCCACCAGTTGCTCCGCGGGAGGAAAATAGACAATCCCATACCCAACGATTTACAGGCTCTGCAAACACACTGGAGGCCCAGCTATAAGCGGGTTCCAACTGCACAGTAATGAGTTTTGATACCAAAAATAGGCAATCCAGTGAAAAACAAAAATTGTCATTGGCATTAAATATGTATAAAATTTTGTTGCATAAATTTTAAAAGGTCTATTAGTACTACAGGGAGCTCTGGTGGCCTAGTAGCAAGAAGCTGCATTGGAAGGCGTTCAAGGCCAGCAGCCGTTCCATGGAAGGATGGCAATCTCACTTGTGATCAACTGCCTCTGAAAACTCACTGGAGGCTCAACTATGGGTCAGTTCTGACTCTACAGTACACACCACCACCATAAAAATGCTCTTCAAAAGGCCTGAACTAAGTGCTAGCAGAGAGACACTGATGGTGTTGGATGGATAGGGATTACTTTAAGGGCAGCCAAAAAACAAACAACAACAACAAAAAAAACTAAACAAACAAACAAAAAAACAAACCAAAAAACACCCAGGAGGGCTGAAAAACGGATCTGTTTGAAATAAATCAGTCTCCAAAGGGACCCTTCTTCCGATCAATAAAAAGTATAGACAATGAAAAAAAAAAATCAAAGGGACCCTTCTGGCCTAAGTATTGAGTTGTTATTGGAAATATCTGGCATTCAAACTCGTAGCACGTCGAGATAAGGATAAGAAGCCTGCTTCCTACAGGGTAGTTAGGACTAGTTAGGAGTCGAAATCGACTCGATGACAGTGATTGGGGGGGGGTTGTGTATCGACTCGATGGCGACTCGATGACAGTGATTGGGGGGGGTTGTGTATCGACTCGATGGCAACGTTTGGGGCGTGTGCGTGTGTCCCCTGCTGCTGGAGCACAAGCAACAGAGGCCAGACTGACCAGCAGGACTATCCTAATAAGGGTGCACATCAAACGAAGCACCTCAGTAGGGTTTCTGCCGGAAGAGGGCAGAAGGTGAAACTGGGTCGGAACTGAAGACAGGAGAGGATAACGAATGAGAAGCGGTTGGCGGCCAGGCCAGCAGAGACCACTGCCTGTTGAAACACAGGGCAGCAGTAAGTCAGCCCAGGTACACACGTCTAACGCCCGGCACCGCGGCCAGAGAGGCGGCCCTACTTACCACGGACACGAGGAGGCCCAGGACCGGCTCGCCGTTGGATTGCGGCTTTCCCGGCCAACGGAGACCAGAGTTTGGTACTAAAATTCTCCCGCCCCCGCTGCACTTCCGCCTTCCGGGACCCGCGCGAGGGCGGAAATCCCGCCCAGGAACAGGACTGAGGGGCTGCGGACCCGGGATTCGTCCTTTAACTGAGCTTCAGCGCAGAGGCTCACGGGAGATGCAGGCAGCGCTGTCTGGGCGGGGCGGGATGGGGCGCAGCTCAAAAGGGAGAACTGCAGTGACGTCACCCGCCAGTAAATTCAGACTCCTAAGTCTTTACAATTACTTGTTATGCATCAGAGAGTTGGACAATGACCAAGGAGGATAGAAGGAGAATTGATGCCTTTGAGCTGTGGTGCTGGAGAAGAGTACTGAGAATACCATGGACTGCTAGGAAAACAAACAGATTCGTCCTGGAAAGGGTTAAACCGGGTGGCTCTTTGGAGGCAAGGATTCTGAGGCTCTAACATACTTTGGACATGTTGTATGGAGAGACCGGTCCTTGGAAAAGGACATTATGCTTGGGAGGGTGGAGGGACAGCGCAGGAGGGGAAGGCCCTCTATGAGGTGGATTGATTGAGTGACTGGGGTAATCGGGATGGGAGTGTCAGAGACAGTGCGATTGGCACAGGACAGAGCAGAGTTTAGGGCTGTTATACATAGGGTCGCTATGAGTCGCAAGCGACTCGATGGCACATAACAACAACAACAAGGATTGAGAATATGAATTGAAGGGCAACATCAAGAAAACAAGATTCTCACCACTGGGCCGATTGACAGCATCATGATGGACGGTGAAGAGATTGAGATTGTTAACAGTTTTAGTTTGCTTGGCTCCATAATCAACCCTCTTGGTACCAGCAGCCAGGACATCAAAATTGCATTGGGAAAGTCAGCTGTCAGGGACCCCTCCAGAGTACGGAAGAGCAACGATGTCTGTCTGGAGACCAAGGTGCATCTGATTCAAGCCATAGCCTTCACAATTACTTGCCATGCATCAGAAAGCTGGACAATGACTAAGGATGATAGAAGGAAAATTGATGCCTTTGAGCTGTGGTGCCGGAGAAGAGTATTGAACATATCATGGACTGCTAGGAGAACAAACAGGTTCGTTCTGGAGAGGGTGAAGCCAGGCTACTTAGTGGCAAGGATTCTGAAGTTTCATCAGACATACTTTGGTCATGTTGCAAGGAAGGACCAGTCCTTGGAAAGGAGAGGGACAGTACAAGAGAATAAGACCCTCCCGTGGAGCAGAAGGGCAAAAGCTCGCCGCGCCCGCCGTCGCGTCAAGGACAGAAACCTCCCGTGGAGCAGAAGGGCAAAAGCTCGCTTGATCTTGATTTTCAGTACGAATACAGACCGTGAAAGCGGGGCCTCACGATCCTTCTGACCTTTGGGGTTTTAAGCAGGAGGTGTCAGAAAAGTTACCACAGGGATAACTGGCTTGTGGCGAAAAAAAAAAATAAAGAGAATAAGACCCTCGATGAGATGGACTGAGTCAGTGACTGGGGTAATGGAGAAAAGTGTGTCAGAGACAATAATGTTGGCACACCATAGAGCAGGAGTCAGAGCTGTTGTACATAGGGTCACTATGAGTTGCAGGTGACTTGAAGGCACATAACAACAACAAGAATTGAGACTGTCATCTTATCTGGATCCACAATCAGCACACTTGACACCAGCAGTCAGGAGACATTTTGCACTGGCAAAGTCTATAGTCAGGAGCCTCTCCAAATTACTGAGGAATAATGTGAATTTGATAACTAAGGTGTGCCTGATTCAGGCTATGGTCTTTTCAGTCACTTACTATGCATCTGAGAGCTGGACAGTGAATAAAGATAACAGAAGAATTGATGCCTTTGAGCTGTGTGTTGGAGAAGAATGCTGACGATCCCATGGACTGCCAAAAATGCTTTGGGGAAGGTACAACCAGAGTGCTCCTTAGAGGCAAGGATGATGAAGTTTCACCTTGTGCATTGGATATGTTGCTGTTGTTGTGCACCATCGAGTCAGAACCAACCCATAGCTGACTCCAGTGAGTTTTCAGAGCCAGTAAATCCGGGAGGGATTATCCATCCTTCTCCTGCATGCCTTTGGGTTTGCAGTACAGTCCTTTACCACCTATGCCAGCAGAGCTACCTTGGGAAGGCAGAGGGGCAGCAAAAAAGAGGAAGACCCTCCACTGGGTGGAAATGACACAGTGACTACAGCAGTGGCTCGAGTATGTCAGAGATCGTGAGGATGGCACAGCATAGGACAGTGTTCAGATCTCTTGTTCATAGGGTCACTATGAGTCACACTTAACTCCACAGCACCTAACAACAACTGTGACATTCTAGAGTAGAATAGAACGGCCCCTTAGGATTTTTAAAGGAAATAGATTCACTCATCTTTTTCCTGGGGGTCAGTTGGTAGATTCAAACCAGCAAGTAGCCTGTTGCTGAGTATTTTAACGACAGCCTAAAGAGGGAGCTGGGTTCCTAATTCTGCGATGTGTTCTTTTTTCAAGGGTGCTCATCAATCTATCTGGTATTAAGAGGATGCCAACACCTCTCGTTTTAGGTTATGTGTACACATGTACACATCAATATAAAAATATTATTATTCTCTAGCTTATGTAATTGTGTCTTTTAAAAACCCACTAAATAAGAAGTTTGTTCATGTACAATAATCTACAAGAAGTTAGATCATCTGATTCCAGCACTCTACATATTCACACCAAAAGGTAACCTTTCATTAGTTTGTATTACCTATACATGGCCCCTAACCTGTGTCATGCAACTTTTCTAGAATCTCCACTCCTGTTTTTAATTATTGATCTTTGCTCAGTGGTAACTGTTTGTGACAGATAATTTGTTGTGCACGGATCCATGAATGAGGTAATAACATTCTTTTTTTTTTCAGTAATAACATTCTTGATTACCTTTTATATGTCAGACACTTCCCAGTCCTGTCATTCCCTATGCAAGATTCAGAAATTTGGAGTTATTACTTCTGTGTCAAGTAGCAGCAGAGGCTCAAAGGAAGAAGATCTGCCAAAAGGGATTTAAGTAACTTCAGCTGGAATTTTAAAATTTCACACATTGTCTCTGCTCTGGAGGAAGCAATTCCTCCAAGATAGGCTCTTCTTGCTGACTACTTTAATCCAGATGCAAAGTGTAACACATGAATGTCTTGTCAGTAGGTCAGAATCCTCTTCAGTTAAAAGGCCTGACTCTTTTTCCTCTCTCCTCTTCTAGTGACAGTATGCTTTAAGATTTAGATCCACTCCTGCCTTTCCAGGGGTCCTTTCCCCCTCTTGCTTTTTCTTCTTTTTCACTTTAACTCTTTTGTGTGGCCCACTTTCCACTAGCTGTGCCTCTGTCTTATTGTTTTAAGAAAGTTTTTTCACTTGTTTAACTAAAATGAAATAAAGGAACAGGCCTGTTGCAGTCTTGGGATGACTAAAAAGATGATTTGGACTAAAATAACTGACAGAACCTTAGGACCGTTTTTGGTTTTATGTTGTCTCACTGCCAACTCAATCCCAGGCAGTTCCAATCCACCACCAGCAGGTCCAAGGGATTTAGAGGAACAACCTTTTCTAGTGTGGTTTACCGCCTCTGAAAACTCACTGGAGGGTGGTCAGCTCTTAGTTACTACTCAACAGCAACGAATTGTTGATTTGTTTAATAAACAACACAGAAATAGGGGCTATAGAACTTTCCATTCTCAGTAATAAATGAGTATTCTGAGCAAAGTTAGTTTTAACAAGGAGAAAATAGTTGTAATCTCAAAATACACAGAATGTTAAGAATTACTATAAAATAAAAACTGATTGAAAAATTTCAAGAAGTAACATATGAATAATAGCCAGTGATAATGAAGGAGAAGTTAAAGTTGCACTGAAGGCAGTGACCATAAATAAGGCCTCAGATAACAGATGCAACCTTGGATGTGCTCACCAATCTGTGCCAGGAAATCTGGAGGATAGCTGTTTGGCTAGCTGACTAAAAGAGATCCATAGTTCTTTCCCATTCCCAAGAAGGGCAGCCAACAGAATGTAGAAATTATCAAACAATATCTTTAATGTCACATGTAAACAAAATCCTGTTGAATATTATCCAAAAATGGCTAGAGTGGGACATTCAGAGAGAACTGTTAGAAATACAAGCTGGATTTAGAAGAGGCCATGACACCTGGGATATCACCGCTGATGTCAAATAGAATCTGATTGAAACCAGAATCATGTCTATTTGTGTTTTATTGACTATGCAAAAGCATTTGACTGTGTGCATCATAATAAAGTACGACTAACATTGAGAAGAATGGGAATCCTAAAACAATTTTACTCATGTGAAACCTACACCTAGATCAAAGAGAATAAGGGAACATTCCGGGTTTGAAATTTATAAAAGTGCATGTTAGGATTGTATTTTTTCTCCATACCTATTCAGTCTGTATGCTAAGCAAATCACTCAAAAAGCTGGGTTCTGTGAAGAAGAATATGGCATCAAGATAGGAGGAAGACTTATCAACAACTGACGTTATGTGGATAACCCAACTTTGCTAGCTGAAAGTAAGGAAGACTTGAAACACTTGATGCAGAAAATCAAAGAATACAGCATCAAAGATCAAAGAATTCAATATGAATTACATCTCAACATCAAGAAGAAAAAAGTCCACACCACTAGACTGATGGGCAACATCTTGATAGATGGAGAAAAGAATGAAATTGTTAGCAATTTAATTTTACTTGGATCCACAATCAACATCCTTGGTGCCAGCACTTAGGAGATCAGGAGATGTATTGTAATGGGCAAGTCCACTGTCCGGGATCTTGTGAAAGTACAGAGGACCAATGATGTTAATTTGAAGACTAAAGTAAACCTGGTTCAGGTTATGGTCTTTTTAGTCACTTGCTATATGCATCTAAGAGCTGGACAATGAGTAAGGATGATAAAAGAATTGATATATTTGAATTGTGGTGTTGGAAACGAGAATGGAATATCCCATCGACTGCCCAAAGAACAAACAGGTATGTTTTGGAAAAAGTGTAACTAGAGTGCTATTTGGAGGCAAGAATGGCAAAGCCTTATCTCACATACTTTGGGCCTGTTGCTAGAAGAGGCTATTCCTTGGGAAGGGACATCATTGTAGGAAGGGTGGAGGGTCAGCAAAAGAGAAGACGATGCTCAACAAGATGGACTGACATAGTGACTGCAGCAATGGGTTCAATGGTGACAGGGAAGGTGAGGATGGCACAGGCTAGGTCAAGGTTCAGATTTGTTGTTCTTAGGGTTGCTATGAGCCACACTTGACTCAACAGCACCCAACAACAACAGCAACCCCAAAACAACATTTTATAATTCCCTGGCAAATTTAGCTTCCAGGGTTAGGAGAACATTGTCAGCAGGAAGATATATTTAGCTTGCTTCTGGGACTTTTGTCCTTCACTTGGTGAATGTTAATTGGCCCTTAAACCTGAGAAGGGAGAAAGTGAAGACTTTTGGGAAGCTATGCCTCACAAAATTTTAACAGTAGTTAAAAGTGGGTCATATACTGCTTAGAAACAATTTCCAGTTCTAATTCTCAAAAATTTTAAGAGCTTGAGGAAATAGTTTAGACTTTGGATGCCTCAAATTCTGTCATCTGTAAAATGGGAATAAAAATAAATTAGCAAGTACATGTACAGTACCTAGAACAGCTCCTGGCACATAGTTGTTATTGTTGGTATTGGGTGCTGACAAGGCAATTCCCTCTCACACCGACTTTATGGGACAGAGAAGAGCTGCCCCCTAAAGTTTTCTTGTCTGTTGTCTTTATAGAAACAGATCAGATCATGGAGTCTCTCTCCCATGGAGCATCTGGGTGATTTGAACCACCAACTATTCAGTTAGCTGATTGTTTAACCATTGTTCCATTCAGGCTCCTTGACACTCATCAAGCAATTTATAAATGGTGCCTATCATTATTAGTCTTGTGTTGTTACTAATTGTCATCAAGTTAATTGTGACCCAGGGCAGCCTCATGTGAGCAGAGTAGAACCACTCCACAGTGTTTTCAAGACTGTGACCTTTCAGAAGCAGATTGCCAGACCTCTCTTCTTTGGCATCTATGAGTGAGATGGAACATGTAATTTTTGTACTAGTAGTTTAGTGCTAAGCCACATGTATCTGCTTAGAGGCTTCTATTATAATGATACTCTCGCTCTCTCACTTCCATCAAGTCTGAACTGGTTTATAACTGACCCTCCAGTAGGTTTTCAGAGGCTTTAAATCACAGGAAAGGAGACTGCCCATTTTTCTCCCTCACAGAAGCAAGTGGAAACAAACTTCCTGTATTTGGTTTGGTAGTACAACTCTCTACTGACTAGGCCACCAGAACTCCAGTATCATGACAGGCAATGAAAAATCTGAGTATTACTGGACATCTCAGGATTGGGTCAGTAGATAATTACATAACCCTCGTAGCAGTCAAGAAATCAAAAGATGTGCTGCATTGGGAAAATCTGCTAACGTGGACTTCTCCCAAGTGCTAAAGAGCAAGGTTGTCAGCTTAAAGACTAAGGTGCACCTGATCTAAG
>NW_006400047.1:256243-258813 GCF_000299155.1 Elephantulus edwardii | reverse complement strand
GCTCCCCGATTAAAACAAGCTTGGAAGGAGGAGTGGCATCCACTTCCATAATAGCTTGCCTCCAGAAACCCTATGAAGCTGGCGAGAGGTTGAAGGCTCCCAAGCGTTGAGGACTCTCCTTCATAGGATCGCTATGAGTTGCCTGCGACTCGACAGCACTTAACAACAACATACTTTGGGCATGTTGTTAGGGGGGACACATCCTTGGAAAAAGAGCATCATGCTTGGAAAGTTAGAGGGCCAGTGTAAGAGAGAAAGAACTTCAACAAGATGGATTGATGCAGGGACTACAATGATGAACTCAGATATGTCAGATATGATGAGGATGATGCAGCACAGAACAGATATAAATCTGTTGTTTATAGGGTCTATATGAATCATGACTGTTGGCACAAAACAACAGCAATATATCTATTAGGGGGAAGTTTTGACGAAAGCAGTGTCTGTTAGAGCCCTGTGGCTCTGGTAACTGATAGAAAGCTCCAGGGTAACAGGTTGTTAATTGCATAATCCTGAAGCCATCATGACTCTACATCTTTATTACCAAAGCTGAGAATTCAGTATAGTACCGAAGTTCCAACTGAAACCACTTTAAGCCCCTTTTGTTACTCTGCAATGAAATTTCAACAGGGAATACAGTAGGCTAGACAGCCTTTAAATTAACTGTGTAAAAGTTTAAGTATGATGTATTGCAATGTAACGCCTCCAAACAAGTCTGTCTTAGAGGAAGTGCAACCAAAGTGCTGTTTAGAGGCAAGGATGGTGAAATTCATATACATCAGGCATGTCATCAGAAGGCGCTGTCCAGGGGATGATTTCCAAAAGAGGTCCAGGGGCCTCTTCGAGTAAGAACTAGAAAGTTCTGACTTGGAAACACAAGAAAGACACCCAATACCAAGTGAGGGCAAGAGAAAAACACTGAGGTTCTGAGACTTTAATAACTGACTATGAATGAGTCAGGACAGACAGACTCCATTTTTATCTTTTTTTCCCCCCATTCATTCATTGTTGCATTTTTCTCCCTGCCCATCTCTCCCCCCATTTTTATCTTACAAAAGCGTTTATATATCTTTTGTTAGCAGGGAGTGGGGTTTAAACAGTTGATGGTGCATTCCTTCTAATGGATCTGGTGACTTTGGCCATCTCATTTATCTTTTCCTTGAATCTGTTATTTTGCCACATTCCTTGAGAGTCTATTTTTGTTGTCATATAGTGCATTCCTTGTCAGTTTCTAGTGTCATATTGCCTCAGTCTTTGTCAAAATCAGTTCTGATTGATTTCCTTTGTCAGTGTATCCTTTGCCATTCCCTGTCAGCATAAGTCCTTGGAAAAGACACCATGCTGGGAAAGATGGAGGATCATAGAAGAGAAGATCCTCAACAAGATAGATTGACACAGTGACTGTAACAATGGGCTAAGGCAGATCAGAGATTGTGAGAATGGCACAGGATAGGGCAGAGTTCAGATCTATTGTTCATAGGGTTGCTGTGAGCTGTATTTGGCTCTGATAGCACCAGCTGTTGTTAGGTGCCATTGAGTTGAGTATGACCCTGGACACTGTCCTATCCTGTGACATCTCACCATCTCTGACACACTTGAACTCAATGCTGCACTCAGTGTCAAACCATCTCATTAAGGGTCTTCCACCCTTTTGCTGACCCTCCACTTTTCCCAGCATCATATCCCTTCCCAAGGAATAGCCACTTCTAACAACATGCCAAAAATATGTGAGATGAAGTTTCATATGTCTGATTTTTATTTTTTTTTTTTGGCAGCTCATGGGATATTCAGTACTCTTCCCCAACACCACAACTCAAAGGCATCAATTCTTCTTCTGTTTTCCCTATTCATGCTCTAAGATGCATAACAAATGATTGAAAATACCATGGCCTGAATCAGGCACACCTTAGTCCTCCAAATGACATCATTCTCTGCAGTAATTTGGAGGGATCCCTGACAGTCAAATCTCTCAATGAAATACATCTCCTAATTTCCTTCCTGCTAATACCAAGTGTGTTCCTTAGAATAAGCAGTACTAACTAACTAACTAATTAATTTAAAAAAATAAAGTTACAAAAACAGAAGCCATAGTATCTTTTATAACCTAATCTTGGAAATGACATGCCATTGTTTTTGCCAATGCTACCAGCCACACAAATTTCCAGTCATACAACATAAGAAGAGCACTACACAAAGGAGTGAGTACCAAGAGGTGAGGTCATTGAGGCAATCTGAGAAGCTGACTACAATCGAGAAGCTGATACCTTGTCCAACTGAATAAAAATGTTCTTATTTCAGATACTGAAATACAGGATAAAGATGGACAATCTCCTCCAGTATGACTTACAGTCTTTTAAAATCTGCAGAAAGGTAAGCTATGAGTTGGTTCTGACCCAATGGCATATAACAACAACAACAACAACAACAGGTTAAAAGGAACTCTGGAGGCTTAGTGGTAAGGAGTTGTACTGCCAGCCCAAAGGTAAACAGTGTGAATCCACCAGCTGCTGTGCAGGAGAAAGATAGGTAGTCTCTTCCCATGTGATTTACTGCCTCTGAAAACTCACTGT
>NW_006400047.1:253217-254363 GCF_000299155.1 Elephantulus edwardii | reverse complement strand
TGTTTCCTACTGCCAAAGGGGCCCTTTAGAGTAGTGAGAGAAGATCTTCACCCTGAAACCCACAGCGTCCCTTTTCAGCAGGAAGTAGCTATGAGTCAGTTTTGACTCGACAGTATATAGAACAATAGATTAAAATGGAGGACATTGCCAGTTCAATGGTAGAAGTTTCACATTCTCTGTAGGAGACCTGGATACAATCCTACGCCAATGTTCCCCACGCATAGCCATGACCCTTCCATTAGTGGAAGCCTTCTTGTTATTATGAATGTTAAACAGATTTCATGGAATTTCCAGACTAAGCGGGACTAGGAAGAAAGACCTCTCAATCTGCATGTGAAAATTAGCCACTGAAGATCCTATGGACCACAACAGTCCAATTAACAATCTCAGACTGTGCAGGACCAGACAGGAGGCAGTTCAATTGTGCCAAAGGTCACTAGGAGTTGACATTATAACTCAAAGGCAACTAACAGAAAATGAGGTGAACTTTGTCTCAGAGACTTTTATCTACAGAAAGGGTTCAAAGTCTAGATCTGCTAATTATGCCACTTTGACAAAATGCTTCTCTGTTCTTTATTTTCTTCATCTGTGAAAAAGAGTATTAAAACCATGACTTCATAATATTGTTTGAGGCTTAAAGAAATCAGATGTCTATCAGATATGTACCAGCTATAGTTTTCTATTAAGCATTTACTCTAACTCTATTGAATCAACATAAACTATCATGAAGGTTTTGATAACCAAATGTGGTAATGGTCCTCTACATGCTGCTCATTCTCACAATGAACTAAGGCTGACCTATGTGACCAGTGGGATATTGTGGAAATCTCATCGTGTGACATTGCAGTTCCACCTTGGCCCCACCTGGGTCAATTGGGGAAGTCATGTCATGAAGTCATTACAGCAGTCCTGTGGAGAGGACTGGGATTTGATGTCAACAACCAGCACCAAGCAACAAGTGACTGATCCACTTGGGAAGTGAATCCTCCAGCTCCAGGCAGGCCTTGAGATGAGCGAAGCTCCAGTGACTGACATCTTGACGCAGCCTCAGAGACTGGAACCCTTATTCACTGTTGGTGGGAGTGTAAAATGGTGCAACCACTGTGGAAAGCATTGTGGCGCTTTCTCAAAAAGTTGCAAATAAAG
>NW_006400047.1:229486-252542 GCF_000299155.1 Elephantulus edwardii | reverse complement strand
AAAAAATAAAAAATTTTAAAAAAAGAGATCCTCAGCCAAAATCACTTAGTTAAGCTGCTCACAAATTCCTGATCCACAGAGACTGTACAAGGTAACAAACACATATTGTTTTAAATTACAAAATTTTGGAGTAATTTGTTATGCAGAAGTATATAACTAATGTTAGGTCTTCACAACGGACATAAGGCCAAGAACTCAAGGAAGGGACCAGAGAAAGAAAGCTAAGGAAGCTTTCTTTCACCATTGTTACCCTTCCAGGATTACCTAATTAAAAGAGGTGGCAGGGTTCCCTTAGAATCTTTTCTTTATTGGAAGGCACAGGACCAGGCAGTGTTCAAATGTGCGACGTGATATTGTCTAGGATGTAAGCAGGCTTTGGGGTAAAAATGAAGACTGAGCCAAGGGTCAAAGTCCTCCATGAATATACCAGTAGATGACAGCAGTGAGAAGGGAATAAAGATGGAGTGAACAGATGTATTTGCATTAAAAGAATTGGATTTTTCACTGTAATCCCAGAGGAGTGTGGTTCAAATCCACCAGATGCTCTGCTGGAGAAGGAGGGACAATCTCCTCCCATACCAGTCAGATCCGATTTGACGGTACACAGATAAAAAATAATAAAATTTAAAAAAAAAAAAAAGAAGAAGAAGAAAAAGAATTGTGTGTGTTTAAATGGCCATACCCAGCCCATTGTGGCCTGCCTCAATTCTGACTCATGGTAACCCTAAGTCCTTGTTGTTGATTTTGAGCACAACTCATAGCAACCCCATAGGACAGAATAAAATTGCCCCATAGGCTGTAAATCTTAACAGAACCTAACTGCCACATTTTCTGTTGTGAAGCAGATACTCCTGTAGAGCAGCTGGTGGTCTTCAGTGCTTGCAGGATTGCAGCACAACTTCTTGCCACAAGTCCACCAGTGCTCCTTAATAGTGTGTATTTGAAATAACAATACACTTCCATTTGCAAGGAAGCTCTGGTGGTGTAGTCCATACAGAGTTGCATTATTAACCCAGAGGTCATGCTTCTCTGGCAGGTCAAATCTACTGCAGCTCTGAGGGAGAAAGAAGGATCATAGCCTCTTACATAATTTACCTTAAAAACCCAAGACAGTGTCAGCTATCAGCCCACTTTGACAACAATTGAGTTCTGTGATTCCTTCCCCCATTCTTATGTCATCATACATGTAGTTGAACACAAGAACCTTACAAATTACCTATCCTTGAAGAAGTGGCTTTTAGTAAAATCAGGGCACAGAGTTGGTTTGCTAGCTGGCTGAATAAAGAAATTACCATAGAATTAAAAATTATAGAAACTTTAGCAGAAATTTGGATGTTTAATGTGTGCTAGAATTCCAAATGCATTCTCTGAAGACTACTCTTTGAGAAAGGTACGATTATCTTCCTGTTTTAAAGATGTGGGGATATCTGAAGCTTTGATAAATGAAAAAATTTATCTAAACTGTCACCATATTTTTGTACTAACATGCTAGGTTCAGCTGTCCCTTGTGCTGTGACTGTGGTAAATGATGGTAAACACGTGAGGCACAGTCACAACTGGCACAGGTTGAGATCTGTATGGGTTCATTTCAGGTCTTGGCACACAGTATGCTTGATATGGGATCACCTGAGGGAAAGTTGAGGTGAGACAAGAGGTCTATATATAAGAGTGGATGAGGTAGAGATAAGACATTTTTTATTTAACAGTGCTTTATTTTTTTTCTTCATTGATTAGTCCCTTTATTTAGACTTGGACCCTTCATATTTAAAGTGGACAATGGAGAGGACTTATTAAACTACATTAAGCATCTCACAGAGAATGGCAGCCTAAGCATAGCGTAAAGCTTTACGTCATCTGCGTTTAACTCGTCACCTCTAACAGACCAGTTTTTCAGTATATTTTAGTATCCTCCAAGTGCCTGAGCAGTACTAAGTGGTGCACTTTCTGTTTGATCCTTTGTTTAAACACAATTAAACCTAAAATGAACTTTTTCACTTATTAATTCAACAAACAGTGAACCATATGCTGTGCAGGACACTTAAAATACAAAGGGAACAATTCCTTTTCCTTGCAGGCCAGAACCTCACTTGTGTTTTTTCATTGATTTAAATGCTCCCACTGTGTTCAGCTAATATGCTCCAGCGTCACAATTCTGTTAAAGTTCAAGGTGTTTGTTATTTATAAATTCAGTGAAAGTCCTTAAGGGTTCCTATTTGAGGTCATTAGTGACAAAATACTAGCCCTGTGATACATGCTCTAAATCCCCCCAACATTCTTAAAGTTCCCTGTTAGTTAATGAATACATTTTATTACCCTTGAGCCAGTTTTATCCAACTCCAACCTTAGGTAAGAACTATATTCAGATTGTGGTAAAAGGTAAAGGTACTTGTGGTACAAATAGACACACACTATCACTACCATATCATACCATACATACCAAGTCTTGAAGCCTATAATATGATCTTATTTAGAAGAAATATTTTTTTTAAAATTATTTCTTGTGCGTGTACCGTCAAATCAGATCTGACTGCTACAGGAGGAAATTATCTCTCCTTCTCCAGCAGAGCATCTGGTGAATTCGAACCACGTACCTTTGGGGCTGCAGTACAGCTTCTTGCCACTAGGCCAGCAGAGCTCCCCAGAAGAAAGAATTTTTATTGGCTGTACTTGAGGAACCCTGGTTTCACAATGATTGAGAGCCAGGCTGCTAACTAGACAAGACATGATATTCTCTTTTTGTAAAGATTGTTGTTGTAGTGTACTGTAGAGTCAGAACTGAGCAACAGCTGACCCTCCAGCAGGTGTTTTGTTTTCAGAGGCAGTTAATCCCACAGGGGATTGCCCATCTTTCTCCTGTGGAGCAGCTGGTGGTCTCAAACCACATGTGATTGGGATTTTAGCACAGCTTCTTGCCTAGGCCACCAGGAAGCTCTACTTTGTCACATGGGTTCCTGTGAGTCAGAATCGACTTAAGGACTTGGGGTAGCAGCACTGGTGTTAAGAATCTTGAGATGAAGAGATAACCCTGGATTAACCAGGTAAGTTTTAAATGTAATCCTAAACATCTTTATAAGAAGAGAAGCAGAGGGAGATTTGACACAGAAAGATTAGGTAGTGTGCTCCTGGAGGTAGATTATAGTGATGGAGCTAAGAACCAAGGATGCGGGCAGCCACCAGAGTTGGGAGGAACAGGCTCAGATTCTCCACAGGAGCCTCCAGTGGGAGCACAGTCTTGCCACACCATCTTGGTTTCACCCTGGTCAAGCGGGGTCTGGACTTCGGTCTCTTGAATGGTGAGAAAAGACTCAAAGGCATCAGGTGGTGCTCCCTTTGATAGCACATATACTAAAGTTACCAAGTTTGCAGTAATTTGTTATAGCTGCCACTGGAAACTAATAGCATCATTTTCTCAAGGTAAATATGAGAGTATCTGGGAAACAAATACTGGAAAAGTTTTGTTGTTGTCATTTAGTTGATTGAGGCTTCATTTAAATTAAATATTTCAGATAAATACACAAAGCTATACCACTCAGAAGAATGTCTGACCAAAAACAAACATTCCACCCTAATCCTCACCAAACCCAGAAAGCAAACCTCTATAGAATCTGGCTGCTGCAGATGACTCCCAACCTGTATAGAAGTAATTCGCTGTGATGTTAAAAAATAAACACTGTGATACTGATGTGTCAAATGTGATAATGGTTACCCATGGTGGACAGTGTTTGGTGAAGCTCCCCGATTAAAACAAGCTTGGAAGCAGGAAGAGCTTCTGAAATAGCTTGCCTCTGGAAACTCTGTGAACGTGGAGAAATGATGAAAGTTATACAAGTGTTCAGGTCTTTTGTTCACTATGAGTCATCTATGACTCTGTGGTACCTAACAACAACAACAACAACAACAACAACAACACACAAAGCTAATTAATGGAATAGATATGGATTTCTTCTAGTCAGTTAGTTAGGTATCTGCCTTCCAAATTTCTTGGCATACACTTGTGAGCACATTCAGGGCTATATTTGTTTGTAAAAACATGTCAACTGGTATTCCATCAATTCCTGGAGCTTTATTTTATTTTATTGACAATGATTTCAGTGCAGTTTAAATTTCTTCTTTCATTTACATTGGTTCTTGATCATATACTACCTCCCGAAACATTTCAGTGTTAACCAATTCTTTTTGGTGTAGTGACTGTGTATTGCTTCCATCTTCTTTTGATTCTTCCTGAATCATTCAAGATATTGGTCATAAAATCCTTCCGTATTGCAACCAGGCAGTAGAACCAAGTGTTCTTTAGAGATTATTGTTATTAAGTGCCATCAAGTCATAGACGACTCATAGTGACCCTATGAACAAAAGAACTGAACATTTGTATAACTTTCATCATTTCTCCAAGTTCATCGGATTTCCAGAGGCTAGCTATTTTGGAAGTGAATGCCACTCCTGATTCCAAGCTTGTTTGAATCTAGGAGTTCCACCAAACACTGTCCACCATCGGTAACCATTATCGCATTTGACACATCAAATCACCTATGGGTAGGATACAAAATCAACTTGATGGCAGTGGTACAATTGTATAATACAAGATACATAGATACAGATAAAGGTCTATATACACACGTGTATATACAATATAGTACAAGTGTAGACAGCTGAAGAAACTGTTGGTAAAATTATGAATTGTCAGTAGAAGTATAGACATCAAAGGCCATTTCTGGTGAAGACTCAGGAGGAGGTGAGAACTATAACTTTGGAGAAGGTGCAGATAGCAAGGAATGGCAAAGAAACAGTAGGAACAGAACAAGGAGACCAGTGTGAGATGGTACAGGAACCTACCAACAAAAAGGAAAAGAGCTCCTGGCCTTCAGGACTTCCTGGCAGGCCGAGGTACCTTTGGGTACTTGTGGAGGTTAGTTTGCCAACTCCATGAGCAAGAGAGCTGAGGCTTACTGATGAAGTAGGGCACCTCCAGATGCTTATCAACAGCGTTAAAAAACTTGCTGGCCAGGGTAGTGGCCAAATTGACTCAAGGGCCCTTAGTCAAAGAGAATAAGGAAGCAGATGCTGAAGACAAAAGGACAGGAAAACTTTGACATATTTTGGCATATTGTGAGGAAGGACTAGTCCTTGGGAAAGTTGGAGGAAGAGGGGAAGACCTTCAACAAGATAAAGTGGCATAGTCTGTAACAATGAGTTCCAGCATATCAGAGATTGTAAGGACGGCATAGAATAAGGCAAGGTTCAGATGTGTTTTTCATAGGGTCCTGTGAGTCATAGTCAGCTGGATAATACCTAATAACAATAACGCAACCTCTTAGAAAAGCTACAAATGCATTACCTTATGGACATTTTACCAGTGCTTTAAAGAAATATTCTGCTCATTAGCCATGAGTGGTATCCACTTTCAAAATAGCTTGCCTCTGGAAACCCTATGAATTTAGAGAAACAATGAAAGTTATACAAATGTTCAGGTCTTTCGTTCATAGAGTCGATATGAGTTGTCTACGACTCAACAGTACTTAACAACAACAATGTAGAAATACAAGACTGTTGCTTTGATAATTAGTAACTTGTCTTCTCTTTTTACTGATGTAATTTCTTTTAACTGTTTCTCCCAGAGTACTCAGAAATAAATGGATTATTTCAAAGAAGCTTTTCATTAAAAACAAGAATAATTTCATAGCACCTGTGAATCCATACAAGTTCTGTGCTGCTGTGTGCTGTTGAGTAGGAACCGACCCATAGCTGACCCTCCAGCAGGTTTTCAGAGACAATAAATTACATGGGAGGTTGCCCGTATTTCTCTCATGGAGCACCTGGTAGATTCAAACTGCATGTCTGGTATTGCAGTACAGCTTCTTAGCACTAAGTCACCAGAGCTACCTTACAAGTTCTATGCTGTTGTGTGTACCCTTAGAATCAGAACTGACCCATAGCTGACCCAACTCAGAGATGGCTCTCTAGTGGGTTTTCAGAGGCAGTTAATTGCACCGGAGGAGATCACCCATCTTTCTCAATGGCCTCGAACCACGTGCCTTTGGGATTGCAGTTCAGCTTCTTTCCATGAGGCCGCCAGATTTACTTGTATGTAAAAACTGCTTTACACAATTTAAAAATTAACAGTGCTGATGTTTTTAAAAATACATAATTGTTTAGCATTTAAATGTATAACTTAAAGACAAAACTAACTCAAAAAATGCTTTATATTTTATGTGTCACATGGTGTTTAGTTTAACACCACGTGTTTAATACCAGTATTAAGAGTAGGCCCTTACTAATTTCCGTATTTACCAGTTTCCAGTATTTTTTTCCATTTATTGCCTCTACTACCATATGCTCTATGATGACTCAATCCTCCCTCATGTGTTTTCTATTTAAAAGACTATAAAACCTTCATTTGCAAAGCAAAATGTGAAGTCATTTGTCCTCACAATGGCATGTAACAAGAAAGCACAGAAGTGTAAACGGTCAAGCATTTTGCTCTTGCTGAAAGCTATATACTAAATCTATTAGGAGAAAGGTGATATCAGGATTGGAGGAAGAGTCATCAACATCCTGCATTATGCAGATGACACAACCCTGTTTGGTGAAACTAGGGAAGACCTGAAGTTTGCTGTAGAAGATCAAGGAGAAGAGTCTTCAATATGGATTGACGCTCAACATTAAGAAAACAAAGATTCTCAACATTAGGACAATTGGCAGCACCATGATAGATGGAGAAGAGATTGAGATTGTTAATAATTTCAGCTTGCTTGGCTCCACAGTCAACACTCTTGACACCACAGTCAGGAAAAGACAAATTGCAGGGAGGAAGTTTGCTGTCAGACACCTCTTCACAATGCTAAAGAGTAAGGCTGTCAGGCTAGGTACTAAGGTGCACCTGATCCAGGCCATGGTCTTTGTAATTACTTGTCATGCATCAGAGAGCTGGACTAAGGAGAACAGAAGCAGAATTGATGCCTTTGAGTTGTGGTGATGGAGAAAAGTATTGAACATACCATTGATCACAAAGAGAACAAAGAGGTCTTATTGGAGAGGGCGGATCCAAGTTTCTCTTCGAAGGTGAAGATTTTGAAGCTCCATCTTATATTCTTTGGGCACATGGCCAGGAGGGATTCTTGGAGAAGGACATCATGCTTGGAAGTGTACAAGGACAGCACAGGAGAGGAAGACCCCACGTGAGATGGACTGACACTGTAACTGAAGTAATGGGGGTGGGTATGTCAGAGTCAGTGAGATTGGCTCAGGATAGGGTAGGATTCAGAGCTACTATACATAGGGTAGCTATGAGTTGCAGGCAACTCGATGGCACATAACAACAACAACAACAACATGAGTGTGTGTGTGTGTATACTTCCACTACTTACCTGTCAGTCTGCTGTACCATGGCGGCTTATATGTTGTTGTGATGCTAGAACTGATGTCATCAGTTTTTCAGATACCAGTAGTGTCACCCATGGTGAACAGGCTTTAGTGGTGCTTCTAGATTAAGAAAGAAAAGGAACCAAGACTGGTCATCTACTTCTGAAAGAACCAGTTGCTTTATGTGAATGTAAAACTTGGACAATGAATAAGGAAGACAGACAAAGAACTGATGCTTTTAAATTGTGATTTTGACAAAGAATACTGAATGAATCATGAACTTCTAATAGAACAAACTAATCTGTCTTAGAAGAAATATAGCTTTGCAGACTCCTTAGAGACAAGGATTGTCAATCTCACGCATACTTTGGGCATGTTATCAGGAGTGGCCAGTCTTTGGAAAAAGACACGATGTTTGAAAAAGTAGAGGGTCAACAAAGGTTTCAGAATCCTTGAAAACTGGCTTGTCTAGCTATTGTGTTATTCCCTTTTAGAGGTATGGCCCCTAGCTATTTTAACTGTGGACCCATGGTCTTGCAAATCATCAGCAGGTGTGGGATGAATATCAGAGAGGGCTTTCCACATTGTGAAAAATGATGGTAGTGGAGAGAGAGTGAAGAGACTGTAGTACCGCTGTAAAGAAATTGCGGCAAGGTGTGACCAGAGGAAACCTGGAAATGGAAGAAAAAGCTGACTTGTAACTGCTCTAAGATAAAGCTTTTTGGATAGATGAAGAAACCAGAGGTGTAATTGTGCTGCTGAACAGATCCTGAACTTTCACTAATTGAGGAATTGTGACTTATTAATCTGATTTGGGACTGTTGGAACAAACCTGGACTTGCATTGTGTGATATTCTCTGCCTTCCTCACTCCCCAGTTGATTTTTCTAATAAATCCCACCACTGTGAGTAGAGTCTGTGAGTCAAGTTGTCACAAAAATTGTACCCAATGAATGGTAAAAATAAGTGCAGGGGCGTGTGGGGTGGCATGTCTGACCATGTAGTTACATGTATTATGGTACTACGGATATTACTGATGGGGAAAGTTCCCCTTAATGAAGGTGACAGAAGTCAGACTAGGCCTTCCCCAGGTTGCATTTGCTCCTTACAAAGACAGAAAGACTTCCAATGAGATGGATTGGCATAGGGCCTGCAACAATGGGATTAAGTATGGTAGGGCTTGTAAGGATAGCATAAGATTGGAAGTTTCAATATGTTTGTGCCTAGGGTCATTATAAATCAGAACCTACTCAACATCACCTAAAAAAACAACATACACCCTTATGTCTGTGTATTCTCTTATTTACTAAAGCATTATCCCACAATTCATATTACTTACTCTAACATTTGTTTTTTTCATGCATCATTGATATTCACATACATAATAATACTCTTAATTATCTTTTTTAATTGTTGCATAATAGTGTTGTTAGGTACCATTGAGTTGACTACAGCTCACATCAACCTTATGGACAAAAGATCAAAACCTTGGTCTGGTGCCATCCTTATGATCTCAGCCATGCTCAAATTTGTTGTTGCAGCCACTATGCCATCCTGTTGAGAGTTTTCTTTTTTGATGACCATCTACTTTTCCCAGCATAATGTTTTCTCTAAGGACTGTTGACTCCTGATAACATGCCCAATATGATGGCTTGTGTATTACTGTGATGCTGTGAGATGCAGTTTCACCATCCTTGCCTTTAAAGAGCACCCTGGTTACTCTTCCTTTAAGACAGATCTGTAGGGGAGCTCTGGTGGCCTAGTGGTAAAGAACTGCAACTACAATCCCAAAGGCGCATGGTTCAAATCCACCAGATGCTCTGCCGGGGAAGGAGGGACAATCTCCTCCTGTACCAGTCAGATCTGATTTGACGGTACACTCACACAAAAATTAAAAAAAAAAAAAAGACAGATCTGTTTGTTCTTTTGTCAGTCTACGAAATATTCAACACTCTTTGTCAACACTACAATTCAAAGGCACTGATTCTTCTTTTGTCTTCGATTCATTGCCCAACTTTCAGATGCATAAGAAACAATTAAAAATATTATGGCTTGGAAAAGGCACATTTTGGTCTTTAAACTTATATAGTCTTACTCTTCAGCACTTTAAAGAGGTCTATCTATTTTCCCAATACAACATGTCTTTTAATTTTTTGACTGTGGATACCATGAGAGTTGATTGTGGACCTAAATAAAAATGAAGTAATTTACAATTTTAATCTTTTTTTCTACCTATCATCATGCATTGGTCCAGTTGTGAAGATTTTTGTTTTCTTGATTTTGAGGTATAATCCATACTGAAAGTTTTGGCCTTTGATCTTCTTCAATTAGTGTTTCAACAGGATCCACACATCTCACCAAACAAGAAGTCAACTCAAGATGGATCAGAGATCTAGGGACCAAAATGAATGTCTGAAAAGACTCTGAAAATTGTATCAAAGTGTTGAGAAGCCAAAACAGAGATTAAATGTCAAAATAATAGAGCAGAACAGAAAATTTCAAAGGGAAGCTTAAGTAGTCTCTCATAGGTTGTTCATATGCTATTTCATGGAATTCTTCTTGTGTCTGCCAACTCCTTTTGGTACAATGACTCTTTAGAAGACAAAGCAAGGTATTATAATGGAATGTTAAAAGAACTGGAGCATAAGAATAAAAAGGGAAGAACTAGCTCTGAATTTCTAAGCTGAAAGAACTGAAAAAGTCAAGCCTTGAGTTGCAATACTGAGAGATGGTATGAGCAAAGTGTTGAAGGAAACATTAAAAGAAGATGAAAGGAATACTTAGAATCACTTTACCAAAAATAATAAGTTGACACTGAAAAATTTCATGACATATCATATGAATAAAAGCCAATGGTTATGAAGAAAGAAGTAAGTCCATGCTGCATTGAAGGCACTGGCAAAAAATAAGGCCTCAGAAATTGATAGAATACCAATTGTTGTGTTTCTTTTCTTTTTAAAAAAAATTGAGATTTTAATGAAAGTTTATAAAGAACTTGGATTTCCATTCATTCATTGTTGCACATTTTCCTCCCTGCCCTCCCCCCAGTTTGCTTTTTTCTTCAGAAAAAAAGTTCTTTCACTGTTATACAGCCCCTCCCTCCACTACCACCACTTTATTATGCAGCTCAATTGTTGTGTTTCAAATAACAGATGCAGCCTTGAATGTGCTCGCCAGTCTATACAAGGAAATTTGAAGGGCAGCTACTTGGTCAATTGACTGGAAGATAACCAAATTGTTCCCATTCTCAAGAAGGGGGGTATAGCAGAATGTGGAAATTACTAAACAATATCATTAATATCATATACAAGCAAAATATTATTGAAGATTAACTAAAAAGGGCCAGAACAATACATTGATAGAGAACTGGGTTCAATCTGGGTTTAAAAAAGGCTGTAGTATCAAGGATATCATTGCTGATGTCCGATGGATCATGGCTGGTAATAATAGAAGAAGAAAAAAAAGACTTTCCATGTCTTTTGCCCATTTTGTAATTGTGTTATCAGTCTTTTTCTTGTGGAGGCCCTGTAGTATATTGTAAAGTTTTGTTGAGTCCCTTGACTGAGACGGTATTGCCACACGTTTTTTTCCAGTCAATAGGTTTTCTTTTTTACCTGGTTGGGGAAAGTTTTTGATGCAGGCAGAGATTTAACTTTTAGAAGATCCAATTCATCAATTTTATCCTCTCCTGGTTGTATATTTCTGGCATGTATTTGTCAGCCTCTTTATACCATGGGCTTTTTTTCTTCAAAGGTGCCAGAAGAATGGAAGGTCTTTTAATAGAGGAAGACATTTGGATAGCCACTAGACACATGAAGAAATATTCAAAATCATCGACAATAAGAGAGATGCAAATCAAAACACAATGAGATACCATCTCACCCCAGTAGCAGTGGCAAAGTTTAACAGGACAGCAAGCAATAAATGTTGGAGAGGATGCAGAAAGATAGGGACTCTCATACATGTTGGTGAAATTGTAAAATGGTACAACCACTCTGAAAAGCAGTTTGGCATTCCCTCAAAAACCTGAACACAGCAATTCCTTATTACCCAGCTATTCCACTGCTAGGAAGGTGCTGTTGTTGTTAAGTGCCTTCAAGTCGCAGGCAACTTATAGTGATCCTATGAAGGAGAGTCCTTAATGCTTGGGTGTCTTTCATCCTCTCTCCAGGTTCATAGGGTTTCCAGAGGCAAGCTATAAAGGAAGTGGATGCCACTCCTCCTTCCAAGCTTGTTTTAATCAGGGAGCTCCACCCCACTTTCTGTCCACATTGGGTAACCAACCATTAATGCATTTGACACATCAGTGTCACAGTGTTCAGTTCAGCCTCACAGTAACTTGTATACCAGGGCTATATGACCTAGAGGAATGTCTGAACAAAAACAATGAAAGAGTGGACTGAGGGCCGCAGGTCCGAGGGACGTTCAGGGTCTCACCAACCCGGCATGCCCAAATGCTGGCAAAGTCCTTCAGCTAGACCCCCAGTTCATCCGGCATGTCTGTTCTGCCAACCCCCACGTGGGGCCCAAAGAACACCAAAATTGCCCTGAGCCCTCAAACCTGCCGAGCCTCAAGGAACCAGAGTCCAGATGCAGCTGCCATTAAGTCTCCCAAGGCCTAGGCGGGACACGACCTTTCAGGGTTTCACCAACCCAGCACGCCCAAATGCTGGCAAAGTCCTTCCGCCAGACCCCCAGTTCATCTGGCATGTCTGCTCTGCCGAACCCCACATGGTGCCCAAAGAACAACAAAATTACCCCGACCCCTCGAACCTGCCGTGCCTCAAGGAGCCAGAGTCCGGATTCAGCTGACATTAAGTCTCCCAAGGCTCCGTTAGGAATATACCCAAAGAAAATGGAAATTTTGGCACAAATGGTGTACATCAATCAACATTGTACATCAATGTTCATAGCAAAACTATTCACAATTGCAAGAACATGGAAATAGCCCAATTGTCCAACCACAATCAAATGGGTTGAGAAATTATGGTACACACACCCATGTTTATTGCGGTTTTGTTCACAATAGCAAAGAGTTGGAAACAACTCAAGTGCCCATCAATAAACGAATGGATAGAGAAGCTGTGGCATATTCACACAATGGAATACTATGCAGCATTGAAAAACAAGGAACTCATGAAATACTATACAAAATGGGTGACCCTGGAGAACATTATGCTGAGTGAAGTATCTCAGTCACAAAAGGACAAATGTTGCATAGGGCCACTTGTGAAATGGGACTGACATCGGGGTTGGAGAGGAGACTGAAAAAGAGGGGATAAATAATGTATACTACATTGAAACAGATGAGGGAGAGAACTGTTTAAAAGGGATATATGATTAGGTATTATTGTCATGACAGGAGTCCAGAATGAAGGCTACATAGTGCAGTCAACTTGGGGGTGGGATTGTATAACAATGAAATAATTATACTTTTCAAAGAGAAGAGGGAATTGGAGGGGAGGGGTGGGCAGGGAGAAAAATGCAACAATGAATGAATGGAAATCCAAAGTCTCTGTAAACTTTCCTTAAAATTAATAATAAAAAAGTAAAGTGAAATAAAGAGAAATTATTCACATAATGAAATACTACATTGCATTCAGGAGGAAAAATTTCAAATATTACTACATAAGTTTGAAAGTACTGGAGAGCATTATGCTGAGTGAACTAACTCAGTCTTATAATGACAAATACTGCATAAGATCATTATTGTACAAATAGGAAGATAACTAGTAAAATGTGTATGAGGATTCAAGATTGGGAGGGTGGGAGCAGAGGGGTGAGATTGGGCAGAAGGAAATAATTTGTTGCACAATTTGGTGGTTGGTGGGGTAAAGGAAATGGGAAACATCTGGCAAGAATCTGGAAAGACAGGGTAATGGTGGGCATAGTTCAACAATGATTAATTTTATAAAACATAATGAATGGGGATGATTGTGTGAAATAAAATGTGAATGAATGATAGTGTGAAATACAATGCATACAAACTTTGTAAGCAAACCAATATAAAATATGAATTAAAAAAAGGAGAGATGGAGAAAGAAGGAGAGTAAAAATTAATATATAAATTGAGTGAAGCAAAAGGCAATCTATAGGGAGCTCTGGTAGCCTAGTGGCAGGAAGCTGTACTGCAAAACCAGAGGTACGCAGTTCGAATCCACCAGATGCTCTGCTGGAGAAGGAGAGACAATCTCCTCCTGTACCAGTCAGATCCGATTTGATGGTACACACACAAAATAATAAAGTAAAATTTAAAAAACCTTAAAAAAAAGGCAGTCTATAATAAAGATCTGATCAGGCATTGTAATTAATGACATTAATTATAATAAAAATTATAAGAGCAACTATGAGTGATTGAAAAGTCAATGATTTGTAAACTTTCACTAAAAAAAGAATAGTAAAAATATAATGGATTTTTTTAAAAGTGCTTCACGTCTTCTTTCTTTTCTGCAAGCGAGGTTGTTTCATCTGCTTAACTCAGGTTGCTGATGAGTCTTCCTTTAATCCTGATGCCATATTCTTCATATAGTCCAGCTTCTCAAATGATTTGCCCAACATACATATTGACCAGATAGGAAAAAAGGATACAACCCTGATACACACCTTTCCAGATTTTAAACCATGCAGTATCTAGTGGTCTAGTGGCAAGACACTGTGCTGCAATCACAAAGGCACACAGTGCAAATCCAGCAGCTGCTCCACAGTAGAAGGATGGGCAATCTCCTCTTATATGATCAACTGCCTTTGGAAACCTGCTGGAAGGTCAGTGCTATGGGTCAGTTCCGACTAGACAGTACACAACATCCCCTTAATGTGTTTGAACAACTGCTTCTTGGTCTGTGATTTTGTATAAGCACAATTAAATATTCTGAAATTCTTCCCAATGTTATATAACATTGAGGGCTAGTTCCTTACTTGTGATGAATGTACCATAGTGATATAAGATGTTAACATTAGGAGACACTGAGTAAGAAATAGACGGGATTTTTTTTACTATTTTTCTATCTTTTCTGTAAATATTAAACCACTCTATAATAATAGGTCAGGCAGGAGGCAGCTATCATCACTAATAGCATTGTTCCCAGAGGGAGACCATCCAGGCCAAGAGAACATGCTGTGTTTATAAACAAATAGTTGGTACCTCTACAACCTAGTGCTTAATTTGAAAATAAAACACAAAAAAAACCCCCACAAACCATGTAAATGAGCCAGAAAGGAATTTTGAGAAGTTGTTTCCTCTATCTAAAATCCCCCAGTTAGAGAGGGCTCTAGAACGATTGATTCCATATGCCCTTGCCACCCGGGATATTCCACCCCAGCAAACACATAGTAATGTGTTAGGATAACAATGCTGACCCAGATGCAGAACAGATTCACCAGAAAGCTGATTTCCGGGCCCATTCCTTCTGTTCTGGGAACTTGCCTGCCTTTCTAACTTTGACATTTGCTTTTGGCCACCCTCCTTGTTTTAGTGATCAATTCATAGTCCCTACTCTGGTTTTATGATGTTTGCTTCTCTGTGCAGCATCTTAGTTTCCATAACACCTGAAGCTGCAAGCAAGAGAAATGTGGCTTGTTGTTGTTGTTAGGTGTTGTTGAATTGAGTATGACTCATAGCGACCCTGTAAACAAAAGAGCTGAACTCTGTGCCATCCTGTGCCATTCTCACAGTTCCTGACACACAAGAGCCTACTGCAGCAGTCACCATGTCAATCCACCTAGTTGAGGGTCTTCCTCTCCTTCGCCAGCCCTCCACCCTTCCCAGACTCATGTCCCTCCTACAACATGCCCAAAATATGTGAGACGAAGCTTTGTTATCCTTGTCACCAAAAAGCACTCTGGCCACACCCTTTCCAGGATATATCTGTTCACTCTTTGGCAGTCTATGGGATGGATATTCAGTGCTCTTCTCCAACACCACAATTCAAAGGCGTTAATCCTTCTTCTGTTATCCTAATTCATTGTCCAGCTCTCAGATACAGAGCAAGTGATTGAGAAGACCATGCCTGAATCAGGCACACCTTAGTCTTCAAACTGACATCACTCCTCTTCAGTATTTTGGAGGGGGTCCCTGAAAGCAGACTTGCCCAGTGCAGTACATGTCCTGATTTCCTGGCTGTTGGTACCAAGGATGTTGATTGTTGTTCCAAACATGATGAAGTCAATGACAACTTCAATCTCTTCTCCATCTATCATAATGTTTACTGACATTTTCTGATACAAGGAGCCCTGGTGCTGTAATGGGTAATATGTCAGGCTTCTAGCCAAAAGGGTAGCATTGTTATCTACCAGTAGTTCCTTGGGAGAAAGATGGCTTCTGTTGCAATAGTAGTCTTGGAGACCTGATGGAGGGTTGCTAGAGCTACCACTGAGTTTGAGAGGATGTTTCTTCTAGTAATGAAGATAAGAACTCCTCGTTATACAGCAGGACTAGTAATAGCAGTAGCAGTAGTTGCTAGCAATACCTGCTAGTAGTAGTAGGACTAGACTGCTAATTCAAAGGTGAGCAGTCTGAATCCCCCAGATGCTCTGTGGGAGAAAGAGGAGGTGGTCCATAAAGCTTTATGGCCTCAGAAACCTGACTGAGGAGCAGTTCTACTCTGTCCTACAGGCGTGCAGAGTTGGACCGACTCAATGGCAATGATCTTGGTTTTGATCTTGGTTTTTTCATTAGTAACTAACTGACTGAATTATCTTTAGCACATGTTTAATTTTTCTCAAGAGAACAATGACATGGCTTAATTTCTGGTACCCTCCTAGGATTTCTTACCCCTTGAAGAGACTAGGAAATCTTGTGTTTCTGGACAGTAATATTGCTGATATTGTTAAGGACTGTGAGTTGGCTCTCATTTGTAAGGACCCTACGTGCAGCAGAATAAAATTCTTTACTATCCTGTGCTCTCCTTGTGTTTTCTTATTTTAAGCCCATTGCAGTTACTGTGCCAATCCACTTCATTAAGGATTTTCCTCCTTTTCAAAAACTGACCCTTTGGTGAGCTCTGATGGCCTAGTGACAAGAAGCTCCACTGCATTCCCAGAGGTGCATGGTTCAAATCCCCAGATGCTCTGCTGGAGAAGGTGGGATAATCTCCTCCTGTTCCAGTCAGATCTGATTTGACGGTAAACACACACAAAAATAATGAAAAATAAAAGCAAACGAAAACAAAAACCAACTGACCCTTTGAGAAGGCCTTAATTCTGGGGACTTATGGAGGTGAAACTAGAGCTTGGCTCTGTTCTTCAGTGTTACATTAGTTAACTGTTATTAATAACTTCCTAAAACCCACGCTTAAAGGCTTGATGGGCACCATTTTCTAGGAAGAATTTAGTTCTGCTTTGGAATGATGGCAAGAAGAAGTTCGATCAATAAATCTGTGAGAATGGTATAACCTGAGAAGAATGCTGATCCGGGGGGACAGGAGGTGTTGCCCAATATACCAGGTGGACCAGAATTCTGGTGCTCAATGAACCTTCACTCTCATATGGGATCAAAACCCAAACCAAATTCACCAAGCTGACTCTGACTCATAGCAACCCTGAAGGACAGAACAGGATTTCCTCACAGGGTTTCCAAGGCCGTAAATCTTTATGGCCATAGAATGCTTCATCTTTCTTCTATGTAGCAGACAGTGGGTTTGAACCACTTTCCTTTTGGTTTGCAGCTCCCACTTAACCCAGTGCGCCATCATGGCTCCTTTTTTTGTTGTTGTTAGGTGCCATTAAGGCAGCTCCACCTCACAGAGACTTTCTGTACAATAGCAACCCTGCACCACCCACACAATGACTCCTTTCACTCTAACTGTTGCTGTGGCATCAGAACCAACCAACTCATTGCTGACCCTTCAGTGGGTGCTCAGTGGCTGTCACTCACACAGCAGGAGACTGCTCATCTTTCTCATGCAGAGCCACTGTTGGGTTCCAACCGCCAGACAGAGTGTTACCTTAGAGTTAGCAGTGTCACCCCCTAAGGGTTACGCCACCAGAGCTCCCTTATAGCTTCAGGGCTTATTGAGTGTGGAACAAAACTGACAAAGCTTCAATTTCCAGAGGAAATCTGATTACCAGTGAATTGCTCCGTCTTCTTGGTGGGTTGTGGTGTCTGTTGCATGACAAAAAGCCCAAGTGAAGGCAAGCCAATCCTTCTATAACCCAAATCAGTAATCCTGAAACTTAAGCTTTATTATCTTATATACCCAAATAGAAGTAAGTTAGCAAGTTACAGCACCTGAATCTTTAACCTGGAAGTGATTTCAACAGAATAAAATGCTGCCTGCTTCTGCGCCACCCTCACAATCGTTGCTATGTCTGAGTCCACTGTTGCAGCCACCGTCAGTCTGTCTCATTGAAGGCTTTTCTATTTTTCACTGGCTGTCCAGTTTAGCAAGTATGATGTAATCCTCCCAGGATTGGTCCTTCCTGATAAAAATAATCTGGGGACAAAGTATATTTTTCTCACTAAAGACAATCTTGCATAAAGAAAAATGAAGTCTGGTGTGTGCCCTGTCTTCCTACCTTTGTGTAATGACTAACTAGTTTATGTGCCCGCACACATTAATTTATGGTATTGATCAGAAAGCCCAGGAGTGGCTAAGCAGACCAGGCTCGACTTAGAGCAACCACAACAGGAAAAACGAGGGCAAGGATCAGGAAAGACTCAGTGGAATCGAAAGGCTTTGAGGAGGGATTGGGAGCTCTCCCATATACATTACTTTCCTCTGTATTAGAGCTCTTCCAGCTTTACAGAACAGTGTTACAGAATATTTTTTTTATCAGCCTCTGCTTAGATCGACAATCAATATACTAGGTACCAGCAGTGAGGAAATAAGGAGATGTATTGCACAGAAACTCTGCAGTAAGGGACCTCTCCAAATTATTAAAGAGCAATTATGGACTAAGGTGCACCTGAATCAGGCCATGGTCTTTTCAATGACTTGCTATACATCTGGAAGCTGGACAATGAATGAGAATGAAAGGAGAATGAATGCCTATGAGCTGTGGTAGAGTACTGAATAATCCAATCCACAGTCTGTCAAAAGAACAAATGTGTGTCTTAGGGAAGGTATCACCAGTGTTCCTAGAAAGTACGTTGCTAGCAAAAGTTATTCCTTGGAGAAGGACATCATGCTTGGGAAAGTGGAGGGTTGGCAAAGGAGAGGAAGATCCTTAGCCAGGTGTGTTGACACACTGACTGCAGCATGGGCTCATGTGTGTCAGATTGTGAAAACGGCACAGGATAGGACAGGGTTCAGATTTGTTTTTCACAGGGTTGCTATGAGTTGTACTTGACTTGATGGTACCTTACACCCACCACCACCACCAGCACAACCATTATCTCTGGTGGTCTAGTGGTAAGGAGCTACGCTGCTAAACTTAAAGGCATGCAGTTCAAATCCACCAGCTGCTGCTCAGAAGAAAGGTGGACAATCTCTTCCCTTATAATTTACTGCCTCTGGAAACCCACTGGAAGGTCAGCTACAAGTCAGTTCTGACTCTACGGTACTTAAAAATAAGAACTATTATCAAGAGAAAAACGAAGCTTTCTTTCTAACAAGGAAAATTAAGATTGTGTTGGAAAGGATTAATGTTTGGAGAGCTACAAAATCATATTATTTAAAGTTTTTTTCACACATTCCCAAAATATATTCCCCTCCCTTTAGGGGTTCTGTCACCCCCCTACAGAATGCATTGTATGGCAGTGTGCTATTGCTATACTAACTTTCTGTTTGCTCATATTCTTTGTCTTTTGAATCTATAAAGCTAAATTCAGCTGCAAGTTACAGAAATATCAGTTAAAATAGTTGAGACCGTAAGGATGTTTATCTTTTACTTAGGAAGTATGGAATGAAGTGCTTTAGTTTTATAATACCAAGATTCCCAGTGGTTTGAAGTTTTCATATTTATGACATTTGGAAATTATATAATGATGTAACTTGGCAGTTAAGCAATGATGTAGTCAATCTCCACTTTCTCTTATCATCAATTTTCACATAACTACTAGGGTTTGGAACCTGCGTTGATAAGGTGTGATCCATAGACCAGAGTCAGCATAAGCATTATCGAAGAAGTTGTTCAAAGTGCAGATAGTAGGGAGTTTTGATGGCTTAGTGGCAAGAAGCTGCATTACAACCCCTATGGTGTGCGGTTCAAATCCACCAGATGTTCCACCTGGAGAAGGAGGGACAATCTCTTCCTGTACCAGTCGGATCTGACTCGACAGTACACAACAACGAAAAGTGCAGATACTAACTAGGCCTTGCCTTAGAATCTCTTGGGTTGAATGAGAAAATCTGCAGGTTGACAAGTTTCCTAGGTGGTTCTTAGGAACCTGTCAGTTTGAGATTCACAGCATGGATTTACCAAAGCCCAAACCCATCGCACTTCAGTTGTTCAGACCAACTCTATAGGACAGAGTAAAATTGTCCCGTATGGTTTCCAAGACTGTAAATCTTTATGGAAGTAGACTGCCATATCTTTCTCTTGAGGAGCAGCTAGTGGGTTTGAACTGTGGATGTTTTGATTAGCACCAGGGTTCTTCGAAGTTTCTATACAGACAAGAAAATCTTCCTATCACATATCTAGAAGCTTGTGCTGGCTTTGGGACAAGTTCCAAGTTCTTATTTGCAAAGCTCTTTAGATACTGACCTCAAGTGGAATTGCTGCTGGCTTTCACTTCTTTGCTGGGACATGGTTGGCCAAATTAAATCATACATACAATTTTGTCTCTGTTGGGAATTGTGACTTCTCAGTTGATCCCTTGTTTAAGATGGCCCTCTGTGGCTTTCTACATGTCACTCTGAATGCTCACTGAAAACCTCTTTTGTCTTCACCAGTCATCCACTTCAGAAGTGGCAGTGTTGTTTTGAGGCAGGGTTTGGGATGCCACAAAGAATAAAGCCATGATTGTATTAATACTCAGAAGCAAATAAGCAGCTAACACAAACATGAAGAAGGCCTGAGCGCAGGCTGTACCAGGGGAGAAAGGGAAAGAATGTTTTATTCTGTGCTATGTTTCCAAAGTCTCAGAGTGTTCACATAAACCCCTGAGAATGCTTACTGAGATTTGCAGACTCTCAAGTTATCAAATCTACAAAATCCTGAGAGGAGTGTCTGATTCCCTGTATGTCATGTCGTGCTCTTGGGTTCCTGTGGCCCTGGGGACCTCCTCCCCACCCCTATACACATACATCCAGTCTGTTCTTCCTCACAACTGATTCAGAATTCCAAACTTCCTTCTATGCATTCCAAACAAATGCTACCATTTTTGTCTTCATAATGAGTCCTGGTGGCTTAGTGGTAAGGAGTTGTGGGGTCAACCCGGAGGCAGATAATTCAAATATACCAGCTGCTCCACAGAGTAAACATGGATAATCTCCTGTGCGATCTACAGTCTCTGAAAACCTCTGGAGGGTCAGCTGTGAGTCAGTTCCATGGCAGTGACTTGAATTTTCTGCTTTCATACAGATACTTCACATTTCCTCCTCACCACTGTGGTGCTTTTGCAAGTTTTAGTAGAAGTGTAGCCACAGGCACTGGGACAGTTAGGTTGTTCCTGTGATAATTACCCACCACAGGCAACACTGAACTGCAACAGGAAATGATAATAACAATGGGAAGCCCTGGGTGAAAGATAAATGGAGGAAACTTTATACCAAAGTACTTTCCAGAGATCATAACCTTTAGTTTTGGGGGTTTTCTCCTCAATTTCTTTAGTCTTACTGACATTTACTAGACCTTTATGGCCAAATACCACTGACCAACCAGGACACTGGAAAGAAACAAACTGTTTTATATGGTCTTCTAGGAACTGCAATTGTGTGTATATGTCTTTGTATTTGTGTATAAAAATGGTACTCTGACTCAAACTGAGCAAGTGGAGGGTTTAAAGCGCAACCTATTTAATTATGAAAACGCTATAATGATCAGTTTATAAAATGGTAAAGAAAATCTCACCAAGCAGGAAGGAAGGTGGACTAATCTTTTAGAAGCACCTATCCTAGGCCAGCACCTTCCTAGGAATGTGACATACAGAATGCTGTTTAATTCTGACAACCACTCTGGAAGTTATGTACTATTATCCCTTCCTCCTCCTTAGAACAGAAATCAAGTCTAGTGAGGTTAAGTCACTCGCTCAAGGTCGTTACCTTGTAGTGATATGGTAGGCAATAAAACAAAGGTCTCTTTTCCATATTTGTTCCCATTCCCCAAAAAGATGATACAACAGAGTGTGGAAATTTTTACTTAATATCCCACGTAAGTAAAATCTTGCTGAAGATTATTTTACCAGAAGGATGTCTATTTGTGTTTTATTGACTATGCAAAGGCTTTGACCATGTGGATCATAACAAATTATGGCTAATATTGAGAAGACTTGGAATCCCAGAACATTGAATTGTGCTCATGCAAAATCTATGTCTAGATCAAGAAGCTGCTGTACTAACGGAGCAAGGGAACACTTTATGGTTTAAAATCAGGAAATGTGTCTGTCAGCAATATATCCTTTCTTCATACCTATTGAATCTGTACGCTGAGCAAATCATACGAGAAGCTGGACTTTATAAAGAAGAATGTGGCATCAGGATAGGAGGAAGACTCATCAACCTCTGCTTGCTGATAGTGAGGAGGACTGGATACACCCCCTAAGATAAAAAAAGACTACAGGCTTCAATATGGATTACATTTCAACATCAAGAAAACAGAAATAAAATTAAAAAAGAAAGCAAAAATCCTCTCGACTGGGCCAATAGGCAACATCATGACAGATGGAGAAGAGATGTTTGTTGTTGTTATGTGTCGTCGAGTCGTTTGTGACTCATAGCGACCCTATGTACAACAGCTCTAAATTCTGCTCTATCCTGTGCCAATTACACTGCCTCTGACACTTCCATCCCGATTACCCCAGTGACTGAACCAATCCACCTCATAGAGGGTCTTCCCATCTTGCGCCGTCTCTCTACCCTCTCAAGCATGATGCCCCTCTCCAAGGATCTGTCCCTCCTCACAACATGTCTAAAGTATGTCAGACGAAGCCCCAAAATCCTTGCCTCCAAGGAGTAGCTTGGTTTAACCCTTGCCAGGATCAATCTGTTTGTTTTCTTGGCAGTCCATGGTACATTCAATACTCTTCTCCAGCACCACAAATCAAAGGCATCAATTCTCCTTCTATCCTCCCTAGTCATTGTCCAACTCTCTGATGCATAACAAGTGATTGCAAAGACCATGGATGTATCCACCTTAGTCTCCGGAGAGACACCGTTGCTCTTGAGAGGTCCCTAACAGCACACTTTCCCATTGCAATGTTGTTGTTGTTGTTATGTGCCCTCGAGTCGCTTGTGACTCATAGCGACCCTATGTACAACAGCCCTAAACTATGCTCTGTCCTGTACCAATCGCACTGTCTCTGACACTCCCATCCCAATTAGTCCAGTCACTGAATCCATCCACTTCATAGAGGGCCTTCCTCTCCTGCACTGTCCCTCCACCCTCCCAAGCATGTCCTTCTCCAAGGACTGGTCTCTCCTCACAACATGTCCAAAATATGATAGACAGAGCCTCAGAATCCTTGCCTCCAAGGAGCCACCCGGTTTAAGCCTTTGCAAGATAAATCTGTTTGTTTTCCTAGCAGTCCATGGTATTCTCAATACTCTTCTCCAGCACCACAGCTCAAAGGCATCAATTCTCCTTCTATCCTCCTTGGTCAT
>NW_006400047.1:220812-226956 GCF_000299155.1 Elephantulus edwardii | reverse complement strand
TATTTCATCTTGCTTGGATCCACAATGAACACCCTTGGCAGCAATAGCCAGGAAAGCAAATGAAGTATTGCCCTGGGCACATCTGCTGTCAGGGACCTTTCCAGAGTGCAGATGAGAAAGGACATCAGTTTGATGACTAAAGTACACCTAATGCAAACTAAAATCTTTTCAATTACTTGTCACGCAGCTGAAATTTGGACAAAAAACAAGGAAGAACAAAGACAACTCGATGCCTATGAATTGTGGTGTTGGAGAAGAGTGCTGAACGTATCACAGACTGCCAAAAAGACAAACAAATATGTCTCTGAAAAGGTGCAGCTAGAGTGCTTCTTGGAGGCAAAGCTTGTGAAACTTCATCTCACATCCTTTGGGTAGGTGGTTAGGAGGGGCCAGTCCTTGGAAAGATAAGATCAGCAAAGGAGGGAAAGACCAACAATGAGATGGATTGACACAGTGACAGCAACAGTGGTCTTGAGTATCCCAGAGATGATGAGAACAGCACAGGACAAGGCAGGGTTCAGACTCATTGTTCACAGGGTTGACTTGATGGGACTTAAAAACAATTTCCCTCTTCCTCTGTGCTGAAGAAGGCTGAGTGGAACTGAAATAAAATAAGATCTCCAAAGTACCCTTGTTGCTAAAATAAATAATACCAATTCAGTAAGAAATAATTAAATTAAAACTGTTATATGCTGTTGCGTTGACTATGGCTCATAGTGATCCTATGAACAATGGCTCTGAACCTTGCCCTATCCTGGTCAACTTTACCACCTCTAATATACCTGACTTCATTGCCACAGTCACAGTCTATAAATTATAAACTATAAAGCACTCATTTCTAGTTACACTAAGTGCTTTTTATTTTAATGTTAATTAAGACCAGAAAATGGGTCTTCAATATGGATTGAAGCTAAACATCAAGAAGACCAAAGACTCTTATCACTAGGCCCAAGTGGAAACTTCATGATAGATGGAGAAGAGATTGAGGTTGTTAACCATTTCAGCTTACTTGATTCCACAAACAACACTCTTGACACCAACAGTCAGGAAAGCAAAAGACAAATTGCATTAGGTAAATTCACTGTCAGGGAACTTTTCATAGTCCCTGAAGCAACAATATCAGTCTAGAGACTAAGTTGCGCCTGATCCAGGTTGTAGTCTTTGCAATTACATGCTATGCATCAGAGAGCTCAACAATGACTAATGATGACAGAAGAATTGATGCCTTTCAGTTGTGGTGCTGGAGAAGAGTATTGAAAATAGCATGGACAGCCAAGAAAACAAAGAGGTCTGTCTCGGAGAGGGTGAAACCAAGTTTCTTCTTGGAGGCAAAGATTTTGAGGCTCTGTCTCACATACTTTGGGTACATGGCCAGGAGAGACCAGTCCTTGGAGAAAGACATCATGTTCAGAAGGGTGAAGCGACAGTGCAAGAGAGGAAGACCCCGATGAGATGGATTGACATGATAAATGGGGCAATGGGATTAGGAATCAGTGAGACTGGCTCAAGATAGGGCAGGGTTCAGAGCTGTTGTACATAGAGAGGGTTACTATGAGTCACAGGCACATAACAACAACAACATTAGTAAAACAGTCCTTGAACATAAGAGCATTAACAAGTCTAACCCTATGAGGGTCCAAAGACTAGAATTCTCATAATGTAGATGCAACATTTGAAATTATTCCCAGTGAACAGAGATTCCTATTCTTTTTTAAAAATTATTATTATTTTATGTGCGTGTACCGTCAAATCAGATCTGATATTGAGCCTCCTTCTCCGGCAGAGCGTCTGGTGGATTTGAACCGTGTTCCTCTGGGATTGCAGTGCAGTTTCTTGCCACTAGACCACCAGAGCTCCCTAGAGATTCCTATTCTACCCAAGGCAAACCTATGTGGAGGCATGAGGTTATAAAAGGTGATAGCTTGAGGACAAGGCCTCACCCTATGAATTATGCCAACGGGATATACTCACTCATTGCCATGAAGTATTAACTGACTCATAGCTGATCCTCCATTGTATTTCCAAGGTGGAGCTGCTTGTGGGTTTGAACCTCTGGAGAGGCGTGGCCTTTTGGCTAGCAGGGAAATTCCCTGTGAATCAGAGCTCCCTAAAGGATAAAAAGATATACAGAAATCCAGTGGTGGGTCATTATGCATCAGAATTGTCTCCTGGACAGTGGACAATTTTCTTCTTAATGTCTGGCCAAAATAACTCCAGTGGTACAGTGGTTGGTTAACCACTCAGTTATTACTATCAGGTTGGTGGTTCAAACCCACCAGCTGCTCCATGGAAGAAAGATGTGCCAGTCGGCTTCCTTGAAGATTCACAGCCTTGGAAAGCCATCCAAGGCATTTCTACTCTGTCTGGCAGGGCTGCTATAAGTTGGAATTGACTTGATGGCAGGGGGTTTGGCTGGTTTGGGCAAGTCTGGCCATCTTCTTCTACAAACTTTTTAGAACATCACTCTACTCTGCTACACAGGGGCAGAGTAACCAGGAAGCAAGGCACAAATGGACTTACCTGTGTTTACTAATCTGTACTCAGTAAATTCAACCGGGTTTCATCATGTTAAAGTAATGGTAAAATCTAGGTGTAATTGGTTAGTCAGTAAGCATATTTACTTTGTACACTGGGTAATCTGTCCCTCCTGACAGAGAGTCACTATGAATTGGAATGGACTCAGCATCACATGGCATATTAATTCAGTGGATCTGAATGATATTGGATGTTAGCTTCAGCACAGTTGAGTTCCACTTTTAAGACTTTTAAGACTCCATTTTTGGAGTTAAAACTAGACAAAAGTAATTTGGGGAGCAGTTGTTGTGTTCTGTCGAGTTGGAATCAACCCACAGCTGACCCTCCAGTGGCTTTTCAGAGGCAGTGGATCTTAAGGGAGGAGATTGCTCATTCTTCTACTGCAGCGCAGCTTGTTGGATTTAAACTAGCTGCTCTGAAGGAGAAGGATGGACAATCCCAAACGCATTTGGGCAACAATTCCAAATTCCTTTGGGACTGCAGCACAGCTTATTACTTCTAGGCCGCTTATGTCACCTATGAGTTCTCTATGTCATCAATTTGGGGAGAGGTGGGAAAAAAAAACATACTCTCAATCAGCCACCCAATCAAGAATGTCTACCACAGATTAGTAGTAAGCACAAATATATCTGTGTTTAAACTCTGATTACTAGATACTTTGTCCCTGGCAATGACTAAATTTGAAAAAACTGATTCTAGAATAGGAATTCAAGAACACTTGATTGTGCTTATGCGAAACCTATCCTTGGACCAGGCGGCAGTTCTCAGAACATAGCAAGGAAATACACCATGGTTCAAAATCAGGAAAGATGTACATCAGGGATACATTCTTCTCCATACCTTTTCAATCTATAAGCAGAACAGATCATCTTAGAGGCTGGGCTCCTCATCTGAGAGGAGGAATGTGGCGTCGGGATTGGAGGAAGACTCACAAAAATGAGAACTGAGGCACACACAGAGACTTGGACACCAACATCTATAGAAGCATTATTCAACATAGCAAGAACATGGAAACAGCCTAAATGCCCAGCCACAATGGAATGGATTGAGAAATTATGGTACATTCACACAGTGGAATACTATGCAGCACATAGGAACAGTGATTTTGTAAATCACTACCTAACTTGGGAGGGACTGGAGAGCATTATGCTAAGTGAAGTAACTCAGTCCCATATGGTATAAGACCATTATTGTAGAATGAGTATGAGGATCCAAGGAGGGGAGGGGGAGCAGAGGGGTGAGGATGGGGGTAGCTTTATCATAGGGTGGCACAATTTGATGGGGGGAGGGAGAGGTGGGTAAAGGAAAGGGGAAAGATCTGGTAGTGAAAAACAATGTATACTAACTCTGTAAGTAAACCAGTATATATATTAAAAAGTTCCGCTTGTTTTGTTCCACAATTGATACTCTTGGTACCAGCAGCCAGGAAATCAAAAGACAAAGTGCATTGAGAAAATCTGCTATCAAGGACCTCTCGAGAGTAAAGAAGAGTAATGATTTTGGTCTAGAGACTAAGGTACGACTGATCCAGGCCATGGTCTTTACTATGATGGGCAATGACTACGGATGATAGAAGAATTCATGTCTTTGAGTTGTGGTGCTGGAGAAGCATACTGAACAGGCCATGGACTGCTAAGAGGACAAACAGGTCCATCCTAGAGGGTGAAATCAGGCTGTTCCTGGGAGGCAAGGATTTTTGAAGCTTCGTCTGACATACACATACTTTGGACATGTAGCCAGGAGGGAGAAGTCTTTGGAGAGGGACATCACAAAAGAGGAAGACCCTAGATGAGATGGATTAGCTCAGTGACTTGGGTAAGAGAATTAGAGACAATGAAATTGGCTCAAGATAGAGCAGGGTTCAGAGCTGTTGTACATAATGTTGCTATGAGTTGCAAGCAACTCCATGTAAGCACAAACTTTGACGTGCTAACAAATGTGAAATTGGTCACTACAGATTCACAATCTCATTGCCCTCCGACTCATAGCTGACCCTCCATGGGGTATCAGAGGCTGTGAAATCGCTTAGGAGCAGAATGTCCATCTTTCTTCCATGGAGTGCTGGTGGATTCCAACCATCAGAGTGGCATCACAACGCTCTGAGGGCTAGGTAACAACTCCCTTCACTACTCTCATTACTGTGGAGTCGTAACTCACTCATAGCTGACCGTCCAGCATGTTTTAAGAGGCTGTAAATATTCATCACCCAATGAGAAGCTGATACCCAGTTGTATCCCCCTAAAGTGTATAAAAAACCCCAACTTTGTCTACTCGAGGTCGACTCCTCTATCTCCTGCCAGAGATACGGGTCGGCCCGGAGCTCCGCAATAAACCTCTCCTCCTGCTGTTGCATAAAAAAAAAAAAAAAAAGGCTGTAAATAGTAAAATCACAGGGAAGGAGACTGCCCATCTTTCTTCCTTTCAGTCACTAGTGGATTGAAATTGCCAGACAGGGGAAGTCTTTGGATTAGCAACAAAACCAGTTATGTACCATGGAGTCAGAATTGACTCTTAGCTGATCCTCACTTGTCAGAATCAACTCATACATCACTGACCTAAGTTGTAAATTGTCCAAGAGGAGACTTGTCCATCCTCATCCTGAGCAGCAGCTGCTGGACTGAACTGCATGCCTTTAGGTTGGCAACACAACTCACCATTAAACCACCGGAGCTTCCCGTGTTTACATTGCTTACTGAACAATCTGCCCGTAGAGCTCTGGTGGCAAGAAGCTGCGCTGCAATCGTGAAGGCACAGGGTTCGAGGCCACCTAGGGCTCCGTGGGAGAGGGCTGGGCTATCTCCTTCCATGTGAAGCTATAAACTGCCACTGAAAACCCATCCGAGGGTCAGCTGAGTCGGTTCCTACTCTACGGTACACAATAACCAAGAGGAGGGGCTCTGGTGCCCTTAGTTTTAAGAAGCTGCACTTCACTCTCAAAGGTATGAGGTTTGAATCCACTAGCTGCTCTGCGGAATGGTCAATCTCCTCCCATGTGGGGCAGTAAACTGCCTATGAAAACCTGCTTAAGTAAAGTGGGAAAGGAGGCGAATTTATAAACACCAAAATTGCTGGATGTGGCGACTGGCCTACCTCCACTCTGCGGGGAAATGAGGCTAAAAATCCAGCTCTGCCAGCGGCTGTAAAGGAATACGAATCTCAATTTCTTTCAAAAGGCTGTTTAGTCAAGGTGCAAGCTTAACAGGCATTTATTTGCAGCGCTCGCTCTCTCATTCACTAGTGCCCGGCTTTCTCAGGTTTAACCCTACATAAACCCAGTTTAACTGTAGAAGCAAGATGGCATCGGGATATCGGCCTGAAATTGGACGAAACCCCACACTGCCTCTTCGGATTCCTTTCCAGGTTCGCCGGCCGAAGTCTTTTGAGCCTCACAGCCCTTCATGCCGGTACGATATGCGTCACAATTCCTTCTCTTTTGGGTTATTCCTGCGTCCAGTGCCAGGGATCAGAAGACCCCGACTCCCGCGCGGCGCCTCGAAGCCCGCAGCCCCGGCGAGGTTGCCTGCGGGAGCGCCCTGCAATGCGGGTGGAATGGAACCCCAACGTCTTTTCCCACCTTGGATTTCCGTTAAACACTCGCTCCCGGGCCGG
>NW_006400047.1:174207-220412 GCF_000299155.1 Elephantulus edwardii | reverse complement strand
CTAGCCGCGGCTGAGCGGGGCCTCTGCCCGGGGCGCAGGGCTGGCCCGCCGCGGCGGACAGCAGGAGGAAGCGGCGGCGGCGCGTCCCGAGCGGTGCGCGCCATGTCGGCCGGGCCCCCTAAGGCCCTGCCGTCCACGGGGCCCCACTCCCTGCGTGACATGCCGCACCCGCTGGCTGGCTCCAGCAGCGAGGAGGCCGTGGGCGGCGACAGCACGCCCAGCCCGGACCTGCTGATGGCCCGCAGCTTCGGCGACAAGGTGGGTCGCGCGGGCTTGGGGACCAGGAGACCCGTTCCATTCCCTGGGGAGGCGGGATGGATGGAACCGAAGCCACGCTCGGCACGGGGCCGCGCCCATCCTGGCGCCCCTTGCCGGGGGGCGGGCGGGCGTGCCATCACTCCTGAGCCTTCGGGAGAAGCGTCTCCCCTGCAGGGTCGCTGCTGCCTGGGAGCGGCCAGAGGGACGGGCTTTCAGGCTGTGTCTGCCCGCGAGCTCCGGTGACAGCTGGTGGGGAGAGGTCCTGCCGGCGTGCGTGCAGAGCCCGGTCCCAAGTTCCTCCTAGTGCATCCCTGGAGTCGAAGCTGCCGAGTAACTTGTAGCTTCTCCAGTTTCCTGTGACTTCAAAGGAGAGAGAGTTCTGGGTTTGGTGGTGGAAACTGGTAAGTCTTGGTTTTAGTGTGAGTCCTTGTCGTCCCTCCCCCGCCGCCGGTCAGTCCTGTGGGGAGTGATCTTTGTTTAGGTTTGCTGTGTGGCCAGAGAAGTCACCTGACTTAGACCCCAGCTGGCGGCGGGAGGAGAGAGTCTCCTTGTGGTTTTCTGTCTGGAGCTCCCTTCACCTCCGACAGCCTCCCACACTCTTTAGGTCTGGCAGAGGCTGGTTTTGTGGTCGATGGAAAGAAAGCTTGCCCTTTGCCCTTCTTTGTGCAGAAAGAGGCTCCCGCCTCGCTTAGAGCAGCACGCTCTCCTGCTGCCTTGAGAGATCGCAGCCTAGGGAAGGAATTGGAGTGTCTATTCCCCTTTCCTTTGCCCGGTTCAAGTGTAGCGGTGGTGTGACTTGAGCAGTGATTGTATCAGCGCTGCTCTTGCCACTTACTCACTAATTGCAGGAATTAGAGTGCTCAGCGCTTGTGATCAGGATTTCCTGTCCCTGGTAGAATTCTCAATGAAGTCCTCCTCAACCCAATACCAGGTGGACGCAGGAAGCCTAACCCTCTTTCCTCCACTTGGAGCAAGTGGTAGAGGAATGACTTGCTAGTTGAAGACTCAAAATAGCTAAGGGAAGGGGTCTTTTTTTTTTTTTTAATTTTTGTGTGAGTGTACCGTCAAATCAGATCTGACTGGTACAGGAGGAGATTGTCCCTCCTTTTCCCGGCAGAGCATCTGGTGGATTCGAACCGTGTGCCTTTGGGATTGTAGTTGCAGCTCCTTGCCACTAGGTCACCGGAGCTCCCCAAGGGAAGGGGTCTTGATGTTACTTCCTGAGAAGGCTTGTGAGAGCAGAGAGTGGAAGTAGACCAGTAGGAGCAAGGACACGCAAAAGTTAATGAAATCAATGGATTGAGCAGCCCAGATGTGTGTGTCTGTGTGTCTGTGTGTGTGACTCCTTTGTGATTGTTTTCTTTTATAGATGAGAATTTATATGAAGAAATAATAATGTCACTTGGAAATATATTACCCAAATCTGCCATCAGTAATTGTAGAATGCTTAATGTATAATTTGCTGTTTTCTTACAGATTAATTGGTCCTAAATAACCAATAGTAGAGAGGAAATAAGATCAAACTTTCCAACTTCTTAGTCTTAGGCAGTTGTTAGTTGCCATTTCACTACAGTTGACAACAGTTCACAAGAACGCCATGAACATCAGATCAAAACCTTTCCCTCTCTTGCACCATTTTCACAATCCCTGTCATGCCTAAACCCAGAATGTTGCACAGTGTCAATACTTTCATTGATGGTCTTCTCTCTTTTTTTCCAAGCATGTTCTGAATAGGATAGTGAATTGCTCTGTGACCACCCCACAATTTAGCACCTAACAATAGTTTCTGTGGGTCAAAAAATCTAGGAATTCTAACTCGGTGTGTTTTATGAAGTTAGAGGCAAGCTGTTGACTTTTAGGTCCTGTTCTGACCCGAGGTTGACCCTCTGCTGTGGAATAGACTCTGCTCCCCAAGGTTTTCAGTGGTAGATTTTTCAGAAGGAGGTGTCCGGGACTGTCTTTTGATGCACCACTGGATGGATGAAAACTTCCCGTCTCTTGGTTAGTAGCCAGCCAGCATGTTAACCGTTTGTGCCACCCAGGAACTCAGCTGCTGGCTAAGGCTTCAGTCTACTGAAGGCTGGATTGGAGGATCCCCCTTCTAGCTGTTGGCAACGTCCTTGTCAAAATGCTTGACATGGCAGCTGGTTTTCCCCAGAGCAGTTGATCCGAAAGAGTGAGAGTACCTGACACTGAAGTCTGAGCATGGTATAACTTACTCCTAGATGTAACATTATCTTTGCTGTATTCTTTTTATCACAGAGGGAGCTCTGGTGGTGTACTCTGTAGAGAATGGTGCTGCTAATCCAACAGCAGTGCCTCTCTGGAGGTTTGAATCCACCAGTTAAGTGGAAGGAAAAAAAAATGGACACTTTTTCTCCTGTATACTTTACAACCTCCAAAAACCGGTTGGCGGGTCAGCTGTGAGTCAGTTCTAACTTGACAGCAGTGAAAGACAGAGAGATTGATCACATTTCAACTGGTCCAATGTGACAAGAAGGGTGTGGCTATCAGAAGGTGGGAATCATTGGGGTCATTTTGAAGATTGGCCACCACTGATAGCTATTTTAAATATTTGCTTGAATTCCTACGCTTAGAGGATAACCTGATTTAGTTGTGTAAATCCAGGGAGGACATAAGAAGTCAGACCCACGTCTCATTATTGCTGGCTTCCTTTACAGGATCAGTTCTGTGAGAAAGGCCATCTTGGAGGCATTATTATTAATTAAGGAATATTTAATAAGTCTCCTTACAGCTCTGGAGAGCACCTAAATGACACTGTCCCTAGGGCCTGATTTTGTAGTAAGCCTCTTTTCCTTGGAGGCCATGTAGTGAAATTCTTTCTCTTATTGGGAGTAACATTTTCTTTGAATCTTGCCTTACGTATAAATTCTTATAATTTAGAAGTTTTTTTACACAAGGAGCACATCTTGAAGCTAGCAGGAAACAGAAATTCAGGACTCTTGGAATCCTTCTCTTTGCCCTGTATTCTCATGCTCAGACTGGATGGGCAAGTAGGAAAGATGAGTGCTATGGGCCATCTAAAAAGAAGCCTGCTTTCTTGTACTTTTTGAAGTTGGGTTTGTGATCATGCATAAGAAGGATTCGGAATCAAGAGAAGGAGGTTTTCAGATCCCTCATAGTGCAGAGTTACTATGCAGAAGGAAATTTCTGTCTTTGGACCCAGGGTGATGCCATGATCAGGGAAGCTTGTTGGAGGTGATGCGTTTGAATGCTCTCTGGGTGTCTGAAAGAAAGAAGAAAATGTGATGGGTTCTCTATCCAACAGTTTCTCAAATCATTCAAACTGTGGCATGATGTGCTGGGAAAAAGAAATCTATCTACCGGGGCTGCTAGGATTTGGTTCTCATCATGTTAGTTGGCGGCCTGGTGGTAAGAAGCTGTGCTACAATCCCGGAGGCAAGTGATCTGAACCCACTAGCTGCTCTGTGGGAGAAGGATAGGCAGTCTCCTCGTGTGCCTTAGAAAACCTGCTGAAGGTTCAGCCATGAGTCAATTACATCTCAGCAGCACACATGCACCACCACCACCACCACATCATTATCTTTATTCATTGTCTAACTTTCAGATGCATAGGTAGCAATTGAAAATACCGTGTTTTGGACCAGGTACACTATAGTCTTTAAACTGACATCCTTGCTCTTTAGCACTTTGAAATAAGGATGACAGAAAAATAATTAATGCTTTTGAATTGTGGCTTCGTAGAAGAGTACTGAGTATCCCACATACTGCCAGAAGGACAAACAAGTTTGTCCTGGACGGATTGCAACCAGGGTGCTCCTTAGAGGCAAGGCTGATAAAACTTCCTCTCACATCCTTTGGGCATGTTGGCAGGAGGAGCCAGTCCTTGGAGAAGGACATTATCCTGGAAGAGATGGAGGGTCAGAGAAAGAGAGGAAGAGCATCAGCAAGATGGACTTACACAGTGACTGTAGCAATGAACTTGAGCATGTCAGATCGTGAGGATGATACAGGGTAAGGCGAAGTTCCTATCTGTTGTTTATAGGGTTGCTATGACAGCACCTCAGTTGTGGCTCCACAATCAATACTCTTGGCACCAACAGTCAGGAAATCAAAAGAAGAATTGTGTTAGGTAAATCTGTTGTCAGGGGCCGCTCCAAAGTACTGAGAAGCAATGATGTCAGTCTAAAAGCTAAGGTGTGCCTGATCCAGGCCATGGTCTTCCCAGTTATGTGCTATGTGTCAGAGCTGGACAGTGATTAAGGATGACAGAAGAAGAATAGATGCCTTCAAGTTGTGGTGCTGGAGAAGAGTCTTGAACATACCATGGAATGCCAAGAAAACAAATAGGTCTGTCTTGGAGAGGGTGTGATCAGGTTTCTCCTTGGAGGCTAGTATTTTGAAACTCTGTCTCACATACTTTGGGCACATGGCCAGGAGAGACCGGTCCTTGAGAAGGACACCATGCTCAGAAGCGTGGAGGGACAGCACAGGAGAGGAAGACCCTGATGAGATGGGGCAATAGGGGTTGGTGTGTCAGAATTAGTGAGACTGGCTCAGGACAGGGTGTGGCTCAGAGCTGCTGTACATAGGGTCGCTATGGGTCCCAGAAGACTCAATGACATATAACAACAACAATAGCAAATTCATGAAACCTCCTGCTGTTGATTCTGAGTTTCACTCATCCACTAGCAACACTCCTTAATTATGTACATCTTAAAATGCAAATAGCCACTAATATCATAGGTTGTGTTCTGCTTCGTTAACGTTTCTATCAACCTGGACTAGATGGTTTTATCTGATTCTCTATCCCTATTTGTAACAACTACTGTGGGCATCACTTTTCTGTGTTAGGCAAACATCCTGGTTATCTGCTAAATTGAAGACATGAAACTTCCATTCATAACAAAAGATCTTTATGTGATGGGCTCTATATCTAACAATTTCTCAAATAATTCAAACCGTGGCGTGATGTTTGTTGTTGTTATGTGCCATCGAGTCGTTAGTGACTCATACCTATCCTATGTACAACAGCCCTAAACCTTGCTCTATCCCTTGCCAATCTTCTTGTCTCTGACACGCCTATCCCATTACCCCAGTGACGGAATCAATCCATCTCATCAAGGAATTTTTCTTTCCTGCGCTGTTCCTCCACACTCCCAAGCATGACATTCCTCTCCAAGGACTGATCCCACCTTGCAACATGTCCAAAGTATGTCAGACGAAGCTTCAGAATCCTTGCTTCCCAGGAGCAACCCGATTTCACTCTCCAAGATGAACCTGTTTGTTCTCCTAGCAGTCCATGGAATATTCAATACTCTTCTCCAGCACCAAAGCTCAAAGGCATCAACTCTCCTTCTATCATCCCTAGTCATTGTCCACCTCTCTGCTGCATAGCAAGTAATTGCAAAGGCCATGGCTTGTTTCAAGCACACCTTAGTCGTGATGTAGGGGGTGAAATCTATCTACCAGGGGCTGCTAGACCTTGTTGAGATAGATTGATACAGTAACTAGGGCAATGAGGGTAGGTGTGTCTGAGTCAGTGAGTGTGGCTCAGGACAGGGTAGGCTTCAGAGCTATCAGACATATGGTCTCTATGTGTAGCTGGTGACTCGTCAGCACATAAGAACCACCATCACAACAACATGAAAGCACCCACCACCACCACCGCCATTGTCATCATATCTTTTCCACCTAAATGTAGAGAAATCTCTCTTTCTTTACGTTCATCTGGAAATGACTCTCGGCTGCTTCTTCCTTGACTTAACCTCTGGCTTCTATAGACCTTCCAGACACAACATCAAGCCCTCTCAAAGCCTCATTTCTGGTTAACATCCCTCCCCACATCCTCAGCCTCTTTCTTCTCTACTTCCAGCCACCTAGGACAATGTTTCCCCTGCAGTCTTTCTTGTCTATACTTATATCAGGTTCAGGAGGTAGGTGGTCAGTCTTATTTTCTTTTCTAGTCTCTGCTCCTTTGAGGCACATGCCATTTTATTCACTCAGCAAGTATCTGGATGCTTTCTCTGAGTAGGGCACTGTCCTAGAAACTTGAGATATTGTTGTTAAGTGTTGTGGCCACTACCACTTACAGTGACCTTTTGAATAAGCAGATTGAAACTTCTTCAGTCCTGTGTCATCTTCACATTCTCTGACACATTCAAGTCCATTGTCGCTGTCACCGTGTCTGTTTTTCTTGAAGTGAACATCTTGCTCCCTTTCCCTGACTTTTTCCTTTCCCAAGCAGGAACATCAGATAGATCAAGTGAATGTAAACTGACCCTTGTCTTCTTAAGTACGTTGTGGTGAGTACATACTGTTTGGGGTAAAAAATGCTATGGAAGTAAGTACCAAGAGAGCAGCAGCAGGGGGTTCAGGATTACTGGCTACAGGGAAGGGGTCATGGATCAGCCTCCTTGAGAAATTCAGAGTTCAGCAGGGACCTGAAGGAGGTTGGGTACATACCAGGCATATAGATACATAAAGATATCTTTAGATATCTAAAGAAGAGTGTGTCAGCCAAATAAGATGCATAAAAGCAGGTGCAGAGAGTAGGGGGTGGCAGGTGGAGTGGAAATGGGGGAGAAGCCCAGAGATTAGTGTGGCTGGACCAAGTGAGTGTTGGGTAGTTGTAGTGGGGCGGCCAGCAGTGAGGGGGCCTGATATACCACCCTGAAGACCTCGACCTTTAATGTGAATGACATGAAGGACCCATTGTGGGGTCTTGAGGGTATGATTTCATTTATGTGTTGAAAAGAATGACACAAGCTATTGAATTGAGAATTACTTCGACATTCCATAAAATAAGTCAGAATGTAAATAGCACTCTTAGTTAAGAGACAGTAAACTAGACCTTAAACTCACTTAGGTGTTGACAGGCAGCACTTAACTTGTCCCCTCCCTCTCCTCTTCCCCACCACCAAAAAAGGAAAATCTACCAGCTTGTATCTTTAAAAAAGGCCCCCAGGTATTTTGGAGTCATGAATGGCTGGAGCTAGGTATTCAAATGATGTTGGGCATTGGGTCCCTTTCTTCTCTTGGCTCTCTTTTACTTTTTGATAGCTTTCTTCTCAAACTAGGGAAAGGATATATCCTACAAACAAGCTTTACAAACTCCAGCAGAAAGAGGACACCTCTTTCCTGAGAGTTCCGTCAAAAATCCTGGGCAACACATCATTGGCCTAAATTGGGTCAGGCTCCTAAAGCAATCCTAGTGCCTGGAGCAGGTGCTCACCTTTGAGCCAGGAAATGTGCCACCACCTACTGCTCTAGAGTTGATTCCAACTCATAGCAGCCCTCTGGGATGATAGAACTACCACCTGTAAGGTTTCTAAGACTGTTGTTATGGAACCAGACCACCACATCTTTATCCAACAGAGCAGTTTGTGGGTTCAAACTATCAATCTTTCAGTTAGTACTCGAGAGATTAACCATTGCACCACCAGGGCTACTTAACCAGAAGGGAGGTCTTTATTTGTTTTAATTGTAAAGTAGACATACAAAGGGTATGATTTGTATCTGTTTAGAGAACGAAATGTATCTGTACTGTTCAACAAATAAAATGAACACTGATGTTTCCACCTCTCAGATGAAAATCTGGAATATTATTTGTGTTTTGGGGGAGATAGGTGATTTCCAAAACAAAATCAATCTATTGTTAGCAGGAAAAAAGAGGCATGAGCAGTGGACAAGCAGAAAAAACAAATGTTCCAACAGAAACTCTACTACCTTCTTTCTTGTCAGTACCACCTTCCCTGCTTTTCATGTTTATTCATTAAAATCTTGAATTTCATTCAGACCCTAATTTACTGTCTTCTCAAGTTATGCCTTTATTTTGGGAATTTACCCATCTACATTAATGATCTGTTCTGTACATTTCTTGACTGATTTCCTTTCCCTTTTAATTCCCTTTTTAACAATTTAGCCACACTCTCTTATGTCTTCACCTTTACACTATACTGTTGTTATATACCATTGAGTCAGAACTGATCCATAGTTGACCCCCCTCCCCCTTTGCCCTCAGGTTTTAAGAGACTGTAAATTGCATGAGAGGAGATTGCCTATTTTCTCTCCTGGAGTCGCTGGAAGATTTGAACCCTGTGCCTTTGGGTTGGCAGCGCAACTCCTTACCACTTGGCCAGCAGAGCTCCCTCCCATCATACTGTCTTGTTCAACACTGAATCAGAACTGACTCATAACTGACCCTCCAGTGGGTTTTTAGGGGCAGTAATTGCATCGGAGGAGATTGTCCATCCTTTTCCTGTGGAGCAGATGGTGGATTTGAGCGTTGTATCTTTAGGATTACAGCACATCTTCTTACCACCAGGCAACCAAGTTAAGTTGGTAGACAGCACTTCAGCTGTCGAGTATCCACATGCCACCTTGACACAGTCCTCCCTTGGTTCCATGTTTTAGAATGTATATGGAGTATAGAAGTCCAGATCTCAAACAAGGGCTGAAATTAATTTCTGGCTCTACCACTTACAGTCTTAGTTGTAGCAAATTATTTAACCTTCTTGTGCCTCAGTTTCCTCATCTGTACAAAGGGATGTCAGTAGTACCTGGCTTGATATCAAAGCTCAATATATTGTGAGCCTGTAATAAATGCTGGGTGGTTGTTAGTATTTCTTGATATTGTATTCACAACATCTTTTTTATTTTTTGCCAGTTCTTTGTAAATTTTTCTCTCAATTGGAGTCCAGTCCATAATTACTCTAGATGCATAAAATGCAAAGAATATAATATTAAGAATTAGTTACAAAGTTGATGTAACTTGACAAGCCATTCAGAGATCCATGAGGCAACCCAGAGATCAGCAATAGAAAGGAAGCAGCTGTCACACTGGATAGAAGGTCAGTGGGAGGACGTGAGGGGAGCAGAACCCAGGAGATTCTTCAGGAAGTAGATTCATGGTGGGTCAACTCAGCAAGAGTTGAGACCACAGAGGCAGAGAGCCCTGGAAGAAGCAACAACTTCTAGAGACACCATCTGAACCTGAGAGAAGAAATTAAGGGGAGAGAGGAATAGCCTGGCTTTCTACTACACCCCGTTTTCTGATCATCTCAATATTTTCCTTTGGTGGAACCTATCCAGCCAGGATGCAAGGAAACCTGGGAAATGTAGTTCCCTGTGAGACAAAGTAGAAAAAAAAAAAAAGGAAATGAATCCGAACCTAAAAAGTGAAATGACTGACATAGTTTTCTGTATAGGTCTTTCTGCTTGTTCTTTAAATAATGCTATTTCTTAGGGCTCTGCATCAGATCTTTGATCTTCATTCAATTTAATAGTTATCTCTGGATCATCTTAGCTTGTGGCTTCAATTCTTATTGCTATTTTTTTTAAATTTGCATTTAAATATCACTCCCTCATGTCCTTTCTGTCTTAGGGAACTTAGGTGGCTTAGGGTTAAGAAATTATGCTGCCAACCCAAAGGCATGTGGTTCAAATCTACCAGCTACTCCAAGGGAGAAAGACAGTCAGTTGACTCCCTTGTGATTAAGTGCTTCTGAAAACCCACTGGAGGGTCAGTTATGAATTAGTTATGATTTGATAGAACATAACATATAGTGTAAGGTAACATAATGTAAAGTAACATTGAAAGTCAATTCCTAGTAGACATGACATTGACATAGATATAGACTTGACATTGACTTTCTCTCTGAGGGAGCTCTCATGGGTGGCATAGCCTGTAGAGAGTCGCACTGGTGACCCAAATGCAGCACCTCTCTGGTGGTCCAAAACTCTGAAAAAGATGGGCAGTTTCCTCCAATGCAGTTTACACCCTCCTGAAAACCCACTGGAAGGTCTGCTATAAGTCAGTTTGACTTGATGGCAATGAGGTTAGGGATGTCTGGTGGGCTGGTGCTAAGAAGCTGTGCTGCAATCCCAAAGGCCGCATTTGAATCCACCAGCTGCTCTGTGGAAGAAGGATGGCAGTCTCTTCCCATGCGGTTTCCTGTCTCTGAATACCCACTGGAGGGTCAGCCATGGGTTCGTTCTGACTCATTGGCACACAACAAGAAGACACTTTCTTTAAAAAATAAAACGCCCTTTCTTTCTTAAGCTTTTATTGCTATTAAGGAGAGGTTGAGCTGGGTTTTCACCAAGACCTTGAAGCTTGAGGAAGCTCTCTGATGTGTGTGTTGAGGGGACGGGGAATGAGATGGAACACAGCATCATAAATGAGGGAAGGATTTGAGCAGAGGTCCTGAGGTGAAAAAGCCTTGTGCTCACTGGAGGAGGAATGAGGAGAGTCATGTGTCAAGAGTGGATCCCCAGAGTCTAGAGCTGGGGATTAGTGAGAAACATGGGAAAACAGCCTGGAAGGAGTTTGAAGAATGCTTTGATTATGGTCACTTGGAATTTAGCTTTTTCTTATTCATTGGCCAATTTTCAGATGCATGGCCGGTAACTGAAAATACCATTACTTAGATCAGGTGTACCTTAGTCTTTAAGCTGACACCTTTGTTCTGTAGAACTTTAAAGTGGTCCTTGGTCACTTTCTCTGGTGCTAAAACATCCCTCTAATATTAGACAAATTGCTCTTAAATGAATAAGTGCACCTTTGCCACCAGTGGGCTTGAGCATGATGGTGGGAATGGTGCAGGGTAGGGCAAGATTCAGATCCGTTGTTCATGGGGTCACTATTAGTTGCAGTCAATTCAGCAACACCTAACAACACGATAGCTTACACCTTATATATGTATGTTACTTCAGAAGAAGTCCTCATTTTGTCTGCTGGAGTGGAAATAGAAAATATTTTTATTTATTAGTACATTGGGGAGGGGAAAGTTGTGCAGAAAAAGCATTTTCAGAACTCTTGTTTGAGTAAAACCAAAGAGGCAGAAAAGCAGGGGTGTATTTGGGTTGCAGATTACAGGCATTTTTCAAAACCCATGTCTATTGTGGTTTAGATCCAGTCAGGAGCTCAGTGCTAGGTGCTAGGGAACTTAGAGAAAGATTAAAAAATGATCTCTCCCTTGAGAGATTTATGGTCCAGTGAGGAAGGGGGCCACTTAAAAAGATGGTTGCAATATAATGTGAAAATGCTAAAAGTACTTACTAGCTCTGTGGCCTTGGCTTAATTTCTTAACCTTGTAATGCCTTAGTTTCCCCCTGGCTAAAATTCAGGTTCTTTTAATGGGTTCTCTGAAGATTAAATGCGTGATTTGCACAGTGTCAGGAATGGATTTAAGTGCAAGCAGTTTATCTGAGAAGTGAGGGAAGCAGCATTCGAGGAGAAGGGATGTGAGACAGGGAAGAGAATGCAGCCAGTAAAAGGTACACTGTCAAGTCAGTCTCCACTGAGGACTGTTGTTAAGCTGCTCTTGGGCAGGGCCCCAACTCGGCAACCGCATGCTGCCCATTCTGCACCACTCCCCTGACTGGTGTCCAGATGGGACCATTGTGATCTATAGGGTTTTCATTAACTAGTTTTAGACAGTAGGTCACCAGGCCTTTCTTCTTAGTGTGTCTCTGTTCAGCTGGAACTTGTTCAGCACCATAGTAACATGCAAACCTCTGTAAAGACAGGTGACAGCTATACATGCAATGCACTGACCTGGAATTTTGCTTAGAAGGCAAGAATTCTACCACTGCCTTCAGAGAAGCTTAATTCTACCCAGGAAGCACTGGGAATCTGTAGAGAATGCGTGCTTTGCTTGTCTTCTGCTTGGAGTAAGGGAGCTGTGGTCTTCAAACAGCAAACTGTTTAACTCACTGGTTAAGATCTGCTTGAGTCAGGGCATTAATTCCCTAAGTACTTCCAGCCTATGTTGTGGGTGGGCCATACAGAAGCTAGGGAAAGCTATCAGATCAAGAAATGCAACTGTTGTCAGCTGGAAGACAGACCATTGTAATGAAGTAGTCAGGGTGAGAGGATATGGGGCATCTGCTACACTTATTTTGAAAATTGTATACTTGGAAATAAAGACATGAGGGATTATTTTTAAGAGTAGGGCACCTTTTCCAAAGCAGATTAAGTTTGAGCTAAGGGAGGAAGGAAGAAATGGACCAAGAAAGGAAGAGCAACTTGGGCAGAAAAGTCTGGCAAAACCTGCAAGTGTCAGGAGATACACAGATGATGGAGAGGGCCTTGTTCTTCCCTACTAAGTGTTTTAACAAGGGAAGGTCAAGACCCTGTGTTTATTTAGAGAGGTTGCTGTAACAGAGTCCCTAGCAGGGTCAAGTCTGAACCAGGGAGTTCAGGAAAAAGGCTCTTGCAGCAGTTGACTAGAGGGGAGGCTGTTCCATAAGGTTTTTGACTCATTGGATCAGATACTAGATGATTGGCTCACTTTAACCACAGTGTGAGCTGGAGTCAGAAATGCCACTGAGTATCTGCTTCATTCTCTCAGACCAGACTTATGGAGGTGATGGGACATGAGGCAAACGGCAGCCCGCATCCCTCCTATTACACAGCTCTGTCTCCAAAGAGAGGTAAACCTCTCTTCTTAGGAGAAGGAGGGTGAAAAAAAATCTCAGGGAAACCTGGCCTGGGTCGTGTGTTTGTGCTGTGACTGGTCTAAATTGGTTTCAAATGCTCACCCTGGACCAATCAGCTAAGGGTGGAGGAAATAATCTGAAAGATTATGACAGTCCTTATGCCAGCTACATCCCTTAGAGAAACAGTAAAGTATCACCACAGGCAAAGTCTCAGATCACTGGAGAATGATGGAGGCAAGATTACAGTGGGAATTTGGGGAGAAGTATATAAAAAAGTTAAATATTTACATTATAATTCATATGTGCTGTAGCAGTGAAGATAAATGATAATGATATTTTGTAAGTATGCATTTATGTATTTTTTTTTTTAAATGCAATTGCAAATATGCAGCCACCCCTTCTACCTAATTCTAGAACATTTTCATCAGCTGTGATGCTCATGTGTCCCCATTTATCAGTTGCTCTTCTCCATTCCCCCCTATCTTCAACTCCTGCTTTACTTACTGTCTCTTTAGATTCTGGATCTTTCATATGAGCGAGATGATACATGACATGAACTTTTGTGTCTAGCTCCTTCATTAAGCATAATGTTTTCAAGATTTATTCATGTTTATAACATCAGTAGCACTTCATTTCTTGTTATAGCTGAGTAATAATTCATTCTAAGAATGAAACATACTGTATTTATCTGTTCATCAAGTTGGTGGACGTTTGAGTCATTTCTACTAGGTCTGTCTATTTTGGGGTTATCAGCGTAACTCTGCTGACTACGCCACTGGAGGCCCCTTGGGTATATACTTATGTATAACTGTCTGTGCCCATACTTGACGTGCTAAAATGACTTTACTCTGTAAGTGCTTCAGTGTCTTCTCTGGATGAGGTACAGGGTTAGAATTTATGCTCCTTGGCAGTTAAGAGATCTAAATTCTGAAAATGACATTAGCCTGTACAGGTCTCAGAAAGTACAGGTAAATGATATCTTCTTATAATTAGAGGGGGTAAAAATGGCCGTGAAATAGCTGTTTTATTGCAAAACTTGAAGCCTGCACTTTCGTTAAGCCATTTAATTAGGGCAGAGGTGTGTTTAAGGAACTGGGTTTGTCATCCTGCTAGCATCAGCATCTGCTGTGAAAAACAATGATAGCAGCCTTTTTCTGAACTGTCCGTTCAAGCAGATCTTGTTTATCACATGACTTGCATCAGCAATTGTGAAGGGCGCTTGAACTCCCCCCACTCCCACTCGTCCAAGATTTATATATGCACCTGATACAGGCCATGGACTTTTCATCACTTGATATCCTTCTCAGAGCTGGATAATGACTAAGGATGACAAAAAATATTGATGCCTTTAAGTTGTGGTACTGGAAAAAAGTGCTGAATATCCCATGGGTTGCCAAAAGAAACAAACATATCTAAGAGAAGGTGCAACCAGAGTGTTCCTTAGAGGTAAGGAGGTGAAGCTTTGTCCCATATATTTTGGGCATGTTGTTAGGAGACAGGCTTTTCCTTGGAAAGGGACATCATGCTTGGAAAGATGGAGGGTCAGCGAAAGAGGAAGACCTTCAGTGAGATGGATTGACATAGTGACTTGCAGTAATGAGTATGTTGGATATGATGAGGCTCACACAGGATAGGTAGGACAGGGTTCAGATCTCTTGTCCATAAAGTCGCTATGAGTTGTACTTAACAACAACAGCATCATGTGCCAGGCATGGAGGATATGTGAACTAACTTAACCTAAAGGCACACAGGTTCTCGGAAAGGAGACAAAAGAGATGCAAGGGTGTAATTGCAATTTAACATGATTTTGGGTGTGTATACCCAGAATTTGGAAGCAGGTGTGGCATCCACTTCTGAAATGGCTTGCCTCTGGAAACTCTATGAACGTGGAGAAACAATGAAAGTTATACAAGTGTTCAGGTCTTTTGTTCAGAGGGTCCCTATGAATCGTCTATGACTCGACAGCACTTAACAACAATACCCAGAATGTCATAAGGGGAGCTACAGTGACTTTTTTTTTTTTTTAGTAAGAGAAATTTTAGAATAAGATGTATTTGCAGGAAGTCTTTTCTTTTTTAAAAATCTTCTTTATTTTTATTTTTTATTCTTACTTTTAATGAAAATTTACAGAGACTTTGGGTTTCCATTCATTCATTGTTGCAGTTTTCTCCCTGCCCACCCTCCCCCTCCAGTATACTTTTCTCTTTGAAAAGTAAAAGAAAAATTCTTTCATTGTTTTATAATCCCTCCCCCCAGGTCCATTACACTATGCAGCCTTCGTTCTGGACTCCTGTCATGACAATAATACCTTTTTTTCCCTTTTTTTAAAAATTATTAAATTTTACTAGTTTTAATGAACATTTACAGGGATTTGGGGTTTTCATGACAATAATACCTAATCACATATCCCTTTTAAATAGTTTTCTCCCTCATCTGTTTCAATGCAGTTTACTTATCTCATCTTTCTCAGTCTACCCCCAACTCCGATGTCAGTCCTGTTTTACAGTGGCACTGTGCAGTATTTGTCCTTTTGTGTGAGATATTTTACTCAGCATAATATCCTCCAGGGTTACCCATTTTGAATAATATTTCATGAGTTCCTTGTTTTTCAATGAAGTATAGTATTCCATTGTGTGAATGATCCATTTATTTGTTGATGGGCACTTAGGTTATTTCCAGTTCCTTGCTATTGTGAACAAAGGCACGGTAAACATGGGTGTGCAAGGAAGTCTATTTTCAGTAACATCTCTATTTTGCCTTTTTAATGATTAGTGTTGGTAAATTGGCATTTTGAATAAGAATTTGAATCAGTGTTTCCTGGACTGCTGATAAAGGGGATTTTTAAATTTTCTTTTGTGACTTCGTAGCCTTCAGATTTCTTGAGTTTGTATTAAAACAATGAATGCTCCTCCCTTGTGTATCCAGAACTTATTGCATAGTTTGTAATTCCCAGTGCAAAAGAGATTATTAATCCTCTTGTTAAAAGTTAAGACTTTAGAGGTGACACCAGAGTGTTAAATGGTGAGAGGTCCTCTTGCATGTGGGATCCTGTGTGACTGCAGATCGCAGGCCCGTAGAGGGCACCTAGAGTGTGTCCTTTAGAAGTACTCTTTTCCAGGTGCTGTGAACATCACCACTTAACTGGTTTAACTCCCTGGGTACGCTTGCTTCTCCAGTCTGTGTTGATCATGGGGCTTGCCAGGACTGCTCTGTCTCTGCCTGCAGTAGCCCTTTCTAGCTTTCCCTGCTTATAGAAAATCTTGCAGTGATCTCCTCTTTGCTCTGCCTTTCATGTCTAGTATATTCACGAAGCTGCTTTTAATTTCCCTGAATGTTGTTCCTACTTTTTCTTTCTCTTGTTCTGGTTTTACCTGCATCAAAGACTTCCAGTTGTCTCACTTATCTTCACTTCTATCTAGAGATAATGTTAATTACTACATGTTTGTAATAATTACTAGCATTTAGAAAGCTCTTACTGAATGTGAGGGAGTCCTGGTGACATAGTCAAGTGTGTTGACAGGTCGGTGATCTCCTTCCCTTGAAATTTACAGTCTCAGAAACCTAATTGGAGCGTCAGAGGAGTCAGAATGAACACCATGGTAGTGGGTTTGGGTCTTTGGACTTTTCTTTGGTTGGGGGCTCTACTGTGTAATCTCAGCAGCTGACCCACCCTATGAGAGGATCCCTGGTGTCGCAGTGGTTAAATGCTTTACTGCTAACCAAAGCGTCAGTGGTTCATAGCCACCCGTGGCTTAGCAGGAGAAAAGACCTGCCTATCTGGTTGTATAAAGTATGACAACCTTGGAAACCCTGTGGGACAGTTCTCCTCTGTCCTGTAGGGTCACAATGAATAGGAATTGACTCAGCCACACTTCCCACCCATGCCCTCATGGAGTAGTTATGGTCAGGGGGGAAATGGAGGTTTAGAGATAAAATAACTTTCCCAAGGTCATTCTTTAACCACCAAAGAAATATAGCATTATAGTCCAAACCTTTTTTTAGCGTTTTATGTGTTAGGCATAGAGCTCTGGTGGCCTACTGGCAAGAAGCTGTGCTGCAATCCTGAAGGCACATGGTTCAAGGCCACCAGCTGTTTAGCGGGAGAAGGATGGACAGTCTCCTCCTGTTTGATTAACTACTTCTGAAAACCCAGCAGAGAGTCAGCAAGGGGTCAGTTCCAACTCTAAGGCACACAGCAACAACAAACATGTGTTAGGCACAGTGCTGGGTAGATTGCATTTCTTACACATAATTGTCAAGCTAAAGAGAAATGAAAGCTACTGTTGTTAGCCTGAGTTTCCTCCCTCATCGCAGAATTGAGCTTTTCTTGCCCTCCATACTGTCCCAGTCTTCAATGTGGAAGTTTGCTTAGCTTGCTGCCTTCTGTCTGCTGGCCCTCCTCGTCACCACCAGGCTCCTTGGATGAGTGGTCTTTGTGTACTGCTTCCATCTGCCACACCATCTGTCTCCTCGTGCCTCAGCTCAGGCCTCCGTGGTCTGGGCTCTGCCCCTACCACTCACTGAGAACTGCTCCCAGACATCACCGATGACTCTCTTCTAATGTCGAATCCCCGGGCCTTTGCAGCTTCAGAGGAGTTCCTCCTCCCCCTACAGAAGTTATTTGGCAGATGAGTCTTATCCAGCTAGTTCTGGGTAGGGCTGGATTTAGAACCCAGGTTCCTAGACTTGGATTCAGTGCTCATCTTTTGATTTCTTCACTGGTATCATTATAACTGCCCCCCTCTTAAATGTTTTCCTTCATTGGCCTCCACATTCATTATTAGTTTGTGTCTTTTCCTTCAAGGTCTATTCTGTTCATTAGTGTGTTCCCAGCCCCTTGCCTGGTACATGCAGATTCTCAGTAAATATCCACTGGAAGAAGTGATTATCTTTCTTTATCTATTTCTTCTATTTTCTTGATATCTTGTTCTCCTCTCTAAGCTCTGACCACCCATCCATAGTTCTTTTCCTCTGTTAGTTCCTTGTACCCATCTCTGGGTGGGAATCATTACTTCAGTAAGGCTCACAGTTTCCAAATACTCAAACTCATCTTTTCAGGAACTTCTATAATTCTTGCTTTTACCATGCTATACGGTACACACCACAAATCAAATCCACTGTTACAGAATTGGTTATAACTCTTGTGACCCTGTACAACAGGGTAGAAGTGCCCTCAGTATGGTTTCCAAAAGCAGACAACCTAATCTCTTCTTTCATTATGTAATCAATGTGGAATATAAACCTATATTAAGATACGTATTTTGTGTACTCCCTATCTCCCATAATATAAAATACTGCAGCTCATTCTACATTTGGAGTTTTTCAAGCCATCCCTTTCCCACTCTTTCTTTTTGGTGGTGCATACTTGCTTAAAGCGACTATCACTGTCTCTCCTCACTATCCCAGGTAAGATGTGTGATTCTTTAATTGGTCCATCCATCTATCATGAACCTGGAGCCAGAATCCACCCTCCTAGCAGACTGCCTTGTCCAGGTCACTGCTGCTTTGGAATCCTGCAGCCTCTCCCTACTGCATACACTGTCATGGTCCCTCTTTGTGTGGGTAAAAACCACAGCCAGTCTCGTTATTGTAAAGTTGATTTGAACTCATAGAAATTCTACATGTTACATATTAGAACTACCCCACAAGCTTTTCTTGGCTGTAATATTTCCCCCACTCCTTCTTGTAATCTTTACAGTTTACCAGGTTTGTCTTATTGGGAGGCACAAAGTTCAAACCACCAAACTTTCGGTTAGCAACCCTTCACAAAATGTTTGTGCTGCCCAGGCTCCTGTGTGATCAGGCACCTGTTAGCCTCTCTAGCTCCTTCCTGAAAGAGCCCTTAGTGGTACAATGATGAAGCACTTGGTTGCTAACCAGAAGGCTGGTGATTTGAACCCACTGACTGCTCCATAGTGGAAAGATCTCATTGGGATAATTTCTGCAGTGGCTCTGTGAGTTAGAATTGATTTGACAGCACCCAGCATCAGTCCCCTCCCAAGAGGTTGTGTCTGCTCGTTAGCTGGCTGATGTGCCATATGCATCCTTGCCTGCCCATGTTTGTGAATGCCTCCATGTATGTGTGTGGCATCTCCATTCTACTAGTTGCTCAGATGAGAAAACCTGGGAATTACCCTTTCAGCTTTTCTCTCTTATTCCACACCAATCCTGTTGGTTCTTCCTTTGAAATAGACATAATCGAGGAAATAAGAGTCTTCTTGTGGCTTTTAATATGTTTGAGCAAATATAGGTGAATACTAATTTGGAATAAGCTTTACCTTTTCTTCACATCAGTTTTTCTACCTGTCTTTTTGCCTGGGGTTAAGCAATTATTTTTATTTGCTGTCCAGGACACAGAGGAAGGGAAAAGCCTCTGCTCTTTTACCTCAGCGTTGCTGGACACTCATTTCATTGCTTATCTCCTTCCTGCCAAAAGAGCTGCCCGAGACATTGCCTGTCTCCCAGAAAGAGTGTTTTCAGCCCGATGACATTAAGTCCTTTCCTTCTTAGTTTCTTTTTAGTAGCCCTTGTTCTGATGAAAGGTGATGCAGGCTTTACTGCAGCTTCCCTGCAGAGAGAAGCAGCCAACTTTTAAACAAGTGGGAATGGAAGACGTGATCCTGACAAGTGGTAATTTTGGAGATGAGACTGACACTTCCTTGTAAAATGATACAATTCCATTGACTTTCCCGCTGTAACTAGATTATTCTTTCTAGGTGTACTGGGAGGCCTCACACATTATTTTAGGATTTCTCAACTTTTTGAATAACCTAGAAAGAAACTTAGATGGTATTATAGTGTAAATAGTGTTTAGACTTTTACAGTTCAGTGATATCCACAAATGAGACTGTGCTGTTAACTCTGAGCCTGCAGGTTTCTGGCGGGTCTAGTGCCATGGGTGGAATAGAATGCCTGAATCTCCACTTTCAACCTGGTCTGAAGAACAAGGTGGCCACTGTTGTTGTCTTGTTTTTTGTGGTTTTTTTCCCCCCCTTAACTCATTCTCTTGAACTTTGCAGGATCTTTTACTGGGTATGAGTGAGTGCAAAAGGGAACGATTATTAAAGACCCATTGCAGACTGCCAAGGTAACTGTAGAGCAATGTTTACATAAGCCAGTTTGGGTATCACAAAAGAGGTTATGTTTTCAGGTGTTGTGTCAGGTGTTTGCTACTTAATTTAAAAACCAAAACACAGCACTTAATGGGATAGCACTGCCTTTCTGTGCATCTGTTCAGAAATGAAACACATTATCTGCCTATAGGTTTATGATGATGCAGAAAGTCGATAAAGAGCATGATGAGATAATTTGCCAGCACCTGCATGAATCATGTTTACTTGATAATTCTGGCTCCACAGTAAATAAGTGTACTGTTGAGAGTTGTTAAATTAAAGAGGCATTTGTGGTTATGTGAAACCTATGCATAGACCAAGAGGCGGTTGTCTGAACAGAGCAAGCAAACATGGCATGGTTTAAAATCAGCAAAGGTGTGCGTCATGGCTGTATCTTTTCTCCATACCTATTCAGTCTTTATGCTGAACAAATCATTTGAGAAGTTGAACTTTATGAGGAAGAATGTGGCATCAGAACTGGGGAAGATTCTTTAACAACTTACATTAATGCATATGATACAACCTTGCTTGCTGAGGGTGAGGAGATCTTGAAAAGGCTTGCTGCAGAAGATCAAAGACTACAACCTTCAATATGGATTTTACCTTAACATCAAGAAAATGAAAATCCTTGCTATTGTGCCAGTAACATGACAGATGGAGAAAAGATAGAAATTGTCAGCTATTTCATCTTGGATTCACAATTAATATCCTTAGTACCAAGAGTCATGAAACGAAAAGATGTGTTGCATTGGGAAAATCTGCTGTCAGGAACTTAAAAAAATGCTGAAGGTGCTTGCTTCAGCCACACATATACTAAAATTGGAATGATACAGAGAAAATTGGCATGGCCCCTGCATAAGGACAACACACAAATTGATGAAGTTTTCCATATTTAAGAAATAAAAAAAAAGCTGAAGAACAAGGATGTCAGATGACTAAGGTGTGCTGATCCAAGCCATGACCTTTTCGATTACTTGCTGTGAATCTAAAAACTGAACAATGACTAAAGATACAGAAGAAGAATTAATACCTTTGAGTTATCTTTGAGAAGAGTACTGGACTCTTGGAAGAGTGCTGGAAAAGTATCCCTTAGACTGCAGAAGAACAAACAAGTCTGTCTTGGTGAAAATGCAGTTAGGATTTTCCTTGGATGCAAGGATGTTGAATCTTTGTCTCATATACTTTGGACATATTGTTTGGAGGGGCAGTCTTTGGAGAAGAGGACATGCTTGGAAAGGTAGAGGAGACATCATGTTTGGAAAGGTCAGTGTAAGAAAGATTCTCGACAAGATGAATTGACATGGTGACTGTAGTGATGGGCTCAAGTATATCGGAGATGTTGCAGATGGTGCAGGATAGGACAGGATTCAGATCTGTTGTTCATAGGATCACTATGAGTCACAGCCGCCTCAATGGCACTTAACAACAACACAGTTAAGAGGAGTAGGTAGCTTTGGTGGGTAGTCCTAGGGAGCTCTAATAGGTAGGCTGCAGGTAATTGTAGCTGCTAACACAGGTCTGGTGGTTCTGGTGTCACTAGTCTCTGATGTTTCAAATCCATCATCAACTCTGCAGGAGAGAAATAGTCTACTTTTGTAGGATTTATAGCCTCAGAAATCCAGTGGAAGTTCAGCAATGAGAGTTGTGGGAAAGTGCAGGTTTGAAGCAGGAGCTGTGCTTTTGGATGCCTGGGAGCAGCTGAGTAAAAAGGAGACCCTAACAGTTCCCTGAGGAGGCTCTGATACAATTGCTTTCTGGCTGTTGTGACCTAAGGAAAGTCATCTGAACGACTCTTGGCCCATCAGTAAAATGGAGATCATGATGGAACCTCCCATGAGATTATGCACAATGAGTCTGAATGCTATTAAAAATTAATATAAACAGCATATATTTAGATAAACAGAAAAAAATTTTTTTTGTCTAATTTTTATAGGTATTGATAATTTGATCTGTGCTCTTTGGAGTGAACTGTGTGCCTTTAACACCCAAAAAAGTGGGAAATGGATGAAACAAACTAAAAAATACTTTTAGAATAGCCAGATTGTATAGTCGAGTTTCATAAAATTTAACACATCAAGAAAAGCAGTAACAGAATAACAGAAGAGTACTTTTTTTGTGTGTAGGGGAAACCCCATTAGCATTATTGTTATGTATCTAGTTGAAACCAATTCATAGCTGATTCTCTAGTGGATTATTCATAGGCAGTAAATTACATGGGAATTGATTTTCTATCTTTCTTTCTCAGGGCAGTTGGTGTATTTGAATTGTGTACCTTTGAGTTGGCAGCACAACTCTTTAGGATTCACTTACCCACAAAATATGGTGGATGAAGCCCAGATTGTAGATACTTTAGCAAATAAGCAGGCCGTGAAAAAATTTACATACGTATTTAATATTATCATTGATCTGATTACTATCACAATCTGATTATGGTATAATTTTCATTATCCTCCTTTATTTAATGTTCATCTTGTTTGAATAAGAGTGCATTATCCCTGGCTTATTCAGCATGCTGGCATTTTAAAGAGAGAGCTCTTTCTGGTAGGTGATCTGTCAGCCTTGAGAAGAGTGATTCCAGTGGGCAAAACCCACAATTCCCTCCCCCAAGGAAATAGATGAGTGGAAACAGGCTATCAGGAAGTTTATATTCCATTCATTATTCATCAAATATTTATCAGCTGTCCAGGACTGTACTAAGTGCTTCTAGTCAGTTCCCCTTTGGATGTGCTATTACATTCCAGGGCTTTTCTTTTTCTCTTCCCTTACTTTAGGATTGGAAGATAAAGCTCTATTTTATTCTTCATCTGTACGAAAGCTATTGGTTTTTGGTTTTGGGGTTTTTTTTAGACTGTTTTTGGTTGTGGTTTTTTTTTTTGTTGTTGTTTTTAAATTTTATCTTGCATCTAGACACCTTACTGAATTTGCAACCTACTTTTAATGAGTTTTCATTCAGTTCATTACCTACTTAGAAAATTGAAGGGAAAGAAACTTTTTTTACAACTCTATCATCTATCTGTCTGTCTGTCCATCCATCCATCCATCCATCCAGCCATGTTTTGTGTATGTGTGTGTGTGTGTGTGTGTGTGTATTCATTTTATTTCACAGCCCATGGTGATTAATAATAAAATAGTGAGGTAGGGCCCACTGACCTAGTTCTTCAATGAAACGGGTCTCATTAAATATATTTGGTACTGATTTTATAGCAAGATAAAAAATTTTCTCTCCTATTCATGTCTTACTTGTGTGTATATCTTTTCTAATTGAGTGATAGATTTTGGATTTGCTGAAATGTGTTGTAGGTATGTACTGAAATTATTTTACTTTTCTGCATTAACTTTTTGAACTAATTAATTGATTTCTTAATATTAAACTGATTGGAAATTGAGGAAGTGGCAGAATGCTCCAGTTGAGTTCTTTTATGTGGTGAGAGCTAATGGGAATGCTTGAGCTCATGGAGTTTAAACCATGCTAGGTTTTTAAATTTGGTTGGAAATTGAGGAAGTGTTAGAATGCTTCCATTTGGGAGCTTTTGAGTGGTGAGAGCCAATGGGAATGTTTGAGCTCATGGAGTTTAAACCATGCCTTGGTTTTTAAATATGGTTGGTACTTGGTCAGACATTCTTCTAAGTGGCATAGCACTGGTCTGTCCATTTTCTGTACAGAGATAACTCATGTTTACTGTGATGCTGAACACTGTGACACTGATGTGTCAATTGCGATAATGGTTACCCGTGGTGGACAGGGTTTGCTGGACCTCCCTGATTAAAACAAGCTTGGAAGCAGGAGTGACATCCACTTCCGAAATAGTTTGCCTCTAGAAACTCTATGAATGTGGAGAAATGATGAAAGTTATGCAAGTGTTGAGGTCTTTAGTTCATAGGGTTGCTCTGAGTCCTCTATGACTCAAAGGCACTTAAAAACAACAACGACGACGACAATACTAAACTAATACTTATATTCTTATGCAGGATAAACTCTAGTTGGTTATTGATTCAGTTTGCCAATCATCTTTGTGGAACTTTGGATTTACTTTATCTTCAATTTGCTATACTTTTTACCCCCTTTCTTTTCTCTATTTCCTGACATTGGTTCTATTAATCAAGTTTCCTTTGAAATTTTATTTTGTTTCAAATACTAGTTCCTGTTTCTATTTGACTAATCCCTGTGTGTGTGTGTGTGTGTGTGTGTGTGTGTATTGTTGTTGTTATGTGCCGTCGAGTCGTTTGCGACTCATAGTGACCCTATGTACAACAGCCCTAAACCGTGCTCTATCCTGTGCCAATCTCATTGCCTCTGACAAACCCATCCCGAGTACCCCAGTCACTGAATCAATCCACCTCATAGAGGGTCTTCCCCTCCTGTGTTGTCCTTCCACTCTCCCCAGCATGATGTCCCTCTCTAAGGATTTGTCTCTCCTTACAACATGTCCAAAGTATGTCAGACGAAGCCCCAGAATCCTTGCCTCCAAGGAGCAGCCTGGGTTAATCCTCTCCAAGATGAATCTGTTTGTTTTCTTGGCCGTCCATGGTACATTCAATACTCTTCTCCAGCACCACAGCTCATATATATAAATAGCCAAGATCTAATTAGCATCTGTTACTTTCACCAGAACAAGGAGAGACATTTAGGCTTGCTTTTACTTCCTCTTCTAGATTTTGTTGAAATTATCTTGAATTTGAGTTCCCTATTCTGATTAATCAATCTTTTTGTTGCTGCTGTTACTTAATGCCTCTTATTTTAGAAATTCTTTTTTAAAACTACACCAACCATCATAGTATATCTCATTACTTAAACTATTAATTTATTTCTTGAATGTTTCTTTTATTCGTATTTATTTTTCAGTTTGCTGTATTATGTCTGTGAATGATTTAATGGAGGGAAACATATATGGCATGTGCTACCCCTTAATCATCTGCCTGGTAATCTGGCAGAGTTCCCCAGCCCCACCTTAAAACATACATAGGGTCTGCTGCATCACCTCCCTCCACATCCAGCCTTTCAACATCTAGCAGTTTGATTTGAATAGTTTAAAAGGAGAAATCCAGGGGTTCGTTTGGAGTTTTTTTTAAGTGAAGATGAAAGTGTTATTGAAAATAGCCTTTTGAGTGTACAGTTTATATAAATGTATGAAATAATTGCTTGTTGAATAAGTGATTCAGTAAGTCACAACCATAGTTACATGTGGAATCCCAGTCAAGTTCTGTGACATCACAATTTCCTCCTGCCTTTTTTCAGTCTGTCCTTTCTTCTCTTGGTCCCAGATGCCCTCTTATCTACTTCCTGTCACTCTGTGTTATATATGTCTGTGCTTATAGAATTTATAATTGGAATAATAAAATATATACTGTTTGGTTTTTCCATGTACTAATCGTTATCCAAGTTGTTGCTGTATCTGTGGTTTGTTCATTTCTGTGAAGAAAAAAACCAACCCAAAGCCACAAAACAACACACCTCCTGCCTGTCCTTGCTAAAGAGCTGACTCTGACTCCTGTTGCCCCTACATGACGGAGAATTGGCCTTCATGTTTCCAAGGCTGCTAAGTTCAAACCACAGACTTTTTAATTAGCAGTGAAGCACACAGCTTTGTCAAGACTCCTGTTTGTTTTTGTTGCTTATTGAATCCACTGGATGAATATATCATGTTGTTGTTGTTGTTGTTGTTGTTATGTGCCATCCAGTCGCTTGTGACTCATAGTGACCCTGTCTACAACAGCCCTAAACCGTGCTCTATCCTGTGCCAATATCACTGTCTCCAATACACCCATCCCGATTACCCCAGTCACTGAATCAATCTACCTCACAGAGGGTCTTCCTCTCCTGCGCTGTCCCTCCACCCTCCCAAGCATGACGTCCCTCTCCAAGGACTGGTCCCTTCTTACAACATGTCCAGAGTATGTCTGACGAAGCCTCAGAATCCTTGCCTCCAAGGAGCAGCCTGGTTTAACCCTCTCCAGGATGAGTCTGTTTGTTTTCCTAACATGGTACCCTCAATACTCTTCTTCAGCACCACAGGTCAAAGGCATCAGTTCTCCTTCTGTCCTCCCTAGTCATTGTCCAACTCTCTGACATATAACAAGTGATTGCAAAGACCATGGTCTGTATCAGACACACCTTAGTCTCCAGAGTGACATCATTGCTCTTCAATACTTTGGAGAGATCCCTAACAGCAGACTTTTCCATCACAATACATCTTTTAATTTCCTGGCTGCTGGTGCCAAAGAGTGTTGACTGTGAAGCCAAGTAAACTAAAGTTGTAAACAATCTCAATCTCTTCACCATCCATCCTGATGCTACCAGTTGGTCCAATGATAAGAACCTTTGTCTTCTTGTTATTGAGCCTCAATCCATATTGAAGGCTGCAGTCCTTGACCCTCTGCAGCAAGCGCTTCAGGTCCTTCTCCGTTTCAGCAAGCAGGATTGTTTCATCTGTATAACACAGATTGATCTTCTACCAATCCTGACACCACACTTCTCCTCATAGAGCCCAGCCTCCCGGATAATCTGTTCTGCATACAGGTTGAAAAGGTATGGAGACAGCATACATCCCTGGTATACACCCTTCCCAATTTTGAACCATACAGTGTTTCCTTGCTCTGTTCTGATGACTGCCTCTTGGTCCAAGTATAGGTTTAGCATTAGAACGATCAAGTGTTCTGGGATTCCCATTCTTCTCAGTGTCTGCCACAGTTTGTTATGATCCACACAGTCAAACACCTTTGCATGTATCATCAGAAGTGAAAGAGGTGGTATCACTAATAACGTTAGAGAAATCAAAAGGATCATAATTAAATTTATAAGCAATTTTATGCGAATAAGTTAGATAAATTAGATGAAAAAGATACTGACATTCTCGTTAGGTGCCATTGAAGTGAGTACAACACATTGCAGCCCTCTGAACAGCAGACCTCAACCCTGTCCTATCCTGTGCCATCTTTATCATCTCTGACACACTTGAGTCCTTTGCTGTAGTCACTGTGTCAGATCATCTTGTGTGGTGTGTGATCTTCTTCCCTTTGGCTGACTTTCCTACCTTTCCCAGGCATGTTTCTAGAAGGATACAAATAAAGTTTCTGTGAATAGTCAATGTAGTCAGTAATCAATGTGCATGTACAAGTCTCCAGTTGACATATTTTTAAAGTTTCTAGGGTAAATACCTGAAAGAAAATTGCTGGATCATGCAGTATATGTATATATAATTATACAATAAATGGCCAGAAAATTTTTTAAAATGATTGTAACAGATCCACATCTCATACCATACATAAAAATCAACTCAAGGTGGATCAGAGACCTTTGGGGTACATCCCCAAACCATAAAGTTTATAAGAAACAAAAACGGGACCAAGTTTAGAACGCCTAGTCTCAGGTACAAAGGAGCTGAAAAATGCAGCCTGTAATGCACACTCTGGAGAGGATAAAACTGATGAATGGACATGCTAAAGATAAAGGCCCTATGTGCATAAAAATCTTTTTCCAATAGGGTGAAAAGAAACTCTACCAACTGGGAAAAAACATTTGGCAATACCATCTCAGACAAGGATCTCACAACAAAAATTTACAGAATACTACAGGCCCTGCACAAGAGAAAGACTGATAACCCAGTTACAATATGGACAAAAGACTGAGGAAGACATTTGGATGGTCAGCAGACACATGAAGAAATGCTCAAAATCACTTAATAAGAAAGATGCAAACCACAGTGAAATACCATCTCACCCCAGTAGCAGTGACAAAGTTTAGCAGGACAGCAAACAAGAAATGTTGGAGAGGATGTGGAAAGGTGGGGACTCTCATATGCTGCTGGTAGTATTGTAAAATGGTATGACTACCCTAGAAGGCAGTTTGGCATTTCCTCAAAAAGGTAAACACTCTGTATGACCCAGCTATTCCACTACTAGGACTATACCTCAAAGAATTAGAACTGGGACACAGAGATTTGTACATCAGTGTTCATAGCAGCATTACTCACCATTGCAAAAACATGGAAACAGCCCATATGTCTAATCCAACCAAATGAATTGAGAAATTGTGGTACACTTACACAATGGAATACTACACAGCACTCAGGAGCAACAATTTTTAAGAATACTGTATAACTTGGGAGGGACTGGAGAGCATCATGCTGAGTGAACTCAGTATGATAAGGACAAATATGCATAGCACCATTATTACAAAAATAGAAGGATAACTAGAAAAACATACATGGGGCCCAAGGAGCTGGAGGGGAGGGAACAGAGGAGTGAGGATGGGTAGAGGGTAAATCACACCATGTGAAGAAGAATGTGGCATCAGGATCAGAGGATCTTGATCAACAACCTGTGTTATGCAGATGACACAACCTTGCTCACTGACAGTAAGGAGGACTGGCAACACTTATTATAGCAATACAGCCTTCAATATGGATTGCATCTAACATCAAAAATCCTCACCCCTGGACTGATAAACAACATCATGATGAGGTTGTGTTTTTTTTTTTAAATTTTTTTATTAATTTTTTTAAAAATTTTATTATTTTTGTGTGCGTGTACCGTCAAATCAGATCTGACTGGTACAGGAGGAGATTGTCCCTCCTTCCCCGGCAGAGCATCTGGTGGATTCGAACCATGCACCTCTGGGATTGTAGTTGCAGCTCCTTGCCACTAGGCCACCAGAGCTCCCCTCATGATGTTGTTGTTGTTGTTGTTGTTATGTGCCATCCAGTCGCTTGTGACTCATAGCCCTAAACTCTGCTCTGTCCTGTGCCAGTCGCACTGTCTCCAGTACACCCACCCAATTACCCCAGTCACTGAATCAATCTGCCTCATAGAGAGCCTTTCCCTCCTGTGCTGTCCCTCCACCCTCCCAAGCATGATGTCCCTCTCCAAGGACTGGTCCCTCCTTACAACATGTCCAAAGTATGTCAGACGAAGTCTCAGAGTCCTTGCCTCCAAGGAGCCACCTGGTTTAACCCTTTCCAGGATGAATTTGTTTGTTTTCCTAGCAGTCTATGGTACCCTCAACATTCTTCTCCAGCACCACAGGTCAGAGGCATCAATTATCTTTCTGTCCTCCTTAGTCATTGTCCAACTCTCTGATGCATAACAAGTGATTGCAAAGACCATGGCCTGTATCAGATGCACTTTAGTTTCCAGAGAGACACCATTGCTCTTCAGTACTTTGGAGAGCTCCCTAATAGCAGGATAGATGGAGAAAAGATGAACTTACCAATTATTATTATTATTATTATATTTTTTTACTTGCATCCAGAATCAACATCCTTGGTACTAGCAGTCAGGAGATAGGAGATGTATTGCACTGGAAGTCTATTGTCAGAGACCTCTCCAAATTACTGAGGGGCAATGATGTTAGTTTGAAGACTTAAGGTGCACATAATTCAGGTCATGGTCTTTTCACTCACTTGCTACTCATCTGAGAGCTGTCGATTCCAGAAGAACATTTATTTGGTGCCTTTGAGCTGTGGTGTTGGAGAAGAGAACTGAAGATACCATGGACTGTCAAAAGAACAAACAAATATGTCTTGGAAAAAGTGCAGCCCAAGTGCAAGAACAGATTTAGAGGCAAGAATACCAAAGCTCACCCTACCTACTCTGAGCTTGTTGATAGGAAAGGCTGTTCTTTGGAAAGGGACATCATACTTGGTAAGATGGCGCATCGCTAAAGAAGGGAAGAGACTCAACGAGATGAATTGACACCGTGACAGCAGCAATGGGCTCAGGTATGTTAGACATGATGAGAATGGCACAGGATGGGTCAGAGTACAGATCTGTTGTTCAGAGGGTCGCTAGGAGTCATAATCAACTTGACAACACCTAACATTATTCAAAAGGGAAGACATAATGAACTACTTCAAACACTGACTAAAGGAAGAAGCGGAATGAAAGCACTGAATAAGACTCAGAGAGCACAGAATTGCAGACAGAGTGGTACCAATCATTTTAAGTGGCATTCTGGCTGGCTTGGGAACTTGGGCCTGTGGAGGTGTCCATATTAGCAGCTCTTTGTTAAGAAAGGTACAGTCTCCACTTTGTTCTTTATATCCTCCTGAGAATCAGAGGAGCCATTCCCCTTGCCCCACACCAGGTGGTTGACAGTGTTCTCCTGCTTGTACCAGCTCCACTTAAGGCCAAGCCCATGCCAATTTATTGGTGCCTGGAATGTGTACATGGCTGTACACCCAGAGACCCACATCAAGAGCTGCATCGGGATTGGTTTGTACTGTACTTGGATACAAACAGCCCCTGAAGTAGTGGGGGCATCACTTCTTACTGAGGCCCTTTTCTGTCACTGGACATTGTTGGGGGTTCCCTGCTTACCACACACCACAAGCCACAGACAGCCACACCCAGAACATACCTCCTCCAAGAAGTGCACCATCTTTGGACACCTCCAATTGGCTGTGACTGTCAGCTCATAATAGCTTCCTCTGCCTGGGTGTCTTCTTCCAAACCCTGGACTGGCAAGGACAGAATCTCCAGCCAGGCCGACTACCCTAGAATCCTAAGAGGCCAGCAGAAACTCTTTCCCAGGCTGGATGCCCAGCCCTTCAACACCCCAAGACTGGAAGTTCCTCTTAGCCCAGCTTACTTCTTGGAACCTTAACCATCTGTCAAAGCAGACCTGATTGTGTACCCTCACCTCAAACATCTGTTGGAGCAGCAGACAACTGTCCCTGACCAGACAACTTGCCTCCACCCACAAGAACAGTGGCAGAGAGCACCAGTAACGTGCCCCGCTTACCCTCTTCCAAGGTCTGTTGCGATTATTTCCTGTAGCTTCTTGGATTTTGGTGTGCATTACATTTTATCCTTTTTTGTTATTTTGGGGATGATGGTATAGTTTTCATCCCTTCTGTGTTCTCCCTGCTTTTTTTCCTTTCCCTTATTGAACTTCCCTCCTGCTCGCACGCACGATCTCTCTCTCTCCTCCCCCCCCTTCCCTCCTTTTTAATGCTTTTTTATTTTGGCAGCAGCCAACCACACATAGGCCTCCTGCAGTTATACGCAAAGGGCTGGAGTAATGACCAGCTCTTGCCTCACCTGACCAAGACAAGGCTGCAGCTGACACTAGCCCAGTCGGCCCTCAACTGCATTGTGCAAACTGAGAACTGCACACCTCCAATGCTCTGTCAGATCCACCAGAAGACAGGAGGTGAAACACTAACAATTACCAAAGTAGCAGGTAGTGCAATACACTTGCACGGCTTTATCAGATATGTCAAACCAATATAATAAAAAGACAAGAATACCACAGTGTCTCAGAGACAACAGATAATTTCATCTTGCTCAAAAAATTAGCAATTAGATGTCAGCAAAAAAGGGCCAGAAAACTTTTTAGAGGAAGAAAAGTTATTGGAACTTCTGATAAGGAATTTAGAGGAATGACTTGTTAAATCAGTCTCTTATGGATGTACTGAGAAAAATGTAGAAATCATAGAGCTTTCTGGTTTTTTCTGCCTTTTATTTATTCATTGTTGTACATTTTCTCCCCATCTCATCACTCCCCCACACCCATCTCACACTGCAATACACCCCTTGTTCCAGGTTGTTCTCATACATATAATGCATAATCATATATTCCTTTCAGACAGTTAATCCTCTCTTCTGTTCTAATACAATGTTCATTATCGGTCCATTCTTTTCCCATTTCCTTCCCCAACCCCACCCCCATGTTTGTCCTGTTTTACAACAGTAGTGTTATGTAGTATTTGTCCTTTTGTTACAGAGATCTTGAGGATGGCACAGGCTAGGGCAGGGTACAGATGTGTTGTTTGTAGAGTTGTTATGAATCATAGTCAACTAGACAGCACCTAACAACATTAGTATAAAATTCAGAATGTAATAGAATTATCTGGTGAAAACCCTTCAGTGCTAAGACCGTTATCCTTCTTCCCTGACAGGGTTACTAGTTTCTGAAGAATCTTTCCAAAGATATATTTTACGCATAAATAAAAAGGGCATACATGTTTGTTTTAACTCAAATGGTGGTATGTCTTAAATGCTGCTTTGTGTATTATTTTGCACTTAATCCTGCACCTTGGAGACTCTGACATATTGTACGCAGGATTCTCCTCCTTTGCTTCCATTCCTTGCTTATTTTTAATGATTGTTTCGTATTTCATTGCTGTAGTTGGGTCAGCATTTGTAGTCACTGGGAAGCCTGTGCTTATGATTCCTGCTCAAGTGAATTTCATCATATCTCTAGAGTCTTCTTTAATTTATTCTTCATAAAATAATGAAGTAAGGCATTCTTTCCTAGTTTTTTGTTGACGAGAGTATACTTAGTGTTCCCTTTATTCTTAAATGTAGGAAATTTACCACACTGCTGATATTTAGATCTATATTCTTCTTTGATTTTTCTCATGAAACCAAATGTACCTTTTCAATGTGATGCTGCTTCAATATGCTTTTCAATGACCAGTCTCTCTCCTTCTCTCTTTTCTAGAGAACTTTATAGGTATTTGGATATTAGTCTGTTCTTCTTATTTGTGTCAACATTTCTTGTCTCATTTACGACATTTTATTTTTACTTGGTATTTTGGCAGATTTCCATGACAGGCTGCTCCTTGGAGTCAAGGATTCTGAAGCTCTGTCTGACATACTTTGGACATGTTGTAAGGTGCATCAGTCCTTGAAGAGGGATGTCATGCTTGGGAGGGTGGAGGGACAGAGCAGGAGGGAAGACCCTCGATGAGATGGATTGGTTTCATCACTGGGATAGTGGGGATAGGTGTGTCGGAGACAAGAAGAATGGCAAGGGATACTGCAGGGTTTAGGGCTATTGTACATAGGGTCACTATGAGTTGCAGGCAACTTGATGGCACATAACAACAACATCATGCCGTTCTTTGCCTATTTTTCTGTTTAACTTAAATGTAAGCTTGTTTATTTTTGCTTTAGCAAACACTAAACATGTTTAAACATCTTCTCCTAAATATTGTGGTTAGCCTATGATTCTATACAGTAAACTTTTGGTCTGTCTGCAGTGATTTTATTGGAATGAAGTGGGGAAGGAGTATGTGAGAACAGACCTTCGGAATTGCGCTCTCTATATAAAGGCTTTCTGCCAGGGTGTATGCGGCTAGTAACAGCCAATAGTCAGGATAGACCTTTCTCAGTTGTGGAAATGGGAAAAGAATTATCCTGCAGATTGAGAATTTCACAGCTGTTAAAAAAAATCAACTATTTCCTCTTTAAGTTGCACTGAAAGCTCAGCACTCCACAGTCTTTTAATCACTGCACCTATATTCCTTTTGCCAGCTTTAAATCACAGTCTCTGTATGACGGCTTCCTCCCCCCCTCCCCTGTAAATTTGATCTTGTCTGTTATATCATTTCCAGAAATTCCTCAAGGATTTTTTGTTTGTTGTTTGATGTCATCCATCCCTGTTTTCTGGCCTTTATATGGATTTGCTCTTATTTTTATATTTCTTCATTTATTTCCCTGGAAAGTGGCAAGACATGAGAGTCCCACATAGGACTTAGATCCCAATTTAGTGGGCTAAGTATAGGCCACAACTTTTCCCTTCAGTAGTTTATTTTTGTTGTTGTTGCTAAGAGTATACATCAATTCAGCTGTATCTACATCTAAAATTCAGTGACATTGATTGTTGTTGTATACCAGAGTCAGAATCGACTCATAGCTACCCTTCCAATGTGTTTTCAGAGCAGTTAATCGCTCGGGAGGAGATTGCCCCTCCTTCTCCCTCCGAGCAGCTGGTGGCCTCTAACCCTGTGCCTTTGGGATTCAGTGCAGCTTCTTGCCACTAGACCACCAGAGCTCACATTGATTACATTCTCTAAATTATGCAGTCTATTCTCACCCTCCTTTTTGAGTTGTTCTTCACCTGTTAATATAAACTCACTGCCTCTTAAGTTTCCTATTTTATTTTTCGGGTAGCTATTGCCAGTATGCTGCCATTTATATCTTAAAAGGAGCTCTCTGCTCAAAGCAAACCTTTTTTTATCCAAACTCACTGCTGTGAGTTGGTTCTGACACATGGCAACCCTCCATGAGTTTCTGAAACTGTAAATTGCAACTGGTGGAGACTGCCTGTCTTTCTCCGAGGCTACTGGTGGATCTGAACTCTACTGCCTTTGAGTTAACGGGCAGCCCATTACAGAGTATACCACCATTGCTTAGGCAAGCTACGTGATTGCGTGCTTTTAACAGTGGTTGAGGGCATATTTTTGGGTTAAGGTTTATCTCAGGGGAATAGTTCCAGGATTTTGTTGTTGTTGTTGTTGTATACTGTTGAGTTGAAACTGAGTCATAACTGGCCTTCTAGTGGCTTTTCAGAGGCTGTAAATTGTACAGGAGGAGATTGCCCATCTTTCTCCCTAGGGGCAGCTGGTGGATTCAACCTGCCTACCTTTGGGTTGGCAGTAGAGTTTCTTACCCACTAGGCCACCAGAGATCCCTTTTAGGAGTTTAGCAAACATTAATGGCTTCAGAAAATCTAGATCACGTGAGAATTTCAAACTACTTTCTGCGTTCTTTTCCCTTTTGATCAAGATTCTTCAGTAGAATCTTTGATCAAAATGTTAGTAATGGTAGTGAGGCACCATGCAGTTCTTCTGGTCCCGTGGCAGCTGCACATTTCATTTCCTCTTCCTGTTCCTACCTCTCCTTCCTCTGTTGCGTTAGGTGAAGAGGTCAATTATTGTGTCTTGGTGACTGCTCCCAAGCTTTTCAGTTCAGACACTGCTAACAAGGAGGTAGCATTGTACAAGCTGTTAGGCCAGTTAACTGAAATGTTGCATGAAACCATGTAAAAGTTTAAAGAAAGGAACTCAGAAGCGTTTGCTTGTATACAAGTAGTCTCAGCAAATACTTTTTGTTTATATATCTGTCTATCATACAGCTTTTGCCCATTCAGCTTTTTTACAGGTGTACAACTTAACTGATGCGTGAAGTTCAAAACTGCCAGCTGCTCTGCCAAAGAAGGAAGGCAGTTTCTTCCGGTGTGATTAACTGCCTCTCAAAACCTGCTGGAGGGTCAGCTGTGGGTCAGCTCTGACCCCACAGTACTTAGCAACAACTTATTAATAGCAATTACATTAATTACATTAGTTGCATGTGCAACCCTGTTTGTAATCATTGTCAGTTTTTCCCATCAGTGTCAACTGCAACTCAGCACTCCACCAGCAGTTACTTCGAGCTTTCCTCTTCCCTTTTCTGTGCCAGTTGCAGTCTCAGAAACCTGCTGAAGGGTCAGCTATGAGTCCGTGCCAACTAACTGGCAATGAACCTTCTCAACCAAGCTTTGTTATTTTCTGCTTATGTTCTTTTTATTTTTCCTAAGTTGTAGCCATTCTGATGGGAGTGAAAGGCTATATATCTCATTGTGGATTTGATTTGCACCTCTCTGATAGCTTATGGCTTTGAGCATTTTCCATGTACTTGGCGACTTGCTTTGGTGGAATGTCTAAGTCCTTTGCTCATTTTGTGGCTGAGTTATTTGGTATTTTGTTATTAAATTGTTGAAGTTCTTCATTACTTCTCCCTGGAAGGACTGTGACAGTCTCTTTAACTAATTTCCCCCTTAGTTGTTCTTTTTCTGTATAATTTTTTTGGATGCACTAGTAAAAAAATTATTATGGTGGCAAAATATGAAGACATTGCTTAAACACTGGATGCTGGTCAATACTATTTTTATAGTCCTAATCATAGTCCTAAATTAATCCAATTCCTTTAGGAATGAAAGTTTTCCTGCATAATTTTAATAATAAAAACAGCTTATAAAGTGAATGTTTGCTTTTAACTGTTAATTCGCTGCTGTGTAGCATGCTCTTGCTGTTAGTTGTGTTTGTGTCAGTGCTGACTTATGGTGACCCTCTCTGTGCTAAGTTGAATTGTTGCATGTGGTTGTCAACACTGTGACCCTTTAGGAAGCAGATCACCAGGCCTGTCTTCCCAGGCACCCCTGGATGGATTTCAGTTGCCAACCTTTTGGATAATAGATGAGCAATTAACTTATGTGTTACCCATGTATTTCACCTAACACCCTGACAATTACTCACTGCCATTAAGCTGATGGTGACCCTCCGTTAGATTTCTAAGGTTATAAATCTAAGATTCTAAGGTTATAAGAGAAGACCGCCTTACTTTTGTTTTGTAGACTAACTGGTGGATTTGAACCAACACACTTAAGCCCCCCAAATTAAGTAGGTTAAAATAGAAGTTCTTTTATTAGCTTTTATAGTTCTTTTGGTTGACTGACTTCAGCTATGTGGTTCTCACCTGGAATCGCACTGCAATTACAGGCAGACATTGACTGGTGCTGTGGTCATCTGTGGGCTACCTGCTCAAAATGACTCGACCATGACTCGCAGTTAACTATTGACTAGTGTCCCTACACATGGCATCGCTGTGTGACTTTAGCTTCTCACTGCATGATAGATAGATTCCTTTAGCTTCTCACTGCATGATAGATTGATTCCTGGACGGGGTGTCCCTACAATGATTCTTCTAAGAGACAGGAAATTGAAGCTGCTAGGCCTTCTTCTAAGAGACAGGAAATTGAAGCTGCTAGGCCATTTAAAGGCTGTGTCCAGAATTGGCACAGTACCACTTTTTTTTATTATTTTTTTAAAATTTTTTTTGTATTATTTTTACGTGTACCATCAAATCAGATCTGACTGGTAAAGGAGGAGATTGCCCCCTCTTTCTCCAGCAGAGCATCTGGTGGATTTGAACCACGTACCTCTGGGATTGCAGTGCAGCGTCTTGCCACTAGGCCACCAGAGCTCCCTTGGCACAGTATCACTTTTGTCACATTCTCTTCATCAGAGTAAGCTTAAGGCCTTTCCATATTTAATAGGGTGGGTTGGTAGACTCTTGAGGGGAAAGTGATCAGGTCATACTGCAGACATATAGAATGGGAGATAGTGATGGTGGTGGTGTTATGTGACTTTGAGTTGCCTTCAACTCATGGTGACCGTATGTACGACACCCTAAACCCTGCTCTATATTGTGCAAATCTTATTGCCTCTTACACATCTACCCTGATTATCCCAGTCACTGAATCAATCCACCTCATAGAGGGTCTTCCTCTCTTGTGCTGTCCCTCCACCCTCCTAAGCATGATGTCTTTCTCCAAGGACTGGACCCTCCTTGAAACATGTCTAAAGTATGTCAAATGAAGCTTCTGAATCCTTTCCTCCAAGGAGCAGCCTGATTTAACCCTCTCCAGACTAAGGGCTGCCTGATACAGGCCATGGTTTTTGCAATCACTTGTTATGCATCAGAGAGTTGGACAATGACTAGGGAGGATAGAAGGAGAATTGACACTTTTCAGCTGTGGTGCTGGAGAAGAGTATTGAATGTACCATGGATTGTCAAGAAAACAAACAGATTTATCCTAGAGAGGGTTAAACCAGGCTACTCCTTGGAGGCAAGGATTCTGGGGCTTCGTCTGACATACTTTGGACATGTTGTAAGGAGGGCCCAGTCCTTGGACATCATGCTTGGTAGGGTAGAGGGTCAGTGCAGGAGGGGAAGACTCTCTATGAGGTGGATTGATTCAGTGACTGGGGTAATCGGGTTGGGTGTGTCAGAGGCAATGTGATTGGCACAGGATAGTGCAGGGTTTAGGGCTGTTGTGCATAGGGTCGCTATGAGTTGCAAACGACTTCGACGGCGCATAACAACAACAACAACAATTTCCGAGGAGGAGATTGCCTATCTTTTCTCCTTTGGAATAACTTTTAGACCACTAGAGAGGCACCCCATCTTTGGGTTAACAGCACAACTCCGTACGGACTCCTACACCAGAGCTCTGTATACCATCAGTGCATGCATGTGTTTTGACAGACACACTTCAATCCATACCATCATCTGTTTTCTTTCTGTTTCTTACTCTATTCTCTCTTAGTCTGTAGCTTAAGTGAACACACAGGAAAAGGATTATTGATATTCATGGTTGATCTGTAAGAGCAAATGAGGAAGGGAGAGATGGGAGCTAGAGTTGGCGATCTGCCTTATGTAAGGAATTGGACCGAGCATGTCAAACAGGATTTTCTTTTATTTGATATTCTACAATATCAGCACTGCATGCTCTCGCGCTCTCTCTGTCTCTGTGTGTGTGTTTTGTTGTGACTGGTTAAATGATCTTAAAATATATGGGAAGAAAAGGAGTAAGGCAGTAATGTCCCAGCTAATGAAGAGGAGACACAGGACAGTATTACTTGTGATTATGCTCCCAAAGCTTTCAAATAGATGCTTACATTTAGAATATGTGGCCAAAATGATGATCTTGGTTGACGATGGGAGCTGACCACCTTTAGACTAGGGGGACTGAGTTTTTAGTCTGCAGATGGGAGCTTTGCTGGTTCTGCGTTCTTGAGGAGGCACCTACCAGGGGAGCATATGTTTGCATGGCAGGTGTGCCCGTCTGTCTGTGTGCATAAACATGTACACGTGTGTGCCTAAGGAGGCAGAATTGGGGTAGAAGGCAAGCCCTGTCCTTGCCCAAATCTTTGATTAAAAAGGGAAGACCGTGAATTCTGCTTGGCACAGTCTGAAGGAAGATATTCCATGTCTTAAAAAAAACAAACAGTGATAAAAAACCATCTATAATGTCTGAGTTTCCTGGTGGCAGATGGAAGGGGATTTTCAAGTCTCCTTGCACTTAGTGAAGCTATGACGTTTTTACCGAAATCCAAGGTAGAGTGAATTTCCTTGACTTCTCTGTCTGGACTCTTCCTTTGGTGTAGGAACGCCATTCTGCATAGAATTAAAGATAATCTTTGTGCCTAGCATCAATCAGTGCAGCATTGGCTCACTGCCTGTGTGTCCTCTGCTTCCTTGGATGATTTTTAAGGACAGTCTGCTTTCCTGTGCCTTGAACTTCATCGTAAGGTGAAATTCACTGGGTATAAATATTGGCGCCTGTCATTGTTCACAGCTCTCAGAAGAAATATTCTAGGGTCCTTGAAGATGAATTGATACAGGTAATGTATCCTGCCTCATTATCCTTGGCCTAGACATCGATGGTTCTAGTTATAAAGTCATCAGTGCTGGAGATTGAAGAAGAGGATACCATTTTTATCACCCACATTTTCTTACTAGTTAAGAACATTCAACCAGGAATAGAATCCCCGGACCATAGTGTTGCCATCCAGCCCATATTCCACCTCTTTGTTCAAAAATATTCCCTTGTTCTTTAAGCTTTGGAAAAGCCATTTTATCTTGTTGTTGTTATCCTAGATACCTTTTTTTAAAAAAAAATCTATAGTGTAGTATAGATGATGATGTAACTTTAGAACCAGAGGTGATCTTTTACATGTTTGCTAATATGAGAGAAATGATATCTTCCTTTCATTTTGCTGATTAATATTGATGTCAAACAATTATTTATTGACCATAGTTATATAATTTACTCATTTTTCTTTTATTTTAAAAATTTTATTATTATTATTATTTTTTTTCACATGAAGTCTTCATAGTCTTGTACATATCCTCCATCATAATCACCATAGTCTGCCAGATCATCTTTCATGGTAGCTTTTAATCCCCCTCCAGGAACCACACCTTTCTTCTTCTTTTTGGCTCTGCTTTGCTTTTCTTGCTTCTGTTTTTCACTGCAAAGCACAGTCAATGAATTGGTAATCTTTTTCAAGTCATCAATTTCCAACGAAATACACACATCTCGAACTAAGGCTTCTAAAAAGCTGGCATAATATAGTGACTTTTCATATTGTGTAATTTTATCTTTTAGTAATTTTCCAAACTCTGTGAAGTCATCTCTTGAAGATGGGTTCATCGCATCTATTCCATAAACTGTACTATTAACACCAAAAGTCTCTTTTGCTAATTCCAGATCTGCCTCTTCTTGTAATTTCTTTAGTCGAAGTTTATCTGCTAATTGTTCTTCTGGTGTCAGCATTTTAGGCTCTTCAGGTTCTTCTAGCCTCTTTTTAATTTCTTCTTGTCTTTTCTTTTGTTGCCGTTCCTTTTCTTTAATCTTTTCTGCTATTTTTTTCTTTTCTGAAATCTTTACTTCTGGTTTTTCTTCAGTTTCTTTTTTTTCTTCTTCATCATCATCATCCCAGTTATCCTTGACGTCTTCGTCCTCGTCCTTGCCTTCCCAGCGGTCCCCGCCGGCGGTGCCGCCGCCCCCCACCTTCCGCACTGGATCCTCCAGCGAGAACGTGTCCGCGTCCCAGGAATCGGAATCGCCTGCCGCCGCCGCCGCCGCCATCTCGGACCGGGTGTGTGAGCAAAATTTTATTATTTTTTTATGTGTGTACCATCAAATCAGATCTGACTGGTACAAGAGGAGATTGTCCCTCCTTTTCCAGCGAGCATTGGTGGATTCAAACCACATACCTCTGGGACTGCAGTGCAACTTCTTGCCACTAGGCCACCAGAGCTCCCTTCAATTTGTTTATTTTTTTTATGAGTTTCTTTAAATTTTTTATTTTTAAAACTCTTAATGTGTTAAACAACTTATTGTCATTTCTGTTCAAATAGGTTCTCTCAGCTTGCTATTTATATTTCCATTTTTATTACTTTCTCTTGACATGGAGGGAAAGAAAATGCAAACCTGCCAGACTTGCCATGGAGTCGGCTTTTGATTTTGAGTTTGGAAAGTTTTCCCCAATGACAACATTTTCCATGTTGCTTATCTAAAAGAGAGTTAAGTAAACAATGGCCTATACAAGCCAAATATGGCCATCCCTTGCTTTACACAGTCTCTGCCAGATTGCTAAACATGGGCTTTTTTATTATTTTTAATCTTGTTCTGCATTTTTCTCCTACTCTATCTAGCACCCTCAGTGATAGCCACCTACCATCCAGTTCTTCTGGTCCCAGGTTGGTGGAGGCTGGGGTCACATGGCCTGCCAGTCCTCTGGACCAGTTGTTTCCATGCATCTTTGATTTTCTTTGCTGTTGACAGAGTCGGTGCATTTTTGATCTTCTTTGTTCTGGACAGGGTCAGCACATATTTTGGAGACACAATTCAGGTCATAACACTCCCCATCAAAATTTATTGAATATTTTTTGCTACTAGGTAAGGTTTCATAGTTACTATATATTAGATCCTCAGATCTAATGATTTCATCAGTTTATGTCCAAATGAGTCATCAAGTCATGTGGACAGGATGTATATTAACCAAGCGGTCTCTGGAAATAAAACCCTTTGACGCCCTGCCTTAAAGGCTGAATGCTTAAGTTGACTGTTTCTGTCCATCCTAGTGTGTAAACACTCAGTTTAAAGGCAGTCCTCAACAGTGGGGTCTTGTTTTGTTTCCAGAGGCCTGTAGGAGATTGCTGATCACCAGATGGGTTGTTTGTTAATGTGTCTGGTTTATACTCTGTAGCTGGCTGGCTTTTAAAATCCTTAATAAGTAACTTGAGACATTTTTCTGATGTTGGTAGATCAGAAGTTTTATTCTTTTAAGAGACATTTATGAAGGATTGCTCAGGACTGGGTTCTTCTCCAGATACAGCAAGTGTTTTCAAGAGTTTAATGGATAGAAAGTTTAGTAGTAGAAGAGGATGGGATTCTCTGACCCAGCAGGACTGTGCGTTTGAGTAAATATCTTGTGACTAGGAAGAGGAGTGTGGAACTGTTCCCAGTCTCTACTCTGTAGTCTCGGGCCTGTGGTCCAGTATGCCTCTGCTTGTTACTAGTGATGCAACTTTGGGCTTATCATATAATCACTTTGAGCTTGTTCTCTTGGTAGTAAAACAGGGATGATAATGATTCCCTTATAGAGTTGATTTAAGAGAAAAATGAGACAGTGCATAAACTGATTTGTACAGAGTCTTGACCAGGTATGAGCTTAAAAAAAACCCACCCAAAGTCTCCCAAAAGAAACTTTATTCCCCCCTTGCTTAATTGAGAGCTTTATGTATAGATTTAAGGGAGATCTTTTAGTGTAGTCTATTGGAAGTTGTAGATTAATGTCCAAGTATAGACTGTTGTGTTCAGGTTTTGTAATATTTCTTAGTCCTATGGGTTTGTACTTTTTAAGGGTTTGGTGGTGTAGTGGTGCTAGAAGAGAGAGAGAGAGAGAGAGAGAATGAATATGAGTGTGTGTGTGTGTGTGTGTGTGTGTGTGTGTGTGAGTGAGTGAACATACGAGGTGCTTAGCTGTAATATATCCCTAACTACTCACCCTTTACCCTCTGCAAAGGTTGGGCTGAAGTGACTCAGGGAGAAACTAACCCTCACACTGGGAGTCAGACTCACCAGGCATGACAGCCTGAAGGCTGTTTGGGCATCTGGCATCCTTAATTTGACTAGTGCTACATTCCCCATGTGAGTCCCTGGTGAGTTCTGTTTTCACTTTGACTGTGGTAACTTGAGTGAGGTTTTTCTAAAGTAAAGGTGAGGTAAGCTCTCACGACGTTAAGAGACTATCAAGTTTCTAGGACCCAGATCACTAACCCTGGGCTTTTTTTTTATGATTTTGAGTGTCCTCAACTTAAGTCATCCCAGCAGGACTTGCTCTCTCATGTTGTGGCTGGACTCTGGATTTAAAGACAGTGCACAGGGCTGTTGAAACAGTTAAGCACTTGACTACTTGCCAGAAGGTTTGTGGTTCTAATCTATTTAGAGACTCTTGGAATATAGGCCTGATGACCTACATCTAATAGATTTTTGCTTTTGTTAGGTACCATCAAGTTAACCACCACGCTTAGTGACCATGTGGATAACAGTTACAAACGTTGCCCTATGTCCCTATGTAAATCTATCTTGAAGGTCATCTTCTTTTTCTATGGCCCTCTACTTTCCCCCACATGATGTCTTTTTTCAAGAACTAGCCCCTTCTGACAACATGCCCAAAGTATATATGGGGTGAGGGTCCACCATCCTGGCCTTCCACTTCCTCTGAGACAGACTTGTTTGGTTTTTTGGCAGTTAGTCCATAGGATACTCAGGACTCTTCTCCAGCTCCACAATTAAAAGGCATTGGTTCTTCTTTTTCTATCCTCATTCATTGTCCAATTTTCAGATGCATAGGAAGTAATTGACAAGACCATGATTGGATCCAGTCAGTTACAGCCTTGACAAGCCTGGAGCAGATCTGCTTTGTACATAGGCATTGGTGATGAGTTGGAATTGTGAAGACAATTATCAATAACGACTCAGGAATTTCTAATTCCTTGTAATGTGTCTTTGCTTGAAACATGATATCCCCCAATGTGGTCCATACTCTGTATTTTCCACTAAGGAAACATTGAACAGAGTATTCTTGGGCCATTTGACTTTAGCATTTACAGTACTCCTCATCTGTCCTTTCCTTTTTGTGGCATCTACCATCTCATTGAGGAACCACTTTGTGGGGAAAGGTGCCAGACAATTCCACTAGCTCTCTCTCTGTGCCTACCCTCTGTCTTGCTTTTCTTTCCTTTATTTATCCATGCTTTTTTTGGTCCCTGGAGTCTATTTAGATATGATTGCCACTTGGCTGCTTAAAAGCTTAGCCATTGCTAAGTCTAGAGTGCTCTTCAGATTCTTAAGCATATCATTTAAGTTCTCTCAGACTGTATTCCGGCTCATGTTCCACCCACGGTGACCAGAGTTTCCCAGACATGCCTTTCACTTGGCCCCAAAGCACTTTAACTGATAGGGTGTTTCATGCCAGGAACGTGGTTCTTTTCCATTGAGTGGCTCCTCAAAGTTTACAGAGAGTGTTTGTTCACAGATAGACGTTCTCTCCTGATCTCTCTGCAGCCTAATCACTGGGACTGACTGGTCTCACCATTTCCAGTTGCAGGTTGGTGAATGTGTGACTTCACTGCTTGTGGGAGAGCCTGACTTTAAACCCAGGCCTTCTACTATTCTGCAAAGCCCAGACTGCCCTCTCTAATGTTTTCCTTAGAGGCAAACATTACCCTGACTTTCTTTTAGGCTCTGGTATAGTGAGTTTCTTTTTATTCCATGTTGATCACATTATAGCATGTTGCTGTTCTGGGATCTCCGTGACACCTTTCATCACATCCCGATCCTAGATTTCTCAAAGAGATTCCTTACAAGCTTGCTTCCTTAAGCATTCAGAATTGTAGCTGGCATTTGGTGGGAATTCAGAAGGGGTTTGTTTGCATGAATATATGAATTAATAGTGGGGTTTTTAAATATCCTCTTAATCTGTGGTTTACTGGAGTATGTTGTTGATAGCCTTTGAGTCAAACAGGACTCATAGCGACCCTGTGAACAAAAGGCCTGAAGCCTTTCCTTAACTATTGACATTTATCAAAGTTCATAGAGCTTTCAGAGGCATTCTGTTTAGGAAGTAGATGCCACTCCAGTAATTAGGCTATTTAAAACTATTCTGGGAAACACCTATATTTTAAATTTTTAGAATAGAATGTTAATTATTTTATTCCCTCTGTCATCTCATAGAGACACAATCAAGCTTTTCCTTTTATAAAGAAAGCTGATAAAACATAATTATATGTATTATGGAAATGTAATATTTGAGCTAGATTTCCAGTGAACACAGCTGTACCTAGAAGAGACTTACAGGAATGATCTTTCTTAGATACACTTTAGGGCAGGGGAGGGGAGGTGTGGGGGGGAAAAAAAGAAAAGAAAAAAAGATCCACTTTAATCTGTCAGCACCTATCTTCCCAACACTTTAATGAAAAATATACTTAAGTCTAAACGCTGGACATTTATTTCTTCTATCATGAATGAAGTATAAATAAAAGCATCTTTAGAAATTGTTGCTGTTTATTGATAGCTTGCATATTGGCTACAAAACAAGCCCCCAATCTTCCTCATCTCGATAAATGCCCTGAAGCGACTGCTGTGCTGACCAATATTTGAGAATTTGTCTTGTTTCAGATTTTACCTCACACTACCTAGTTTATTTATCCACCAGTTGCTGCACAAGAAAGGATGGTCAGTCTCCTCCTGTGCTATTAACTGCCTCTGAAAACCCACTGGAGTGTCAGCTGTTGGGTCATTTCCAACTTGATGGCACACAACAAGAGCAACATAGTTTTAGGCAAATAGACATTATGGTTAAATTGTGTTCCAGCAAAGTGTATTTTGGAGTCCTAAATACACATTCCTAAAAAGGTCTCTGTACTTGTGAATGTAATGCAATTTCTGTAGATGCAATGTCATGTCATAGGATGTAATTTCTTTCCACAGTACAATTTAGCATGATATGATCAATCAATCGAGATCATATTCCTGGGCTATATAAAAAAATAGTATAGATACACACAAGTGCACACGCAAAGAAAGACAGGAGTCATGTGAGAAACAGAGTATCACCCTGATCTACCATCAGAGAAAAAAATTGGCATGATTGAGACCCTGCTTTGGATTTGTAGCCTTCAGGATGGTAAGAAAATGAATTTCTGTTCCTTAAAGCCACTCATTTGTGATATATTTGTTATAGACGATTAGGAAAGGAAGACATAGAGTTAGTAGATTTTTTCTTTTCATTCATTCTTGAAGCCTCTTCTTTTATTTATATCTGACCCTCTGCCTTTGTAATGACCTAACATCTCTCCACTTGCCTTTATTCCCTGAGCACATTCCTGAGCTCAAAATACCCATCAAAAGGGCACAACTATGGGTGACAATAAGTTAAACTCTTTTGGGTCATTCCTTCCTTCTTTTTTCCTTTGATTTTATCTTCCCTTGTTTGATAACTTTGGTTGGTTAACTGTACGGGGGACAAAAACCATCCACATTTAGGCTAAGTTATAGCAGTGCGAGTATGGCAATTAGACTGGGACAAACAGGTAGCCAGGTGAGCCATGAGCCTGGAGATCCATTTGTGATTTGGGGCACACAGTTCTTAAAAGCTTCTCACGGGAGCACCATGTGTTGGGTCTTGAGTTCCACAGAGGGCCATGCTCTAGGTACTTTATGGTAAGACAGAGTGCCAGATCAGCACCACATTCATTGCTTGATGCCACAAATCTAGTACAAATCTTATGCATCCAGTATAATATAAAGTGAAAAATTATTCAAGACATTTTCCCAGTTGAATAAAGGAATGCATTTTCTGATCATTTAGGAAATTCTCATCTCAACTCAATTTTACTTTTTGGTTGAAGACTTAAGAACATCTCGACCACTAAAGATAAAGGAATATGGGTGTGAGAAAGACACACACACACACTCACACCCCCCATGGAATAGGATAATACTCTACAAGAGGACAAGTAAATTTTGACATTTTGGGCTATCTCACAGAAATAAGAATGCATTTATATATTTTAATCTGTAGTGCTAATTTTCCTCCCACAAGTTTTTTTTTTAAATAAAAATTATTTTTTAGGGGAGCTCTGGCGCCCTACTGGCAAGGAGCTGCAACTACAATCCCAGAGGTGCATGGTTCGAATCCACCAGATGCTCTGCCGGGGAAGGAGGGACAATCTCCTCCTGTACCAGGCAGATCTGATTTGACGGTACATTCACACAAAAATAATAAA